>NC_041220.1:45227100-45304195 GCF_002837175.3 Physeter macrocephalus | reverse complement strand
CATGGCTCACGGGCCCAGCCGCTCCGCGGCATGTGGGATCTTCCCAGACCGGGGCACGAACCCGTGTCCCCTGCATCGGCAGGCGGACTCTCAACCACTGCGCCACCAGGGAAGCCCTGGGCTAACTTTTGACCCCTTTTGGCCAAGAGAGTACAGCATAAGTGATATTTTGCCTATTCTAGGCTTTTAAGAGCCCTGGACTACCATTTTTGTCATGAATTCAGTTGTCATAATAAGAAGTTCAATTTCCTGGAGGGCACTATGCTGTGAGGAGGCCCAAGCTAACCACATAGAGAGACCATATGAAAGAACACTTAATGAAACACCAGACATGAGAGTAAAGCCATCAGGATGTTCCATCCCAGCTCAACCACCAGCTGAATGCAGCTGACTGAGGAACCCCAGCTAATAACATGGGAAGCATAGCCAGCCAGCCAATCCCTGCTCAAATTCCTGACAAACTAGATTACGAAAAATAATAAGATCTTGTTTTATACAACTTAATTTGGGGGGTGTTTAGTTTGCAGTTTACACAGCAATAATTCAAAGAAATAATAAACCTATATTATAATATGATGTTATAGAACAGCATAAAATACAATATTATATAATATACTGTAATATAATATAATTTCAGGTAGTGAGATTATTTGTTCACCTTTCCTAAACAAATATGGTTTGATGGCATTTCCAATGTTGTTAACAACATAATATTGAATCATAAATGAATATACTGACCATTAATTGAGTGAAATTAACCATGCTGCCCTATTCCCACTGCTGAGAAAGGAAATATTATTGCTGATTTTCCCATTAATAAGTCTCTTCAACCACCACCTTCAGTTGTATTTTAACATTTGCTATTACATTGTCAAATTGAAAATCTTAGAGGAAGTTTTGAAGATTTTGTGAAATTATTCTTGTTAACATAAAGAAGAACTAAGAAAGTGTGTCTTTGAACGTGGGCCAGTAATTTGTAATATTATATTCTCAGTTGGAATACAGCCTATTATTCTTTTGTTGTTTTTTTTTGGTAACATTGTTCTTTGAGGATAAAATGGAAACTAACTGTAACTCTGTCTTATTCTTCAGTTTTATATTCTTAGTACTTGATAAACATAAAGTACACATAAATTGATTTTTTTTCAAATATCTGTGTTCCCCTAAGTACCCTCTTTCAGCTATCCATTTTAGAAACACACCACAGAAAAACAGTAACCCTTAAAAAAGTAACTAGAAGAGTATATTGGTATTTTTCCACTCCTATTTTTAATATTCTATATTTTGTTCTTAATAAATGTTGACATATACACAGAGATAAATGACTCAAATTAAATGTATCCTGAATTTACATAGTAATGATTGTTATTAAACTCTGTTTTTATTAAATTTTACACTATAATCTATTAGTCAATTAATTTATTTGTTTTAAATAAAGATACAATTTACAAATAATTCTTAAAGCTTCACAACAGAAAAATTACTTAAAATAAATTAGGGTCAAAATTATCAATAATAACTGAAGAACTTATGTAATTAAAACAAATTTGTAACTGAAATTTTATGCAATATGAGGAATACTACTTTCCACTTAATTTATGTTGTATTAATACCTTACTTGAATACTATTGATTATATTAGCTTCATTTAATTATATGCTACTTCCTCTTATTCGTATTCAGCTCTGTCTAGTACTATCCCAGAAATCATCACAAATATAGTAGGCTTCATCTCATCTGCATTCATGAGTAAAATTTACTGACACCAGAAATACAAATTACTGATCTCTTATAAGCATACTCAAGGGATCCATACCTCCTTTAGCTGACAAGAATCTCTGTCACAATAAACACTTGAAATTGTTGAAATCATTCTATGCAAGCTTATTTTCCTAGAAGAAGACCTATTTCTCCTATGATTCCATTTATCTTCTCAACTTGTAGAATCTATGTTCAGTCTCAGGGGATCCTCAAATATTTGACCAAGTGTCATTTCTGCCACAGGTCCTTTGGTTGTTCCATGTAAAGTTATTCTATTTATTATGCATGGTTCTTCCATAATAATATAATTATACACTTAGGAAATTTATATTAACACAAAATGGCTATTAGCAAAAGAGGAATAGGACATAGATGCTTTCTTAACTTAAAAAAATAAATTTTTCTACAAAATTTTCCTAAGATTCTGTTAAAATGAATTTAGAGTACCTAAAAGGTGAGTTAAATTGAGTAGCAAGGCAACTTAAGTATATTCGTTGTTTGAGAAGACTTAGTTTTGCCTAAAGAAGTGGCCTTTAATTTTCTTTTAATAGCAGTATTATTTTAAGTTCAGACTTTTACATATTCATTTTTACCTTTATGGTCTTTTTCAGTGATTGTCTCCATATCAACAAGTGAAATAGCTGGAAACAGTTTATCTTTTCCTACATATTTAGCATTAATTTCCATTCATGATTATATGTAATGCAAACTTGTTCCAAGAGGATTGTGAAAGTTAAATCAATTAATCTCATAAAAACTCAGCAATAAGGGAATTTTATATGCTGACAATGTGGTCTCCTAGTGACACTAATTTGACAGGTGATACAACAGCTCAGTGGCAGACAAACCCTACACTAACCAGCAGTTCATGCTTCCTGGTGTTCATGCTTTTGTGTGATCCTTTCTTCTTGAGTATGACTTATTCCTAAACTATAGGATATGGCAATGGTGAGGGGATGGTTCTCCCATGTTTAGGTTTTATTTTACAGCAATAAGTGGAGGAATGTCTCTCCTGTCATTATGTTACATCAATCTCCATAACACAAAAGTTGCTCTTTCTCTCTGCTGGTCTTGAAGAATCAAGCAGACATTTTGTGAATTACCTATGGAGAGGCTTCCAGGGCAAAGAACTGTGGGCTGCCTATAGGAGCTGAAAATCCAAGTCTTACAGCATAAGGAAATGAATTCTGATAACAACCAGGTAGAGCTGGGAAGAGGATTTTTTCCCCATTTAGACTCCAAATGAAACTGTAGCTTAGCTGTTGTCTCTACTATGAGAACCTGAGCAGGGAGGACACAGCTAATTTGTGTCCAGACTGCTGACCCACTGGAAACTGAGAGATAATAAATGTTACAGTTTTAAGCCACTAAAATTTTAAAAGCCACTTTTAAGCCACTAAGTAGAAATAAAACGTTAGCCACATATTATTTTAAAAACAGTAAAAAGAAAAAATTAATTTTAGTAATATATTTTATTTATATATTAACCTACGTATTTATGTTATTTATTATGTATGTTATATATATAATATATATAATATTACATATATATAATTAATATAATTAATTAGAATAGTAAATATATACTCTATATTTATTAATGTTTATATATTATATATTTATATTTTATTTTATCCAATATATCCAGAATATTGTCTTTTTTAAAATAAATTTATTTATCTATTTATTTATTTATTTATTTTTGGCTGCATTGGGTCTTCATTGCTGCACACGGGCTTTCTCTAGTTGCAGCGAGCCGGGGCTACTCTTCGTACCGGTGCACGGTCTTCTCATTGTGATGGCTTCTCTTGTTATGGAGCACAGGCTCTAGGTGCGCAGGCTTCAGTAGTTGTGGCTCACGGGCTCTAGAGCACAGGCTCAGTAGTTGTGGCGCACAGACTTAGTCGCTCTGTGGCATGTTGGGATCCTCCAGGACCAGGGCTTGAACCTGTGTCCCCTGCATTGACAGGAGGATTCTTAACCACGTGCTACCAGTGAAGTCCCAGAATATTGTTATTTTAATATGTAATCAATATAAAGATAATTAATAATATATGTAGATTTTTTTCACATCGAATCTTCAAAATTCAGTGTACTCACACAGTGCTGAATCAATCAATTCAGATGCTAGATTTTTATCAGAAATATTTAATCTGTTTTTAAATTTTATGAAATTTACAGTTGAAAAGATGGGTTCACATAACCAAGTTGTTCCAAATATATCTAAACATTTTACAATATCTATATGTTTTTAAATTTTAATTTTAAATTTAAAAACTCATATCGATATAACTTAATGATAGCTAATTAATTTGTTAATTACAATTATATAAAATTACAAATTTTGTTCTCGACACACCAGAAATAGTTTTAGTACTCAGTAGCTATATGTAGCTAGTGGTTACTGGCTACCATATTAAATGAGGAAGGTTTACACCATGGAATTCATGGCCTTGTTTCCTTGGGACTATGTTTGTATTTCATATGTAAATCAACAGTCTAAATTTTATGAAACATAATAATCACAAAGGGTACTTGTTTTCAGTGCAGTTTACCAGGACCCCACCCACTTACTTTATTCTGATTCAGTAGATTGTAATCGAATTAGTGAATTATGATGCAGGTTTTCCACAAATCACACTTTGAGAAAGTAATGGTGATGGAAATCAATGGGGATAGAGGTGGGGTAGGGAGCATAATCTGGCTTGGCTTAATGTCTACAGTTCCTCTGGGTATCATATACCCGAAACCCTTCTGGCTAAAGATAACATTTTGGTCCTAAGACCTTATTCCTGGAAAGTAAAAGAAAAAATAAAGAAACAAATCTCAAAAAGGAGACCATGTCTGCATCCCATGCAGAAAAATGGCATTGCCCTTTAAGTTGACCCATCCTTGATGGAAATATATTAGTAAAGAGGAACTCTGGGCTCCACTTAGTGTTTGGAGTGTTCTCATACCTCTTCTGGTTTGCTTTTACCCCTATTTCAATTACTTCACTATTTCATTTTCAAGTTACCATTTCTCAGCTTGTCCCTTAAAAGTAAATGTGAAGCAGAGCTTCAACTTCAGGCTTAGTTTCTTCTAGATTTATGTACAAATCCTAGGAGATCTCATCTACATTCAAAACTTCTTGCTACCATTTATACAATGATAATTTCCAAAGTTTGTTTCTCTAGATCCTGGAGAAATTTCTAAATTCTACTCACATGTTATCATCATTTGAATGAGACACAGATACCTCAGACTCAGTGTCTACAATGGAACATTTTTACATCCAGTTTTTCTTAATTCTTCTTCTTTATTTTCCCTCTTTCTAAATGCACTACAATCCACATAGCTAAAGCCAGACATGAAGGATTCATCCTTGATGATTTTTCCTTCTCATTTTTTCCTTCAGTTATCAAAGCCTAGCATTTTATTTGTTTAATATTTCTTTGCCCCTTTCCTTTCTCTCCATTTCCACTGTCGTTGCCTTGGCAAGTGCACATGACTACTTTGTAAACTTCCATGTTAATTCTCTGATTGCTAATCCCACTTATTTTCTTGCTTTTAATATCATCCTGCAGGTGTCTGAGTAATCTATGTAAAATGCAATGCTGGCCCTCATTATTGCTTCTATTGTACATAAAATGGCACCTCATGGTTTTCTGAAAAATTTTAATATCCCTAATATAATTCATAAAACCACTCATGATGTAAAACTCAGTTATCTCTCTGCCTTGATTTTTCTGTGCCTTGTACAGTTCCTTCTTCATATTATGTGCTCAGTAAATGCTGGAAGGGTACTTGTTTTCTTTTTCAAAAATCAGAAAACACACATTTTCACACTTTTTTATTTTACTTTTGATGGTATTTCAAATATTCACTTAAAATTAACCAGAAAATTTACTTGAAAATGGCAAGTATCTTATTCTACTCCCTGAATGAAGTAATTTACAAGTCTCTAATATTATATAAATAAAATCATACTTACTATTATCTAAATAGAATAAGCTTAAAATGTTTTATTAGTAGATATTTTAGATTTTTTTTTTTTTTTTTTTTTGGTACACGGGCCTCTCACTGCTGTGGCCTCTCCCGTTGCGGAGCAGAGGATCCGGATGCACAGGCTCAGCAGCCATGGCTCACGGGCCCAGCCGCTCCGCGGCACGTGGGATCTTCCCGGACCGGGGCACGAACCCACGTCCCCTGCATCGGCAGGCAGACTCTCAACCACTGCACCACCAGAGAAGCCCAATTTTTTTAAATTATTATTACATAGGCAGTCCAGAATGACGTAGTAGACAAAGTAGTGGATTGGGAGTCAGAAAATTTAGGTTTTTGATGTAATTTTGCCAATAACTAGCTGTATAACCTTTTTTCAGATAAACTAGCCTCTGTAAGTCTCAGCTCACAGCCTTATCTGTAAAATAAGTTGACTAAACTAGATACTTTTTATGTCTCTTTCTACCTTATTATATCCAGGTCGGAAATGTTAAACAGAATAATGCCTCTGCCTCAGGAGACTTTATCAATTACACTCTTATGACTATTAATTCCACTGGAATCCCTTGTTAAGTGTCTTCCATATATTAAAGCTAAAACTATTTTATTTTCTTGATATGAGATAGAGAGAAAATAAAATTCATATATGAACAGTAGATTGACACATTCTATTTGTTGTGAGTAAAATTATGATCATTTATAAATAACATACAAGGAATTTAGCCCTCAGCCCTCATAACTCTTCCAGATAGCATCATTAAAAACCATTAATTCTCACTCAGCCTTGTTTTTGTTTTTTCCTAATAGGAAAATTTATATATTTCATAAGTACCCTTATTTTATGGTGAAATTATTGGTCAAAATAATTGTCATCCAGAAATGAATATTCTTAAAATAGGGCAGCAAATTTAAATAAAAATTTCAAGTATTCTATATAATAATGGTAATAATGCAAAAATTTTAAAATCTACATTACAATTTTTTAAGGAAAATATCCTCTAGCTAATATATAAAAAGCACATTTTGTTTGAAATAGCAAATTCTGCAAGAAATTTCAGACCAGACTTCTCATTTTAAAAATATAATGGTAGTTTCCAAATTTTTCAACTTAGTAATTAATTGCCTAATAATCAATAATGGTATTTCATATTGTCCCTTTATTATTCTTGGTAGAAAAATCACTGAGAGGTAATAAAAAGGGGAGTCTATAGATGTTAATGTGTTTCTAATGAGTTAGAAGAAGAATTTGGAGGTGTTACTAGAAGCAGTACTAACAAGAATTTTCCAATGTTAGACTGTTTTGTTACATTAATTTAATCAACTAATGAACTATTTCGTAACTGTTAAGTTTTACAATCTGAAATTTCACCAAGAGAGTATTCCTAATCATTAAGCAAGAGAAACAAGAGAAGTACTTATTACAAAAAACTAAGTAGAAAATAAATACTATCAAAAAATACATGCCATAAGGGGCTTCCCTGGTGGTGCAGTGGTTGGGAGTCTTCCTGCCAATGCAGGGGACACGTGTTCGTGCCCTGGTCCGGGAGGATCCCACATGCCACGGAGCGGCTAAGCCCGTGAGCCATGGCTGCTGAGCCTGCGTGTCCGGAGCCTGTGCTCAGCAACGGGAGAGGCCACAGCAGTGAGAGGCCCGCGTACCACAAAAAAAAAAAAAAAAAAAAGTTACATGCCATAAATTGTGCAGTCAACTCATTTCCCTGGGATTTTACTGTTTGCTCTCAGGGTACATTTTAAAATATTAGAGGGATGATTTCTCAGGATTAAAAAATATACTTTACTCTTGTCCCCAATAAAAAATGTACTTTACATAGTATTGGTTTCCTGCCTGGAGAGATTTTCAGGTGATTTCTGAAACTGGCCCCATACACAGAGGGCAGGCAAGGAGAAACAGAGCAAAAACGCAGACCACTCCAGATTGGTAGATTGGCAGTTTAATGAGCAGGGCAACTTCCATACCAGACTTATCTTGGGCGGCCTCAAGGCAAGTAGATCTCCACACCTGCCTGCAGAATCTTAAGAGCTTACATAGAGGCCTTCACTGGGTTCAGTCACATATATAGTTCAGATGGTCTCAATAACACATTACTTTCTCAAGTCTGTGTCCTTGAAGTGGCTACTAGTACAGGAACAGTGGGTGGATTGTACATTCCAAGAACAGGGGGAGGCAGCAAAGAGCCTCCAATTGCCCAGGTCCAGCTCACAGGTCAATTGTTGTTCACTTCCTCATGATGACCTCCAACACTCCACTCCTCATGGTTGGTTCTTACAATCTTACATGTCCCCTTCTTCTGAAATGTGCCCTGAGGTTTCATTAGCATGGAGGTGGCTCATTTGGCAGCTATCTTGTTACACTTATTGCCAGATCCTTAGATGTTAATGTGACTGCAGTTTTAGAAATTTGACCTGGTTGTGCATACCATTCAGGTTGGCCAGGGTGAGGTGCACTGTCAGGTACGAGGAGATGGACTAGAGGGGAGTGTAAAATATGCCAGAGCAGGACCTCCTCGCCACTTTCAATAGTATATGTTCCATTCCAGGTATAGTGCATTTCAACAGGTCCAGCTTGTAAAAGAACAACTGGATCCCAGTGGAGATTGAGTAGTTCTCCCTCACTCAGGGGTGAAAAGTAACTCACCCATCCTGCTGGGACATTCCACTGCAAATTCCAGTAGATAATGTCTTTCCAAGGCATGATGGCCTTGGTGTTCTCAGCAGCATAGCACTTTGATCCACAATGAGAGACAGGGGCAGTGGCCACCTCTCATGACTTCCATACCTTTACAGTGTTGGGTATCTCAACAGGGGTCCCCAGTCTGGCATATGAGGCAACAGGCTCTACCGGCTAATCATTCAAATGTATTAAAGCCTGGAATAGTATATTAGTCCACCCAGCCAAGGTGGTTTTACCTGTTGGTAAAAGCCGCCCTACAGGATAGAATAATTCAGTCTATAAGGAGTGAGTCCCTTGAACCACTTAAGTACCATGCAGGCAATGCCAGAGGGCAATGTGTGGTGATGTTGCTCATTTTCTCTGCCCCTTGCCCAGTCAGAGAAATGCCATCACATCCCACCACCCCTATATCCCACAGCCGCAATAACCATGCTTGAATATTTCTCCCTGCCTTTGTTGGAATTTGGCAGTTATATCAATAAGCTCAGTGGGCGTTTCCTGAATTGGGGGCTGTCCTGCTGGCTGGGGCTGTTGTTGCCATTCTTGTGCTTTCCTTTGTATTAGGGATTGGACCACATGGGGCCAGGTGGTTCTGAGATGTTTTGTCCCTTTCACTCAATCACCACAGCATCCTCCCCTTGGTTATCCTCACTTTCCCAGGGATTCCACTTAGTGTCCCAATCAAGGTGTGTCACAAGTGCTTGGACCTTAATTCCTGGCACGCTACACCCACCTAACTTTGCAAAATAGTGTGCTATGGTCTCCAACCTAAATATCCTGTTCTCCCACCTTGTCTCCTAGCCGGGAAGCTATCAAAAGTAGTGTATAACTGCACATCTTTGTTTAGCCTCAGTTCTTATTCCCACATTCTAACCAGAGCTTTAGCCTCTAGTTGGGCATTGGTGACCGGCCAAGCTTCCCACAGTAGAGGCCAGCCCCCCTGCACAGACATTCATTGCCCTTCTTTGCTGCAGTGTGCTCTGTGGAGTTTCTCAAACAAATGCATTAAACCAACCAGTGTTTGGGGGCTATCCCTGTACCCATGTGGTGGTTCACAAACATCTAATATATGGACCACTCTCCCCCACATAGAGGTCAGTGGCCAACCTGGGATTTCCTTCTCAGATAAAGTTTTAATAAGCAAGAGAACTTCCATGTGAGACTTGTCTTGGCAGCTGCAAGATGACTGGATCTCTTCACCCACCCTCTAGAATCCTGAGTTTATATAGAGGCCTTAATGAGGTTCAGTCATGTGTGTATCCTGATGGCCTCAATAACAATTTACTCTCTCAAGGCTGCATCCTTAAAGGGGCTCTTGGTGTGGGGACAGTGTGTGGAACATGCATTCCAAGGACAGAGGAGAGCATAAGGAGCCTCGGATTTCCCATGTCTGACTTGCTGGTCAACTGGTGGTCATGTCTTCTTGATGACCTCCTTCAACACGTAGGTTATAAAAGGGAGATCTAATGTGTGGTTGTGTTTAATGATTATCTGGTCTACTTTCCCAAATTTCACCTTGCCCAATTTCCTTATTTGAGTTACTAATTTTTCCTGCCTCCAATATAAAGAGGAAATTTCACTGCTGTGAAATCTGGTTAATCCTTTCCTATATCACTATTTTATAGGGAGTGTGGTGTCGGGGAAATAATGGGGCTTTGAAATCAGAAGAACTATACTTTAAAATTCCAGAGGCTCAAAAGCTGGAGAGTAATTTTGAAAAAATTTTGGAACTTATAGACCGTAAATGTCAGAAGCATTGGTCAGAATACTGTAAGTTGTCAGCAGAGAGCTCTCTTTTGATTTATACTGAAGTTAGAGATTCTCCTTCCCTTAAAAAAAAAAAAAATCAGTGGAGAATGGTGATCTTTTCCCCCTTCATGTAGTTGTGCTATTCTCATTAGTCCTTCAGATACCAGAAGAAAATAAATACATAAAATCAGAAAACATTCTAGACTTTATACATCAGTTATATAGAAGTGGAACAGGTAAATGAAAAAGGAAACTCTTGCATATTTATCCAATTGTTTCTGCATCATGACGAGTATTGAGAGAGAAAAGATTATAGGTATAATGTTTTGTCTCTATGACAAGGTTTGTCCTCCAACTTGAGAAGAAATTTTTGTCATAGTATATGACAATTTTTGTCACAGTATTTGTCACAGTATACAATTTTTGTCACCTTTTAAAATTTTATAATTAAAGTCAAGTATTATTAATATTTAAAAATATTTAGTAAATAAACTTTATTTATCAAATTATTAAGTTTAAGTATTAAGCTCCTTAATACTTATTTGAAACATTGAAGTTTTATAAAGTTAGGGTGAAAATTGCTATATAAGTATTGTTTCAGATGTCTAAAATCATAATTCAGTAAACTCTAGAATTTATTTAGTAACATGTCATGTCTTAGCATTCTTCTATGTATATTTTTTTAAAAAACAAAATATTTATTAGATTTAAAATATAATGTAGGTCCCTCCAAACTCACCATGCTTTATGTATCCTTTTTTTCCTATGAAAAGCAAAATAAGTCTCATAAAAATAACAGAGATGTATAGTGAATTTCAACTGGGTCATGGAAGCAGGCTGAATGTAAATGGCTTGAATATAGGAAGTATTGAATTTAGAAGGTAAATTTAGATTAGGCAATAGATAACCAACAGAAGAGATCATAGGTGTTATCAGGGAAAGGTTCAAGTTAGGCAGTCATTAAAGCTTTAAACACATGTGACCATACACTATGTCAAATATTAAGGGTAGATATGTTGGTGAAGAAACAACAACCAGTATCTTAAAATTATTGTAGTTTTAGTTTACTGATAGTGAAACAAGGAGTAAGCCATATGATTTGTTAGTATAGGATGTTACTGGATACATAGAAATGGCATTCAGAGTTGGGTGTCCAAGGAAGAATTCCAGGAAGAAGGAACATTTAAAATGAAGCCTGAACATAAAGCAGGAGCTATCCAGGGGAAGGGAAAGGGAGGGGAAATCAGATGAATATGTAAAGTAAAATGAATATGCAGGTAAAATTAAGAGGTGAAGCAGAGCATGACACAGGCAAGAAGCTGTACAAAATGATAGGAATCTAGGAGACACTCAAGAGATTGTTGAAAGATGAAGAAGAATTTTCAGGTATCTATTTATAATGGGTTTTTAATGTTAGCTTAAGAAGTTTAGAGTTTATTCAGAGAGAAAAGTGAGCTACTAATATTTTTAAGCAGGAAATGACTTGTGATATTACTTTGAGATAGTAAGTAATGAGGTATACATTTTCAAAGAGTTATTAACCACTGAGGGTTACAGTAATATGCCATAAGTGATTCTAGCAAATTTATTTTGGCATTCTTGATCATTTAGTTGGATGTCCCCCTATTCCTGCCTTTGGCCAAGCCAGAGAGTACCATTTCTCTTCCTACATTAGGATGATTCATGCCAAAATTCATTTGCTAATAGGTGCAAACTGGTAATTACCTCTCAGGGCAAAAAGCTTATACATAGGGTTATCTTTTTCTTAAAAAAATCAACTGTATTAATAATACATATTTCTATGGTTAAGAATTTTTTGCATTGCTATTAATTTCAACAAGGTAACATCACCTTTACATTGTAGAACTATAAAATAGATTAGTCAAAAGAAAGTCAGTTGAAGACCAAAGACTCATACCATATAGAATCAGTTAATCCCCATAGGTTCTGCAAAAACACATTCAGAAAGGGAACTCAGTAACCTTTTTTGCCCATTTCCAAGTCTTTGATAATTTTTCTGGACATAACCCAAGTAAGAAATGATGGTAGCCTGAGCTAATATGCTAAGAAAAAAACCAAAATAACCAGATTGACTTGAGAATGTCCAAAGGCATATTTAGCAAAACTAAGTAGATGGGGGAGTAAGTGTGTTAGTTTTCTATAGCTGTTGTAAAAAGTATATATATATATATATATATATATAAACCACAAACTTGGTGGCTTAAAACAAAACAAATTAATTATCTTACAGTTCTGTAAACAAGAAGTTCAGCACTAATCTCACTGGTCTAAAATCAATGTGTCTGTAGACTGCATTCTTTTCTGGAAGCTGTAAGGGAAACTTTGTTTCCTGCTCATTTGGGTTTTGCAGAATTCAGTTTTATGGGGTTGTAGGATTGAGGTCTGGTTTCTTTATTTCAATTGGAAGCCAACCTCAGATCCTAGAAGCCTCTCTCCAGTCCATGCAATTAGCCCCTACATCTCAGAACCAACAACAGGGTGTAAAAGGACCCTTCTCATATTTCATCATTCTCTAACCATGGCCTGGTAAGATCCTCCACTTTTAAGGACTCCTGCTTAGATTGGGTCCACCCAGTTAATCCAGGATGATCTTCTCATCTCAAGATCTTAATCATGTCTGAAAAGTTCTTTTTGCCGTGTAAGCTAATATAGTCAAAGTTTATGAAAATTAGAGTATGAAAAGCTTTGTGGTCCATTATTCCACCTAACAGTAACAGTATAGAAGAAATCAAATAAAAGGTAAGTAAAAGGTAATTCTATTTATTAAGCTACAGGAAACAAGAAAAAAAGCAAAATTGTTCAGAAGAAAATAAGTTTGATTTTGAAGACTTTGAGAAGTCTGTGGAAAACTAAAATAAAATATGCAAATGAAATAATATATGGATCACTAAGAACTCAGTATACTTATCGAGATATGTTTGTGATATAAATGTTTGAAAATTAAAAGTATGTAAACAGTAAATTAAGTAATGAGATTAACTGAGATCATCCATTTATAATTTGTTGGAAGGGTGGACAAGAAAACAGATACCATGGAAAAAAACATGAGAAATTGCAAAGAATAATTGGATAAAGTTGTTTCATGGGTTTTGGCAATAAAGGAGGGACACATAGGATGATCTTCAAGGGAAAACCAAAAATGTTATTGTTTTTGGTAATGGTGATTTTGTTTAAATATAATAGTCATTCTAGACTGTTAAAATGCTGATGAAAGTAATGACTGATAATAGGAAAGAATAAACATAGGAGGGAGACTGTTTACTTATTATAGTGAGATCTTTGAGGAAATGAGACAGAAGCAATACAGAGAGCAAAGTAGGAGACTGACCTTATAGATTTACTTATACTACCATGAATGAAAGGAAAGAGAAACAAATGAATGACAAAGTAGGTTGGTGAAACTGTAGTAATTTAAGTAGTATTTTGAACATTTATTATTTTGTTAAGGAGGAAGGAAAGTCATCATGTTGGAAAGTGGAGAGATATATCAGAAAGATAAAATAGTTCAGGAATAACAGAGAATTTAGGTAATCAGACAAACTTAGGTGATGATCCACACCTACTAAGAACAAATATAGACTACTTAAGAGTGCCCTCAAGAGGGCAGACAGAAGAAGCAAGAAGAGCTACAATTCTGCAGCTGATGGAAAGAGAACCACATTCACAGAAAGACAGACAAAATGAAAAGGCGGTAGACTTTGTACCAGATGAAGGAAAAAGACAAAACCCCAGAAAAACAACTAAATGAAGTGGAGATAGGCCACCTTCCAGAAAAAGAACTCAGAATAATTATAGTGAAGATGATCTAGGACCTCAGAAAAAGAATGGAGGCAAAGATCGAGAAAATGCAAGAAATGTTTAACAAAGACCTAGAAGAATTAAAGAACAAACACCTAGAAGAATTAAAGAACAAACAGAGATGAACAATACAATAACTGAAATGAAAAATACAGTAGAAGGAATGAAGACAGATTAAGAGACGTCTGGGATGACATTAAACACAACAGTATTCACATTATAGGCGTCCCAGAAGAAGAGAGAGAGAAAGGACCTAAGAAAATATTTGAAGAGAATATAGTCAATGAAGAGAATATAGTCGAAAGCTTCCCTAACATGGGAAAGGAAATAGCTACCCAAGTGCAGGAAGAACAGAGACTCCCAGGCAGGATAAACCCAAGGAGAAACATGCTGAGACACATAGTAATCAAATTAACAAAAACTAAAGACAAAGAAAAATTAAGGAAAGCAAAAAGGGAAAAACAACAAATAATATACAAGGGAATGCACATAAGGTTAACAGCTGATTTCTCAGCAGAAACTCT
The DNA here is from genome assembly GCF_002837175.3 of Physeter macrocephalus. Lineage (NCBI taxonomy): Eukaryota > Metazoa > Chordata > Mammalia > Artiodactyla > Physeteridae > Physeter > Physeter macrocephalus. Next base: position 45,289,667 of record NC_041220.1, on the reverse strand, counting down.
ACAAGCCAGAAGAGAGTGGCATGATATGTTTAAAGTGGTGAAAGGAAAGCACCTACAACCAAGATTACTCTACCTGACAAGGATCTAATTCAGATTCGATGGAGAAATCAAAAGTTTTACAGACAAGCAAAAGCTAAGAAAATTCAGCACCACCAAACCAGCTCTACAACAAATGCTAAAGGAACTTCTCTAAGTGGGAAACACAAGAGAAGAAAAGGACCTACAAAAACAAACCCAAAACAATTAAGAAAATGGTAATAGGAACATACATATCAATAGAGACCTTACACGTGTATGGATTAAATGTTCCCACCAAAAGACACAGACTGACTGAATGGATACAAAAACAAGACCCATATATATGCTGTCTACAAGAGACCCACTTCAGACCTAGGGACACATACAGACTGAAAGTGAAAGGATGGAAAAGGATATTCCATCCATTCAAAAGAAAGCTGATGTAGCAATATTCCTATCAGATAAAATAGACATTAAAATAAAGAATGTTACAAGAGAAAAGGAAGGACACTACATAATCATCAATGGATCAATCCAAGAAGATATAACAATTATAAATATATATGCACCCAACATAGGAGCACCTCAATACATAAGACAACTGTTAACGGCTACAAAATGACACAATAGACCACATAGATTGAATCGATATTTATAGGACATTACATACAAAAACAGCAGATTACACTTTCTTCTCAAGTGTGCACAGAAAATTCTCCAGGATAGATTACATCCTGGGTCACAAATCAAGCCTCAGTAAATTTAAGAAATTGAAATCATATCAAGCATCTTTTCAGACCACAACGCTATGAGATTAGAAATCAATTACAGGGAAAAAAACATAAAAACACGAACACATGGAGGCTAAATAATATGTTACTAAATAACCAAGAGATCACTGAAGAATTCAAAGAGGAAATCAAAAAACACCTAGAGACAAATTACAACGAAAACATGACAAACAAAAACCTAAGGGATGCAGCAAAGCAGTTCTAAGAGGGAAGTTTATAGCAATAAAAGCCTACTTCAAGAAACAAGAAAAATCTCAAATAAACAATCTAACCCTACACCTAAAGGAACTAGAGAAAGAAGAACAAACAAAACCCAAAGCTAGTAGAAGGAAAGAAATCATAAAGATCAGAGCAGAAATAAATGAAATAGAAACAAAGAAAACAATAGCAAGGATCAATAAAACTAAAAGCTGGTTCTTTGAAAAGATAACCAAAATTGATAAACCTTTAGTGAGACTCATCAAGAAATGAGGGAGAGGACTCAAATCAATAAAATTAGAAATGAAAAAGGAGAAGTTACAATGGACACTGCAGAAATACAAAAGATTATTAGAGATTACTACAAGCAACTGTATGCCAATAGATAAACCTTTAGTGAGACTCATCAAGAAATGAGGGAGAGGACTCAAATCAATAAAATTAGAAATGAAAAAGGAGAAGTTACAATGGACACTGCAGAAATACAAAGCATCGCAGGAGGCTACTACAAGCAAAGCTATGCCAATAAAATGGACAACCTGGATGAAATGGACAAATTCTTAGAAAAGTATAACCTTCCAAGACTGAACCTGGAATAAATAGAAAATATGAACAGACCAATCACAAATAATGAAATTGAAACTGTGATTAAAAATCTTCCAACAAACAAAAGCCTAGGACCAGATGGCTTCAAAGGTGAATTCTATCGAATATTAGAGAAGAACCAACACCCATCCTTCTCAAACTCTTCCAAAATACTGCAGAGGAAGGAACACTCCCAAACTCATTCTATGAGGCCACCATCACCCTGATACCAAAACCAGACAAAGATACTACAACAAAAGAAAATTACAGACCAGTATTACTGAGGACTATGGATGCAAAAATCCTCAACAAAATACTAGCAAAGACAATCCAACAGCACATTAAAAGGATGATATACCACGATCAAGTGGGGTTTATCCCAGGAATGCAAGGATTCTTCAATATACGCAAATCAATCAATGTGATACACCATATTAACAAACTGAAGAATAAAAACCATATGATCATCTCAATAGAGGCAGAAAAAGTTTTTGACAAAATTCAACACTCATTTATGATAAAAACTCTCCAGAAAGTGGGCATAGAGGGAACCTACCTCAACATAATAAAGGCCATATACGACAAACCCACAGCAAACATCATTCACAATAGTGAAAAACTGAAAGTATTTCCTCTGAGTCAGGAACAAGACAAGGATGTCCACTCTCGCCACTATTATTCAACATAGCTTTGGAACTCCTAGCCACAGCAATCAGAGAAGAAAAAGAAATAAAAGGAATACAAATTGGAAAAGAAGACGTAAAATTGTCACTGTTTGCAGATGACATAATATACATAGAGAATCATAAAGATGCCACCAGAAAACTAGTAGAGCTAACCAATGAATTTGGTAAAGTTGCAGGATACAAAATTAATACACAGAAATCCCTTGCATTCCTATAAACTAACAACAAAAGATCACAAAGAGAAATTAAGGAAACAGTCTCATTCACCAGTGACACAAAAAGAATAAAATACCTAGGAATAAACGTACCTAAGGGGGTAAAAACCTGTACTCAGAAAACTATAAGACAGTGATGAAAAAAATCAAAGATGACAAAAAAGATGGAGGGATATACCATGTTCTTGGATTGGAAGAATCAATATTGTGAAAATGACTATACTACCCAAAGCAATCTACAGATTCAATGCCAGCCCTATCAAATGGCCAGTGGCATTTTTTTACAGAACTAGATCAAAACATCTTAAAATTTGTATGGAGACAGAAAAGACGCCGAATATCCAAAGCAGTCTCAAGGGAAAAAAAACAGAGCTGGAGGAATCAGATTCACTGACTTCAGACTATACTACAAAGCTACAGTAATCAAGACAATATGGCACTGGCACAAAAACAGAAATATAAATCAATGGAACAGGATAGAAAGCCCAGAGATAAACCCATGCACCTATGGTCAACTAGTCTATGACAAAGGATGCAAGGATATACAATGGAGAAAAGACAGTCTCTTAAATAAATGGTGCTGGGAAAACTGGACAGCTGCATGTAAAAGAATGAAATTAGAACACTCCCTAACACTATACACAAAAATAAACCCCAAATGGATTAGAGACCTAAATGTAAGACCAGACATTTAAAACTCTTAGAGGAAAACATAGGAAGAACACTCTTTGACATAAATCACAGCAAGATCTTTTTTGATCCACCTCCTAGAGTAATGGAAATAAAAACAAAAATAAACAAATGGGACTTAATGAAACAAAAGCTTTTGCAAAGCAAAGGAAACTACAAAAAAGACAAAAAGACAACCCTCAAAATGGGAGAAAATATTTGTAAATGAATCAATGGACAAAGGATTAATCTCCAATATATATAAACAGTTCTTGCAGCTCAATATTAAAAAAAACAAACAACCTAATCAAAAAATGGGCAGAAGAGCTAAACAGACATTTCTCCTAAGAAGACATACAGATGGCCACAAAGCACATGAAAAGCTGCTCAACATCACGAATTATTAGAGAAATGCAAATGAAAACTACAATGAGGTATCACCTCACACCAGTTAGAATAGGCATCATCAGAAAATCTATAAACAACAAATGCTGGACAGGGTGTGGAGAAAAGGAACCCTCTTGCACTTTTGGTGAGAATGTAAATTGATACAGCCACTATGGAGAACAGTATGGAGGTTCCTTAAACAAGTAAAAATAAAATTACCATATGATCCAGCAATCCCACTACTTTGCACATACCCAGAGAAATCCATAATTCAAAAAGACATATGCACCCCAATGTTCACTATCTACAATAGCCAGGTCATGGAAGCAACCTAAGTGACGATTGACTGATGAATGGATAAAGAAAATGTGGTACATATATACAATGGAATATTACTCAGCCATAAAAAGGAATGAAATTGGTTCATTTGTACAGACATGGATGGATCTAGAGACTGTCATACAGAGTGAAGTAAGTCAGAAAGAGAAAAACCAATATCGTATATTAACACATATATGTGGAACCTAGAAAACTGGTACAGATGAACCAGTTTGCAGGGCACAGATGTAGAGAACAAACGTATGGACACCAAGGGGGGAAAGTGGCAGCGGGGATTGTGGTGGTGGTATGAATTGGGAGATTGGGATTGACATATATATACCAATATGTATAAAATAGATAACTAATAAGAACTTACTGTATAAAAAAATAAAATAAAATTCAAAAATTCAAAACAAAACCCTAAATGCATGCAGTGTACTGTATGTTAATTACACCTCAGTAAATCCCATTTAAGAAACAAAAAACAAAACCAAAAAGAACCTGCTGTATAAAAAATAAAATAAATTAAATTAAATTTAAAAAGAAAGTGCTATCACACAAGTAACTTAAATATTTTCCTAGTAGGTTTGGTTTTAGAGAGAGATCAAAATCTGGATCAAGGCTTTCTTATCAATTAATAAATCACAGTCTGTTGACAATATGCTACAGAAGAATTCTAAATTGTTAAAATAATGCCACACATTTAGACTAAGCCTCACTTTCTCGGTGCCTAAATTCATCCTTACTGCTTTCTAAAATCTATAATGAAATATACATTTATCCTAGCTGGATATTTCATGGATATGTGCATACAACTAGGGCATATAGCCCTGGGAAATTATTCCTCTTTTCTTCAATGATTACTATTTATCATTGCTGACCTAGCTTTCTCTGAACTAATTTGGCCAAAGCTTGAGAAGTTGGACATGAGTTAATATTTCTTATAATAATGATGTTCCTTACATTTTTATATAAGCAGGATGTAAGTAGAAAAATAAATAAATTAACAAATAATGAGACATTTATGCATTACAGAGAAGAAAGAAATATTTATCTAAGTTGGATCAGCTTAGTTGGTATGTTAATTCCTTTCCTTTGCCCTTGCTTACCATAGAGATGGTCTACTGATGTTATTCCACTATCAATGAAAAAAATTATTACCTGCCATATCAGTAAATGAAGGATGTTGAAGCCATCAAGCCATTACATTACAGCCTCCCCGAAGATGAGTGCTGAGGGAACTCAGGATGAAAACAGGATGCCTGCCACCTAGCAGTCAGCCACTACAGCCACCCCGCAACAGCACCCTGAGGAGAGTCAGGATGAGAAAGCACAGGATACAGGTTCCAGATAGCTGAGGTGCATATCAAAGGAATGATTTCAGTGAACTCTGGCTTTTGCATCTTCCCACACGTAGTAAAACGCTAAATTCATTAACTTGAGATATTTCGTTTTCTTTAATTAATAGTAATCTTTTTTAACCTTTAAATTTTTTTTTTAATTTTATATTGGAGTATGGTTGATTTACAATGTTGTATTAGTTTCAGGTGTACAGCAAAGTGATTCAGTTATACATATATTTATTCATTTTCAGATTCTTTCCCATTTAGGTTATTACAGAATATTGAGTAGAGAGGTCCCTGTGCTATACAGCACGCCCATGTTGATTATCTATTTTATATATAGTACTGCGTAAATGTTAATCCCTAACTCCTAATTTATAACCTCACCACCACCTTTCCCCTTTGGTAACCATATGTTTGTTTTCTAAGTGTGTGACTCTGTTCCTGTTTTGAAATAAGTTCATTTGTATCATTTTCTAAGATTCCACATATAAGTGATATCATATGATATATGTCTTTGTCCGTCTGACCTACTTCACTTAGTATGATAATCTCTAGGTCCATCCGTATTGTTGCAAGGGGCATTTTAATTTAGTTTTAATTTGAATTTCTCTAAAATTAGTGATGTTAAGCATCTTTTCATGTGCATTTTGACACATGTAGGTCTTCTTTGGAGAAATGTCTGTTTAGATCTTCTGCCCATTTTTTTTTTTTTGATTGGGTTGTTTGTTTTTTTTTATATTGAGCTGCATGAGCTGTTTGTATATTTTGGAGATTAATCCCTTGTCAGCTGCATTGTTTGCAAATATTTTCTCCCATTTTGAGGGTTGTCTTTTTGTTTTGTTTTTGGTTTGCTTTGCTGTGCAAGGCTTTTAAGTTTAATTAGGTCCCATTTATTTATTTTTGTTTTTATTGTCATTAACTCTAGAAGGTGGATCTAAAATGATATTGCTGTTATTTACGTCAAAGTGTGTTCTGCCTATGTTTTCCTCTAAGAGTTTTATAGTATCCAGTCTTAAATTTAGGTATTTAATCCATTTTGAGTTTATTGTTGTGCATGGTGTTAGAGAATGTTTTAATTTCATTCTTTTACATGTAGCTGTCCAGTGTTCCCCGTATGACTTATTTAAGAGACTGTCTTTTCTCCATTGTATATTCTTGCCTCCTTTGTCAAAGATTAATTGACCATAGGTGCATGGGTTTATTTCTGGGCTTTCTATTCTCTTCCATTGAGCTGTATTTCTGTTTTTGTGCCAGTACCATACTCTTTTGATGACTGTATCTTTGTAATATAGTGTGAAGTCAGGGAGCCTGATTCCTCCAGCTCCGTTTTTCTTTCTCCAGATTGCTTTGGCTATTCAGGGTCTTTTGTGTTTCCATACAACTTAAAATTTTTTTTTATTCTAGTTCTGTGAAAAAGGCCATTGGTAATTTGATAGGGATTGCATTGAATCTGTAGATTGCCTTGGATAGTATAGTCATTTTGACAATATTGATTCTTCCTATCCAAGAACATGGTATATCTTTCCATCTGTTTGTGTCATCCTCAGTTTCTTTCATCAGCATCTTACAGTTTTCAGAGTACAACAGTAATCTTTTGATATTCTCACTGCCTGGTCATTGTAAAAACTCCTGTATATCCTGGCTCCTCCCTTACCTCTTCTGAACAGTCCCTCAGAGCTATTTGAGAGACTGTGAGGACTTAAAACTGAGGACTTAAATCCTCAGTTTTATTCACCAAAGAAAACAATTCTCAACTCTTAGATTGTGCATTTTTAAGTCAATACCACATTACTGAGAAAATTTTGGAAATTGGTAAAATTTTTAGAAATTAATTTTACTGTAAGTCCCCAACATATGAATGAGTTCCATTCCAAGACTGCATCATAAGTCCAATTTGTTCATAAGTCCAACAAAGTTAGCCTAGGTACCCAACTAACACAATTGGCTATATAGTACTGTACCGTAATAGGTTTATAATACTTTCTATGCAAATAATACATAGAAAACAAACATAAAAAATAAAGAAAACATTTTTAACTTATAGTACAGTACCTTGAAATATACAGTAGTACAGTACAACAGCTGGCATAGAGGGGCTGTCATTGAGTGAACAGGCAAGAAGAATTACCGACTGGCGGAGGGAGAGGAGGTGGGAGATGGTAGATCTGAAGGATCATCAGCAATAGGAGATGGAGGGCAAGCTGCAATTTTGCATACTTCTAATGTTGATGGCATGTTCTGGTCCCTTGCTGGATTCAATTCTACCTACCCTCTTGAAAAAATGATCCAGTGTTGTCTTGGTAGTAGCTCTTTTTTTCTGATCATAGATGACACGGTACCACTGGATTGCATTCTGAACGGTTGCTGCAACCTTCAGGTACTGTTCTATGTTCAGGTCCTGTGCCTCAAAAACTAACAGTGCCTCCTCAAATAAAGAAAATCCCCTTGCCATTTCCTGCATTGTGAATCTCTTTGGTTCTTCAGTTACTTCTTCCTCTTGTCTCTTTTCGTCCTTTCTCTGGGTATATTTGCATCTTCGAAAGTTCCCAACTTGAAGGTTCATATGTAGGGGACTTACTGTATTTTCCACCTCAATAAATTAGAAGAAGTGAGAGAAACTGAAAGAACTGAGAAAACAAAATTTTTATGAGTGGTATACTCAGTATCTTCTGACTGTTATTTTTAAACAAAATATAAACATGTTCCAGTTTAGATGGTCACTTGAAGTGGTACTAAAATCAAAAGAAGTTATGCCGTGTACAACTGAAACTAACACAACATTGTAAATCAACTGTACTTCAATTAAAAAATGATAAAAATAAAAGAAGTTATGCCAGTGGCAATTTGCCAAAACTCTAAATTTGTAATAGTTGGTACCTATGGTTGCAGATGGTAGAGAATAAATGAGAAGAAAACACATTAGTAAACTTAAGGACATTTTGAGAACTGAAGACTATCAAAAAGGACATCGTATGACATAAATGCTAAAATATCACTTGGCAATTTCTTTATTTTATATTTCTAGAAATTTCAATCACTTCCTAATTCATCCTCCTAATCTTCATCCTACCCCATTCTAATTTCATGTCAGCTTAACCACCAATAGAATTTTTAATTTGTTTTCAAATATAGCAAATTTGTTAGAGATGTTAAGGATGTCATTCAGTTGATGATTTCCACATCAACTTCACTGAAGTTTGATATTTAGTCTTACTAATGGAGTTGCCAATAAGAAACTCCATCTTCATACATTAAATGTTGTGAATAAGGACTGACAACACTTGCCTTCATTCCTCATTAACATATTTTTAAGATGCTCAATTTACATTTTGAAGAGATGAAAATGTTTCTTGAAGGTGGGGTGAGGAAAGAATCTGAAGAGTCCTCTTTGTAAGTTAACAACATGAACATCTTGCAAATTCCTAAGTTACACAAGCACAATAATTAGAAATAAATCAGGGGAGATAGTATTTCCATTACTCAAAGTCTTCATAAGATCAGCTTTGAAATATATCCAGTTTGAGACTCTAATGGAGAACAGTGATTCAAATTCTTAAGTGAGTATAGGGGAGATCTATAATATTTATCTGGGGATTAGGAGGTCTGGTTTATGAGAAAAGGCTTCAAGAAATAAACTGGTTCCAAGAAAAAATTTGATAAACATATTTAATCATGAACACAGAGTGAAAGAAAATTTAGGTAAAATGCTGAGGGATATATAACTGAGAAACAGAAGTTCTGATTAAAGTTCAGTATAAATATATCTAAAAAAATGAAAATAATTCTTCAAGTTTCTATTATATAAATTTTCAGTTATATATTTTTCAAAAGATTATCCAACATTTTTTACTTATGAGACTAACATATACTAAAACCCTTTTAATTTCATAATAATATAAAATGGTAAAATTATACAAAATGATATTAAGTACACAATAAATATATATATAATATAAATATATATGATCTTTTTTATATTTAAAGAGGTTTTACAAAATTTTACACAATTTAACATTATAATGAATCAGTAGGTAACATTAACATGTGGTTAAAGGAAATAAAGCAACAAAAAGTACTAAGTATTAAAGAGAAAACCCCAGGCCCCAAATGGCCTCACTTGTATCACTTGTGCCCATGATACCAAACCTACACTTAATACCTGACTTAACTGCAGTTTCCACTTTCCTCAGAAATGTAAACTTAATCATCCCATCTGAACTTTTCTGGTCAGTACCAATGAAGTAATCTGTCACTCAGGTCTGCAATAAACACTGTACTTTCCTTCACCACAGCTCATGGTCAGTAGATTAGCTTTGCTGCATGGTGGGCAAGTGGACCCAAGTTTGGTTTGGTAAGAGTTCTGAAATAGTCCAAGCTTTCACTTTAAATAATATCTCCAGATAAAGACAGAAGAAGATGTTTAGGTGTGTGTGTGGCCATGGGGGTGGTGGTGGAGGTGGGCAGTTATGAAAGGATTTTAGTCAAAGCACAGTAAACTAGGGTATGGTTGTTATGCGGATTTAAGTCTCAGCCTTCTCCACTGATAAGAGTTTCTACCCTCTCTGCCTAGTATAGCAAGGGAGACACCTTTATAAATAGAGATTTTCTTTTTAAATGTAAATGTCTCTTACAAAAGGGTAACTTCTACTGGTTTTTAGAATTTCTGCCGAGTCTGCTGTTTCTTAAAAATAATCAGACTGAAATGATCCTTATACCAAAGAGACATATTTTGTGGTAGTAATTATCCTCCTCTGCAACATATGCTTCATATTTGACCAGAAAAACAAAATTAAACTTCTAGATATGGAAAGCCATTAAGAAGAACTCTAGCTGTGTAGAAATGAATACAAAAGTATATAAATGATAGAGAATTTAAGGCAAAAGTGAAAAATGAGACAAAAAAATATAGTAGTTATTTTTCATGGAATGAGATGACTTTATATACATTAAACAAACATCTTATAAAAGTAGAAATATACTAATATTTTTTTAAATGCACAGAATTGTCAAAAATTCATTTTCAAGAATGATATACTGCATATTTGACAAATAAATTAATATCAGTCATCAGAATTATAGTAAAATTATGAACAGTCGACACGGGCACAATCACAGACTTTGGTAAGGATAAAAAGATGCAGAGTGTGTTCTTGTGCAGGTCTTCAGTACCTCACCATTAAAGATGATAACAAACCCTAATTAGTGTGTTTAAAGAGACACTTTTATCTGGATTTTCTCCTGGGAATACTGCTCTGTGTTTGTTCAATGCGTTTTAACTTCCAACACTTATCACCAATCTTGGACTGCTTAAAGACTTGTCTTTAGTATCAGAGTGCCATAAGTTTATTTCTATGAATGATTATGCTCTTCAAATTGCCACCTGTTTACTGGATAATGAAAATGGCCAATTGATGATGCAGTCCTTCATTTTTCATATCCTGAGTATTCGGTGCCTTGTTTTTTTCTGGTGGATGCTTTCTGTTTGTTAGAGTAGCATATTCTGCTGTTGTTTACAATAAGAAAAGACAGTATTTTCTTGATGGGAAGACCATTCTCTACTGAGAGAATAAACTGAGATGAATGTACCATTATATTATCTGTATTATCAGTGTATTACTTTATATGCATTAAAAATGGGAATTACAGTTTACTCACTATATGTAGGTAAAATGAACATAGTAAGTTCTCAATGAATGATTTATTATTATTATTATCATCATCATCATCATTATTTTGCAGTAATGTCCTAGGAAAATGTTGGGTGATGTATTCTATTTAGGGAATAAATCCTTCCACAGCAGATTTTGTACATTTCTGTTTTTAAAAAGTGGTGTAGGTAGTTCAGGGACCACACTCTTGTCATCATGGTACATGTAAATCCTTTCTTGAGTTTCTTTCTCCATTTCTGCTATCACCCCTCCAAAGGCAGGTACTCTAAAATATTTAATATATGTTCTTAACTTACATGTATCTTTGCAATATAAGCAGTGACATTTTGCATGTTTGTATGTTTACAAATAACATTAAGGGTTTGCATTATTTTTTCCTATTTTTCTCATTCAACAATTTGAGCTATCTGTCGCTGCATATTTGTTGCAAATTATTGTTACATTCCCTCTATCACATGAATTCCCCATATTTCATTTAACCATTCACCTGCTAATGGATACCTAGTGCTCTCCAGAAACACTGAAAATATCTTCCTAATCAGTGCTGCTCTTCTCTTATCAGAAATCTTTATTTGGATAAAATTCAGCTTATCATTTCTAATCTTATAAGGTCTGTTTTTTTGGTAATAAGTTTTTCTCTTCCTCTAGGATACAAATATTTTTCTTCTCTGTTATTTTTATTCATTTTTTTGAATCCTCTTTTATATATGGTGCAAAATCTAGGCCTGGGCTTATTGTTTTTCTCCATAGAAATTTAGTTTTCCCAGCTCTATCTGCTAAACTATCTGGCATTTCTCCCTATGTAGCACCAAGATTATCATATATCAGGTACTAATATAGACATGGAATTGCTTCTCAACATTTTTTTTTTTTTTGCATTGATCTGAGGCCTATCCTTTCAAGAAATGGACTGGCTTTATTTCTATAACCTCTTAATATAACACTATATTAAGGTAATCCTCTTTCTGTTATCTTCTTTTCAAAAGTCTAATAGATCTTTCTTAACTTTTATTATACTATATAAATATGAGAATGACTATAGAAGTCCTAAAAAAAAAATCAAGCTGATATTTTTTACTGGAGGGTTTTTAATTTGAGGATATATTGCAAAAATAATTACCATTACAAAGTGTGTCCCAATAAGAAATATTGTATAATGATCAAGTTAATTCAAATATTTCATGTCCCTTAATATGATTAAAAATCTTTTAACCATAAAGATATTTTCCATGATTTTCAGGCTGATTATTTTATACTTGTAATTTGCCTTAATAGTGAGAAATAATTCTATTTCAGAAGTGTTGATATAAGGAAGTTTAACTTTAAATATTGCATGTGCAAGAACTTATTAAGACTTGCTGATCTTGGTTACAAGATTTTTGTTTCCTCATTCTATTGTAGCTTATTAAAGGAATAATTATGTAATCCACATATAATGACATTTTTCTCTTTTTTTCTTATATTTACATATCTGATGCTTTTCTTTTCATGTAGCATTGGTCACAACCTTCAGTACTGAAATAAAATGTAGACACAATAGTGACATCCTTATGGTGCATTTATTATTAAAGGAATATGTCTAAAGATTCTCCATCAAGTATATAAGCATTTTTTATTCTACTTATTTTGTCTAAGGGTTCTTTTTCATTTTTAGCCATAAACAGGGTTGAATTATGTAATTTTAAAAATTTTGTTAATTTTAAGACTTTTTAAATTAACATGATGAATTGCATTGCTAGATATTTTAACTTATAACTCTTTTTACCTTTATGAGGTAGGTGGCACTTGATTAGAATTCATTTTAATAAACTATTAGATTCATTAATTAAAATTTTCTTCAGACATTTGAAATTTATGTTTCTATATAAATTAGAACTATAATATTTTCCTATGATGGCATTATTTATATCAAGAATATGTTAGCCTCATAAGAATATTAAGACTTTCTCTCTTTCTATCTGATTGCTGGCATACTTTGTATAGAATAGAAATTGTTGCTTCCTTTAAATAATTGGTGGGACTTCCCTGGTGGCACAGTGGTTAAGAATCTGCCTGCTAATGCAGGGGACATGGGTTCGATCTCTGGTCCAGGAAGATCCCTCATGCTATGGAGCAACTAAGCCTGTTTGCCACAACTACTGAGCCTACGTGCCACAACTACTGAAGCCTGTGCACCTAGAGCCCATGCTCCACAACAAGAGAAGCCACTGCAATGAGAAGCTCAGGCACCGCAATGAAGAGCAGCCCCCGCTCCCCACAACTAGAAGAAAGCCCGCATGCAGCAATGAAGACGCAACACAGCCAAAAATAAAATTAAATTAAAAAAAAATTTAATAATTGGTAAAAATCATCTGTGAACTATTTGAGAAATAGAGATTTTAGGATAGGAGATAATAAGTCCCTACTTGGTGTGAATACAAGTAGCCATATCTGAAATACGTTTGTCCATTCAGCCTGTTTTCTTTTTCTTTTCTTTATACTCAGTCTTGTGTTATATTTGAGAAGAGTTTATTATTATTTTACTAGTGCCAGGAGATGCTCTAATCACATTGCAAACATTAAGTGATTTAATCCTCACAATAGTATATACTGTTATTGCCAAGGAGGTTAATCAACTTGTCCAAGGCCACAAAGCTAATAAGAGGGCCACCTAGCTAACCAGCTAATTTGAATTCAGATAGTCCATGGACTTTGACTGTAGCCATTACCCTAAAAGCCACCACCTTAAAAATAAGATTTTAAAAGCCTGTGAATGTTTATTCATTCAGAATCTTGGTCTCAATATCTAATTTTATTTTTATTTATAGATTACCTCTTAGTCATCTTCTAGAACTACTCACTTCTTCCACATCTATCATATCTATTCCTTTCTTTACTTTCTGCATCTGGATATAGGAGAACTACCTCTGCAGATAATGGAATAGTTCTACACAAGCATGATCTTGAATGTCATATGGTTGGGGGGTTGTTTATAACATAGGATACAAGGAGTCAAATACTCACCATATCCCATCAGCATGCTTAAAGCAATCTAAATGTGACTAGGCACACTGATTCCAGAGTCTATCTGTCTGGTCCAATCCTGGCTCCTCACTTGGATGTGTGGTCTTGAACTATATGTTTACCTTCCCTGTACTTCAGCTTTTTCATTTGTAAAGTGGAGTTAATAACATCACCTATCACATAGAGCTATTGTTAGAGTTAAAAACCAGTACAGTCAAAAAACTTAGTATCTAATAGTATGCATTACTTAAAGTATTTCTTATTCCCCTTAACACATATATCATTTGGGCACTGGCGTAATAGATATTTAAGTAAACATGTTTTTCACCTAATTGGGTGTCAGTGGTGTCAGTGTTTGGTAACAGTGTGGGGTGTGTGTGTGTGTGTGTGTGTTTTTATATGCAACCCCCTGCCCCATATCCAGCACCACCAGCTGCCCCAGCACTCAAAAATTCAATAAATAATTGTGCATGTGTGAGTGAATAAAAACAACATGTTTACCATTATGCTTCTCCATGTATTACTTATTTCACTCTCAAATAAGTATTATTTTGTTTTTGCCTCCCTGAAAATTTAAGAGAAAAGAGGGAAACATTCGGTTAATGAATCAAAGAATATAGCAAGTTATGAATTGGAGAATTCAACTGAATTTTTTTCATGTTTTAGGACAGAAAAGTACTGGAACAATGGTATGGTAAAACAATAGAAATAGAACAAAACTTCCATTTATTATTTAACTTCTTTCACGTGTAAAATAGGTACAGGTTTCTTATTATTTGGAAATAAACTTCTGGAGCTGAACTTAAAAGAAGCATTGGTTTGACTTGTTATAAAAGTGAATGTTCCTCATACAATATTAAAAATCGGCAAACCAGGACCTTGGATGGTTCTTTGCAAGAACATGGTAGTAGCAGAAGGTCTACTTTACCCTGCCTGATCTTGGTCTCTCCATTTCTTGTAGGGTTATAAAGTTCATGTCTCTGTAGGAAAACACTAGCTTGAGGCAAGAGCCTAAGGGCAATTAGATGGTAATTTAAGACTCTGATCCTACCCTTTAAGTAATTCCCCTCCATAAGAAAAAAACAAAAAATTAAGCTCTTCATATTGGTACTCAGTGCAATAAAAATTTGTAAGTTACAGATTAGGTTGTAGGGAGAATGGCTTATAAAAAAGAACCATTAGGGAGGAGATTATGATTTATAATAGATTTATCGTAAATTTTAAAATACACACATTTTTAAAAATCAAACATTTTTATTGACAAAAATATCTTTCAGAAGGAAATATTTTATTTCAGTATTATCAGTTATAGTCTTGGTGAAATTAGAGCCAATTTCAGTGGTATTTGTATGACATTCTTTCAGTTTTGTTTCCAAACCATTTTTTTTAAATGTTTATATATGTGCCTATATCTTTCTTCCAAATTAATCAGCATAAGCTTTAGTGCTGATAATTCAGTGCTTCTGTCCAAGTCTCAACCATAAGAAATTCCACAGCCTAACTCATTCATTCATTCAGTCAATTATTGAGCAGCTACTATGTGTCAAAAAGGTGCTGATTGCTGGGATTCAATGTGGAACAAAACAGACATGTTTTCTGCCCTCTTAGAACCAGGGGAAGAGGAAGATAGCAATAAAAAATGTATGCAAGAAGAATATATCTGTGACTGAAAAAATTATAAGAAAAGAAACATGGGACTATGAGAGCATAAAATAGATATTTCTCCTAATCTCAGAAATCAAGTTAATCTTCTCTAAGGGATTAAAAGAATTCCTGAATTAAAAAGGAAAACATTTAGTCATATCATTAATCACCTTAATCTAATATTGGTTGCATGATCTATGAAAAATCTATATAAATTATAATTATATTTCTATAAGCACTTACAATTATTGATTATTTATTAACAGTCTACTTTTATTCATCTAAAATATATTTGATATAGTCGATCTCTCTCTCTCTCTCTCTCTCCACACACACACCACACACACACACACACACATATGTGTGTATGTGTATACACATATAGGTAAAACTGATGTTATAAAACTAATATGAATCTTACTCTTGCTTGTTGTGACTGGGTTTAGTCATCTGCATGAATTAAATACTAAGGATCACTTATGTTTAATAAATAACTTTGGTAAATTAAAAGACTTTGTAGAAATTTACAAGGTTTTCTTTCCAATCAATATGCACAGAAAGTGCAAAATCAATTTTAACTGCCCCCAATGAGCACCACAGAAACAAGTCACCATATCTAGTGCCTCCTGAAAAAGAGCAGCATACTATAAAAGACAGATGAATAAATAAATAAGGAGATTAACATTTCCAACATAAAGCAAAATAATTTAATGTGATTTTCAAGGTATATATAATTTTTTTAATTATACTTTTTTTTCATATAGTGAATATACTATGTTCAAAATAAATATTTAGGATGTTACATAATTTTAAAAAATTTTTGCAAATACTATGACTTTTGCAAACTAAAATCCTAGAAACATACATTATTTTGATAATAGAAATATTTACTTTGGTTAACTGTGTAGTTTTTAGAAACATCTCTCAAAAATATGTTGGAAGATAAGACCATAAAGCATTATTGTTACTCAAATGATAGATTACTAAATCCAAAAAAAATCATAGAGATAAATGTGTTTTTTAGATCACATCCATAGTAGCATGCTCCAAATTTACCTTTAATTAATTTTAGTCATATTTTAGCAATGTTAAAATCAGTTATCTTTTTGAACTTTCTAAAAATAAACAATCTGTACCTTTAGAAATAAAAATATATTGGCTTTCTGTATCTTCAAAATTTCACAAAATAATAATAACGTTACTGTGTACTCATGAAACTTTAAGTATTCACTTATTTAAATTCTTTATGTGTAGTAATTTATTTAAACCTCAAAATAACCACGTGAGATAGATACTATTTTTATCTTAAATTTACAATAAACAAATTGAAGAACAGGAGGTTTTATTGATTTACTTAAGGTCCCACAACTCATGATGGTGGAGTAAGGGTTTGTATTTAAGGACACAGACCCAGAACTTAGACTTTTACTTACAGAAAGACTGACTTTCTATATACATTTAATTAAATTGCAATAAATATATTTCAATACCTTAGATGAGGAGGAAGTACAGGCAAATCTTTATCAGCAAACACTAAATTCATATGATTAAGAAAAAAGGTAATAATAATATAGTTTATATTTATTGATATTTTTATCAATCTGTAATTGGCAACTCTCTATCAATCAAAAGTTTTATTGTCGTAGTAGACATAGGTTTATAATTCTTCTTCAAAGTATATTTGTGACCACCTAAATGATTGAAAATATTATTTCTATTTTGTGCTTTAATTTTAAATTTATATCTATATAAATTGATTTGACTGTTAGATAAAATGAGTTCAAATCCTACCGTCAAAGACAAGAAAAGTCCAAATTGTCTGTTTCTGTAAAGTGGCTAAAGTTTGTGATTGGCAAACACAGCATCATAGATGCTAAAGCTAAATTTGTTCTTGTCACTTCATTTAGTTGGTTCAGTAAGAACAGTATTAATATGGAATATATTGTGTAAAAAAGGTTTGAGTTAAACAGTTGAATAAGATACTCATATGATTTAGACATAGATAATAACAAAATGTTTCACAAATTGAGACAAACACAAAACATGGACACAAAATAATACAAATTAGGAAACAAAAGTGGAGTTAAAAAATATAAATAATACTGATATATATCAATTCATTGGTAAATTTAAGAACTTTCTTTAAAATGAAGATATCAGTGGACTAGTCATTTTTAAATAATTTTATTTTTAATTGTGTTTAGTTGTAAATTTTACTTTATGTCAAATGTCAAATAAGAAGATAATGTGAACATAAATGAAATCAATAGATTAAAATAATATTTATTGATCATGCTAATCAGCAGGGTACTATGAAAGGGTATGTGAGGGATAATAAGATCTATGAGACATTATCCTTACTCTTAATAAGTTTTCTCAAGACTTACCTGGAATACTTTCACCTCCCCTTCCTGTCATTCTACTTCACAAAGTGAAATTTCAAAAATATTTTAAAGCTGCAAATGTCATTTTACTTATAAGCCTTTCTCTGACATACTTTAGAATCAAATTTCTTCTTCCCTTCTCTGTGCATCTGTAATAAATAGACCCTAGTGTGAGGAATAGAACTTAGTGTGATCCTCAATGAGTCCCGCTTCCTGGTGTTTATACTTTGGAGTAATCCTCTCTTGAGTGTTGGAAGGACCCATGACTTGCTTTTGATCAATTAAGTAAGGCAAAGATAATATGATGTCACTTTGTGATTACATTATGTCATGTAAGACAAATTCTTAGCAAACTAGAGCTAGAGGATTTTCTTGTGGGCATTGTGAAATAAACAGCCAGGTTCAAGAATCCCCCATGAAAAGAAACAGGAAAAACCCAAGGTCCTCAGCCATGCAGCTACAAGGAAATGAATTCTGTTAACTACAGATGGATTTAGAAGTGGATTCTTTCCCAGTTGAGACTTCAGATGAGAAAGCAGCCTGGCCAGCACCTAGAGTGCAGTTTTATGAGACCCTGAGCAGAGGACTCACCTAAACCATGTCTGGAGTCCTGCTCCACAGAAATTCCAAGACAGTAGATGTGATTGGTTAAGCCAATACTTTCCTAGTAATTTGTTTTACAACAATATCAAACTAATACACTATTCAAAACACTTTCTTTTGCCTCTTAAATATTTGTCTAGCTACCTATCTTTGACACCAGGCTGTGAGCTACCTATAGGTTTGTTAATTATTCCTCTCTATTTAGAAGATGAGTACAAAATGTTTGGCAAACTTATTTATTTTGAATCTGCCTTGTCACACACAAACACACACACACACGAGCTATTTCTTGTAGCAAAATACTATTCTATGTATGCTAATTGCATGAATGAATAAATAAAAATTGAATGAGTTATTTATCACTTCCATTTTAATGATTAGGAAATTGAAGACTGAGAATGTTATATGGCTTGTAAATGGCAAAGCCAGGATATGAACTAGAGCATCTGGCTATAAATCCTGTACTTCCTCTGCTACAAAACATAATATACAGCCTTATGTATTATAGGATTATTGTATTGTAGATTAAGTGAAATAAAACAGATGAATTGCTTAAACGATTGACTAACATATAGTAGGATCTTAATAAGTCTCCAATAACTCTTATTATGCCTAAGCTCTCAGAAAGTTGAAAACTCAAATTTGTACTCAGTTATAATAATCAGGTCACCCTATCTCTAGAGTAATTTTGTTTTTTCCTCCTTTTAAATTGTGTTTGTGTTACATTCAATTATATATTTCAACCATCTTGTTTTACGTGTTTTTTAATAACACAAATATCTTAAAATTGTTGGGGGAAATAAGCAGGGTTAAAAATATTTAAGTAAATATGAAACTTTACTCAATAGTGTACATTTTGCGGAATGTTTTATGTACAAGATATTTAGAAAATCAAAATGTTTCTAACTGATGCAAGTCTGTATAACAGTTCATTAAATTCAAATGTCTACATGACAAACAATAGGAACACTGGTTTTCTGCTTCCTCAGATGTTTCCATTCAGCAAAAACTGAATCTATTTTCTCTGGCCAGACTTTTCATTTCAAAATTTGTAACACTTCTGACAGGTTCAACCCAATCAGAGTGGCAAGTCTATAACGGTAGGATACAAATGGAAGGCTGAGAATGAGCTTTCTTTTTTAGTCATTAAAATCACAGAATACCTAAGATTTAATCATTTTTATATGATGTGAGAGACATCTTATTGAGTTGTACAGTGAAATTTTAATATTTACATACAATCCTCATATCTTTGCATTTATACATATATTCTCCTGGATATTAGTTTCCATGTAATGTTTCCAAATGGGATAAGCACTAAACTCCATTGCCTACTCCAATTCTTGACTTCTGAGAAAGACTAAAGTATCAGATAATTATTCTTATTTCTGAGCCATGTTAGAAATTACAGCAATCAGAAAATACTGCATAGTGCCATGTCAAACATTATGTGTGTGTTCTTCACAGAGGAAGACAGAATTCCTGAGCCATCTTGGCTTTCATCAATAACGACTGATATTCATTTACTTGCCTAAAGTGAAGTACCTGAGTATGTGTTTGTTTTTATTTTAAAGCCATATGATTTACCGGCTATACAAGTTAATTATTGCTGCATAACAAACTACCCTAAAACTATAAAAAAGTGTTTATTATTGTCACAGATTGGTTGGACACATCTGACGATAAGTTTCAGGGTTGGCTGTTTCAGGGTTGGCTGGGTTTACTTTTGGATTTGCTATCAGCTGGAAGTTTGAGTGGAGGTGGTGACTCTAGGACAGTCAAACTCAGGTTGTAACTGGCTATCTGGCTGTTAGATGGAAAAGGCTAGCCTGGGCTTATTCACATAGTGGTGAATGGTGGGATCCAAGAGAACAAGAAGAAGAGCACAAGCTCTCTGAGGTCAAATCTTGGAACTGGCACACCATTACTTTTTCTACATTTTATTAAACAAAGCAAATTATAAGACCAGCCCATATAGAAAAGGTAAATAGATTGTAATTTCTGATGAAACTATTGGAAGAATAGCATTGCAAAGATGTGGATACAGCAGTGGGTGAAGATTTGAGGTAATTTTTGCAAATAGTATACCATGACAGTTTGCCAATAATTTCATGACTGTGCTAGCTTTGTTGGTTTTTTTGTTTGTGTCTTTTTTTTTTAAGTTATTAGACTAGCTCAGTCTTGTGTCAAAATGAACTTAACATCTTGCCCTTATATACAGACTGTATATCAGAGGAGAACAGAAAACACTAATCTACAATCTATTCCAGATGACAGCTATTCCTCTCCTGCTGCTAGCCCCATTGCTGAAGTGTTCATATTTGATCTGCTCCATTTCACACACTTCCCTGAGAATCCAGAGGCCACACAGTTATTGTTGGCTACACAGGCTGTAAGAGCATGAACTTTGTATTTAGAGAGACCTGGATGTGAAACCCAGCCACTGTCCCACTGAGTGACCCTACACTGATAATTTATCCTCTCTGTTTCCTTATCTTGAAAAAATGAGTTTAATGGTCCGTACCTCATAGGTCTGTTGTGAGGATTTAGAGATTGTAAATAGCTCAAGAGAATGCTATTATACAGTAGGTGCTTAATACTTATCAATTCATTCTATCCCCATGGCTTTCTTGAAATGATTTTTTTTTCATTATAGGATATCTTGTCTCAAAACAAAGTCCAGAACCATTCACAAAGGAATAAGCTTACGATTTTTAAGTGCAGAAATATTTAGCCTGCAGAGTAAAATAAAAGAATAAACAAGTTTTTATATATTATTCTAAGGTTTATGATTTTCTTGAGGATATCTTCATGGATTTTTTCCCATCATATACATCCCCAAAGTGTATATTCTAAAGATGAATAATAGAATAGAGAGGAAAATGTTGTCTTAGGTAGTATGTATTCTTTGTGGATATAAATTATATTAATAACTCAAGTAAAATCAATGTATACTGGGATGACATTATTAATCTTTGATATATTTGGGGGTCACCTTTAATAAGGGGATATTGAGGTTATTAATACAAATGAAGAGGAAAAACATTAAAAAGTGGCATTGATTCATAGGACAGCAGAATATATTACTTGGTGCAAGGTAATTATTTAAATGGTCTCCACTTAAACTGATGAGGTTAGAACCTCCTCATTTCCACAGGTATGTCTCCTTAGCCAGGCTTTCCAAAACCCAGTAAGGAGTGAAGAATTTATATTCCTTTCAGCAGAAATAATCCACGTGAAACATTCAATCTCAGTAATGAGATTTAAAGTCTAATTTCATTCCATGTGGGGGGGAGAAAAAGCAGATTGTTTTAAAGTCACAGAGAAATGTTTGTAGGAGCCTTTTCAAATACATGTCTTCTCTCATTTAAATTAACAGCGCCACATCCTAACTCCTCTAAAGAGACCCCAAAGGGAATGTGACTGGTAAACATAGGATTCAAACAAGTTGTACAGCAGGCTGTACATTATGACAGCAACTCAAGTACCTGTAGCCACAGGAAATGATCCATAAATCCATGCCTGTTCACTTCCTGTCAGAACTACTCTTTGCAACACATTGCCCAATCCAACCAGGTAGCTATAGTCCTATAGTAACTCACTGACTCCTATGTTAACGCCACATTCAGACTATTTCCTAGGACTGACTTTGTTATCATAGGAACTCTTTGCAAATTTTCTGTCTGAGGTAAACATCACGCTTGTTTCAACTTTTCAATGTCACTGCTGACTCCCTTCTGCTTTCCTAACTGCTTGTCTCGTTTCTGATATCTCACCTTGCCTGGATCTCTAGTATCATGTATGGCCTGGTTCCATAAATTCTTATAAAGCTTGCTCCCCAGGGCCTTGTCATTTATTTTGTCACTTGATTTCTCCTTCAACTCTGCCCAGACCACTGGGCTCTGGGTCTGAGATGTCTGAGATCAAGGCTGCTTGGGATCTTTCATTGCTCGCTTTCCTGGACTTTTCCTGTCTCTCCAGCTATTCTCCCCCTGTGAACAACACTCTTGCCCATGCCTGTTTTGACTAGTTATATTCATTTTTTTGTAGATCAAAAGGGAGTTGCTTATTTAATCACAAAATGTACATGTACTGTTTTGAGGGTTCTCAAATATGGTAGTCCGGTTTGTATATCCAAAGGTAGAGTAAACATTTATTTTATAAAAATAAACAAATCATATCAATTTCAGCACTTCATTTACATAACGAGGTGCAATATTGTATTGTAAATGGGAGAGTAAGTCCCTTAGTGGGGTCTTTAAGGATCACTCCAAAATGACTGTGGAAATTACACTAGAAGGGGCATGTGATATTGAAGTATTTATTATCCTCACAGGTTCTAGGGAGGAAGGCACAGCATGCTCAGAGGGCCACACAAAGTCACCAAAAGCTCAAAGTTTGGTCATGGCAGGAAGGGAAAGAACAGAGCAAGGATTCATGAGCAAATGTCTGGGTGGGGTAGCTGTGGCATGTGGGAAGCATCCTCACTGGGTAATTTGAGCGTAACTGGGTCAAAATGAAAAGGAGAGGAATAAAATGGGAAATCGTCAGGGGATTTATTGTTCGTACGTGCTGGAAATGAATGCCCAGAGATAGGCAATAACCAGGTAAAAGTTCAAAACCAGCAAGGTGGGTGCCAACACGCAGGGAGCCATTGAAACAACAAGTAATACCTTTACATTACAAATACATAAGCCATTTAGCTTTCTTTCCCCTCTCTACCCTGGTTATTGCCATAATTATATTTTGAAACACCATTCATTCTTTTATTTTAGAATATTTTTTATTATAAACACTGTATACACCAAATTAAAAGATATACATTGAAGACTGGAAACATTCTGAGCAAAAATCTTATTTTCTATACTGAAAATAGCATTGGTAACATTTTGCTATTTGCAAATGTCTCAGTAAAATAATGAAGTTGTTACTGTCTCTTATGCTGGCATTAAGTAAGTCAATTTAAAATATTCAAACCTATAAAACAGACTCTGCCAGGACTGCTGTCTCTCACTTTAAAGGCAAAGCTGTTCCTTTAAAGACCTAAACACTTTTTGGAGATTTAACTGTGTTATAATTTCCATAGGAGACTGGCAGTGACCATTTCATTTCTCTATGGAAATCAAAATGCTACATGAGTCTCCAGCTGTGCCTCACATATGCTTTTTTCTCAATGGCTTTTTATTTGCTGTTCCCCACACTTGAGGACCATTGTCCTAAATCGTAACATAGTTTTCTCCTTCACTTTCATTGATTGAGTTTTTTTATTTTTTTTTTAATGTCACTTCAGAGAAGCTTTTGTTGATTACCTCACAGGTAGCAGCCCCTTTCACTGGATTTGCCATTACTACACATTACTATACTCACACATGCAATCATGCATACATATGATGTTATTGCCTATACCCTACAATAGATTGTAAGCTCCAGTGGGGCAGAAAGTCTTACAAGGACTAAAAGATACCAAACAGGTTTGTCAGTAAACACACACACATACACACAATAACACAGAAAAGTCCTTTTTGAGGGTGGAATCCTTGATACTTTACAATAGCTGCAGCTAAGCTGGTGGCCAACTTCCTGAATAGATAATTAGGATTACTAGCCAAAACCTCCCTGCACAGGCAGCTAGGCAAAGATGTCAGCTACTCTGTAAGTCAGAGCTATGCTAAGTCCTTAAATGACTTTTCAAGCCAATCAGAATGGTTTCCTACTAAAAAGAAATTCCCAATGAGTAGAGAGTGGTTAATATTTTATATTTAGATAACAACAAAATCATCATCAATTTTCAAATTATTAATGGAAAAAAGTCCAAAGAAGTGGTCAAATACTGAAGGATGTAGCTTAATTTTAATGAGAGTAATTCCTACAGCAAATTGTATACCCCACCATTATGTTTATACTTTATGACACAATAGCTATGTTCCTTATTTTATTCCAGGGCAGTTCCAATAGCAAATCTTTAAAAACATTTTTGAAACTGCACTTGCCTTCTGTGAACACTGTTCAAAGTTCTAATTTAGAAAATGATAGGTGTTAATATAAGAAATGCTAACTATGAGGCATGCTTTAATAGAAGTCATTCTTAGAAATTGTTTTCAGATTTTTCTAATTGCCTCCAGTTCACTGAGTAAAACAGTAGAGAATCAAAAGTAAGAATTCTACCTAAATTCTATCTATTTGAAAAATTATCTAAATTTTATAGCTCAGCTTGTAGTACAAATATATATTAATGTATATTATTCTACTCATATTTGCACAGTAAAATAAGTAGAACCATGACTCATCAGGAAACATTTCAATCGGTCCTATACTTTAGAATTCAAATATGTCAATCCTTTCTGAATCTCCTGTATACACCCATGGAATATGAATTTACTTATGAGCTCTGTACTGTTCACATTGACCTTGAACTAACTCTGGACAAATTCTATTTGAGAATAAATATATTAAGACACCGTGAGAGAATAGACCTCCTTTGTTCTAGGTGAAATGTACATGTTATTTTAACTGTAGGTTTATTATCAGGCTGTAATTACTTAAATCTGAGATCTATATGTAAAGAGCTGTAGGTAGAGACATCCATGGTATTGAGAACCTATGGAAGTAACTGTGGCTGGTGACCATAGGTGGTTTGAATCATTTGTGTAATAAGGGTGGCCTTCATCTCTCTTCTGCCAATGGAATCAGAATTGGAGGTCCTCAGAAACTTAGGGATGAGGTGAAAAATGGAGACAGTTTTGTCATAGCTTGTAGGTTTTGAACAAATTTCTCCCTCAAAGTGTATGTGGAACATAACTCTTTGTGAAATAATCTTCCTCATATTACCTGAGAACAGGGTATGACAATGTGTATCTTGTGAAACAATATTTTCATTTGGATGGAATATTGGGTTTGTTTGGAAAGAAAGTTGTCTTTGGTCAAATAAAGACAGAGAATCAGTTTAAACATAATTAAATAGGTTCCTTCATTGCAGGGCTTTTCAGAACTATAATTATGTTAGTGTTAATCATGACTAGGCCACAGAATCCCATTACATAAAGCATCATTGGCAACTAATGTTCTAAAGAACACAGCTTGCAAAGCTTTTACTTGGAACAACAGAAGAATAATGTTTTACCTCAAAGTAGGAGGAGACTTTAAAATAATGGTTAATCAAAGCCTTTCAGGAAAGCAAAATGGTACAAAGATAGATGGACAAATGATAGAATTACAGAGATTTACATTCAACATAGACGTAAAGAATATATATTCTCTTAAATGTGGTTCGGTATACTGACTGTCAAAGGAGCACAAATCTAGATGTGTAGAAAGTAAGGCAAGACACAGAGTTATGAGAAGGTAAGTCATTCATGCAGGTTTTCATTTAGCTATTAAGCAAATATTTGCTTAGCACCTAGTATGTGTAAGATGTTGCTTTAGTGCTATAAATACAGAGAGAAGCATGACAGACAGGGCCTATAACACCTAAATTCACTTAAAACAAATCTAAATAAAAATAAGGAATGACCAACTAGTTACTTTTTTAAATATTTTTTGGACTAAATAATTCTTCAAGTGATTCTTGCTTTATTCACTATTTGTCATTTCTTTTAGTTACCAGCATTAAAGTCTCTTAAAAATACAAAAGTTTGAATTTCTATTTTTCAGAATAGCCATTAGGGGAGAAATAGATATATCCTGTTTCCTATTGTTTAGCAGCCTGTCCGCATCTAGGCAGGGGTCAGAGATTCAGGTACAAAAGAAGAAAGTGGAAATTGGGAAAGAAAGGTAAAATGAGGAAAATATCTGGAGCTCATATGTATATATACATATAGATAGATAGATAGATAGATACATTTTTTTTTCCTTTAAATAAAAGAAAGCTGCAAAATGAGGTTGATCTGGAACTGGCCCTGAGGAGGATAATTGAGAGCAGGAACCTAGCCTACCTCCAGGGGCACATGTTCCTTCTGTTTGTTATTAGATTAACTCTACAGAATACTAGAAGATTATCTAAGTCTAGAGCTTCTGAATCTAAGTGATGATTATATCATCACTAATTCTTTGCTGCCTTTTGAATGATTTTCAATCCCTTGGTGGTTTATAAATTAGATATTGCAGCACCTAGCCCTCATAATATGAGCTGACAATACAAGAGAGAATACGTGAAGATTATGTATTTTTTGTTTAATGTACCAAATGTCACCTGTCAGCAAAACATATGCCTGTAATCAGTTCAATAAGAAGTTAGTAAGGAGCTTTTGAGGAGGTTGAAGCATACAGTTCTCTGCTTTCTCAAAACACGCATGTTAGAATCATAAAGAAACTAAAACTGTCATTTAAAGCCACTCAGTCAAAGCACAAATATCCTAACAAAACATGAGCAGAAATCAGTTTAGAATTCAAACATTGTGTGTCACGTAGACAGATTGTGATTTAAAAAGAAAATATTGTGGGAAACTTGGTTATGTGCACAATCTTCCAGACACCTCTAAAGATGCTTAAGGATATTTACATTTTTTGCAAAGGCCATGGCCTATGTAGTGCCAGGGATTCAAAATGTGTGAAGGTCCATGTGTTAGTAAATGCATAGGATTTAATATCATGAAGCTCCACCTATGATGAGAAAAGAAAGTATGGTCTAAATATGCTTCCCTTTTCCTGTTATTTATAATTTGACCCTATCCATTTTCCTTAGTTATCAAGTATGCATATACAAATTTAGATTCAGACTTCAATAACTGAAAATTCAAGTCATGCATGTTAGGCATGTATAGGCTGACACTGACTTTTCTTTTGTCACCCAATATTCACTACTACTTGGTGATGATATAAAAAAAATAAACAAAATCACTATATTTCACATATCCTCTACATGTGTGGTCTTCCAATTGCTTCAGTTGCTCATCTACCCTAGTTTAGATGATCCAAAGCCACTATAAATAATTTTAAATACTTATTTTCATTTTCTAAAAATATAAAACATTGAAATTGCAAAATATTAACAAAGGAAACAAAGTATATTTTTTAAGCATAGCAAAGATTTGTTTTTTTCCTCCTACTGTCTGTTATCAATTTTTTTCCCTAAAAATGTGTTGTAGTAGGAAAAAAATCATTAAAAAAAGAAAGTCATACACAGTGATTCTAACTTCTTTGTAGAGAAGTTACAATTGATTATATCATTGATGTTGGAAAAATATTGTTAGTGGACTAATCAATCCAATCATGTTTTGTCATAGATATTTCCAGTAATAGATGGGGTTCCCATGTTAACAGCTCCCCCTATTATCACTTACTTCTGAATGCCCATAAGACAGGATGCATTTAGACCCAGTAGCTATATATTATAGCTGTGCATTTCTCTCCTTAATAGAGTCAATGATCTGAACACAGCCCAATGCCACAAAGCAGAGGCTGGTGGTATCCATCCCCTCACTCATTCATTTTATATTTACTGGAGCCTACTATGTGCCTTTGCACCATGCTAATCATAGTTTGGAAATATGTGGTGATGGTGAAATTGGATACTAAGATAAGTAGTTGGAGGAAACAATGTGAGATGAAAACAGATAAATTCAAACCAACAGTAAAAATATCAGTACAATTTCTGGCTTACGTGTATATGAGTAGAAACATATGGTTCAACTTTTTTAGGGTTGTTTGTTAAAAGTTTTTATTTGGAAGTAGACATGATATGGTTTTAATATCTAAGAGTTTAGCTTTATACTTATTACATGCTTTTACTTTTCTTTTAAACACTTAATGAAAAGAATAGTTTTCTAATGATCACAGAGACCTAAATTATTTTAGGGAATATAGAGCTCTATGTACTCATTAATTATACCCTGTGATATCATACATTTTAAAATTATTCCAGCTATTTGCCTAACAAAATTACCTATCAAATTTGAGTTCTTTTAAATTATTTGTATAATTTTAATTTTCAACTGTTGCCACTTCCCACTAACCTTGAATGACTTCTTTACATGGCTCTTCTTCCCTCTGTTAATGTGTTGCTTCTTGGGCTGAAAGGCCAAACAGTCATACAGATAAGAACTGTGTATAAAATAAATAGTCCACAAGCAATAGCCAGAAAGTACCCCTTGTGAAAAAGAATAGCCAATTTTGTGCATTGACTGTGTGACATTAATATTTCTTAACCTACTTATATTTTCTTTATTGATTGGTGCTTAACTGCATTCATAAAGGAGATTTACAGATTCATAAATTTCAAATAGGTGAGGTGTTGTATGATCTTTTACAGAAATAAAGGTGTCGTGTTTATTTATAAATGAACATGATCATTGCAGAGTAGCTATAGAGTGCTTATATAAGAAAGAGTGATCTTAACAGTTTTGTGCCTGTATGTGTGTAAATACATAATCTGTATTTTAAATGTGCATGGGGTATTGAGTAAGAAAAATTATACACATGGTCAAGATATGTACCTATAGCTAATTTAATAAAACTCTATTCTAAAAAAGATTTTTTAAATATACAAGATGGACTCTCCAATATTCTTTGTATATCATTTATAGATACTGTGATCTGACCTCAAATACATCTTTACCATCTATCTCATCCCTTCATCATGCCTTTACCTTATAACAAAGTCACACCATTCAACCTCTCCCTGTTGCTTGCTTCCTTTTATTTGCTGCCATCTTGACCGTGTTCACATTGTTCTCATTATCAAATGCATTTCTGTCATTAACAGGTATCATCTTCATCAGTTTAAACCTTACCCATCCTTCAAGATACAGCTCCAATGTCAGCTTCCCAATGAACGAATGTCTTTATTCAGCATTAATATTACTCCCTTCTCTGTTACATAGCATTTTGTTTGTATTTTTGGTACCTGTCCAATATTTTAAATTTGTATCCATGCCTGTTTCTCCTGATGGGTAATCGAAATTTTAAGGTCAATGACCATATCTTGTTTATTTCTATATACATAATACTGCCAAGCAGTGTCTTTCCAAAAGTAGATAATAAATATTTTTAGGATTACATTGAAATGAGACAAACTGAATTAGCTCAAGGTTGTTACACATTGCTTCTTTACTATTCAGAACTCTTTGCTCTTGAATGACAACATTTGTCTCAGTTTTTGCTGTACTTGAAAGCTGATATACCCTTAACTCACTTCCATCTAAGTGAATTGGAGAGTGACATTTATTAATATTTGCATATCTCCAAAGCAGTTCATGCTGTGCAAAACACTCTACAAATTGGAAGTGCTATTTAAAAATAAAAGGATGTATAGTACAGTAAAGTGCAGCAACTTGGCACAATCAATACATCTCTTGAATTTTTCAATATAAAAATTAAAAGAAAGAAGCACCTGTTATACATTTCCCAAAACAATGGAACACAACTTTATTTGCAAATGGTGACATTATCTTGCTAAATGAAAAATCTAAGAACAGTTGCTAGGGATATTTTATGCACTCACGGTGTCTATGGAAACTGAGCCTGCATGAAACTTGTAAGGGGGAATAAAGAGACACCTGGAAGAGTGCCCAGTGTCAGAAAGACAATGAGAATATAACTTTTCAAAAGTTATAAAGAGCAAAAATAGAAAAAAAATACACTTACCTGGTTTCTTTGGATATTAGCAGAAAGGTTTAATCCTGGGAAAAACTACAAAGAACAGAAAAACAAAAACAATTTTTTTAACCTTGCTTCAATTTACTAACACATTACTAAAGTTTGAAGAGTAATGTGGCCATTGCTTCCTAGACACTCATAGAATTGACTCATGCTTGTGTAAGCCATGGAAGAATCTCCTCATGCTCTGATTCAAAGATAAGGGAACACAATTTATTTTGTTTTTGAAGTTTGAAGCCTGGCACATCTAATGATTTTGGACTTCATTAATTAGAACAGAGTGCCATATCTTTGACCAGACATCTAGTAGCTCACTTTGCTGATATAAATGATTCTTTTTCTGAAAGAATGGCTGTCATTTAGAGAAAAAATAGATCTAACCCTTGTCCTTTTTAAACTAGCAACTTCAGATGTTGTGTTTCCACAGAATTTCATCTGTCTCCAAACGATATGAATATAATAAGACCTTTAAAATAAAAAAAAATCTATTAGCAGTTGGTTTGTATATAGTAAAGATTCTGAAATAATACATTATTCAGTGCTTAATTTAATTTTGGAAAATGAGCATTTCTTATGGGTCAGGAATAAGTACTAGAAATAAATAGCAGAAATCCAGAAAGTACCAGAAATAAGTACCAGAGAGCCAGTGGTAAGTATAAATAGACACAATCCTTGCCTTCCTGGGACTTGCACATTAATGAGGAAGACAGATCTTCATCAAACTATGAGTAAAATATGTGTCAAAGATAGTTCCTTTTAAAATGATAAATTAATATGCATTTTTATTTAAAAGAGGTAATTTAGAGATTATAAGTGTAAGAAAAATATACTTTGTGTTAATGTTTTAAAAACAATAATATTACTTTTCCAATATGGAATTAGCAAATATTTAAAAATACTTTCTATGCTGAGTTTCTTTAGTTTTTTATGGTATTTGAAAAATGAGCTCTACTCCTGAGCAGAGAGATATTTATAGCTTTACATTTTGAGTAGCAATAGTTATTGTTCTCAATCTGTTGAGTACTAAGTACTATATGTAGACTATATAATACTTTTTTATTTTCTGATTTGCTAAGCAAATTCTTTAAATTCAAGAATTATTAAGAATAGACGGGTCTTTTTATAAACACTCAGCCAATTGAGCAACTCAATTGACCAGAACATTGAGGGACAGTAAATAAGAGAGGGAAAATGTTGCACAAAGTAGCCAAAATTGGTGAAAATAAGAATCAAAATCCCTAAAGGGCCACTTGGGCCCTGTTGAAGTCCATTAGTTCAGGAAGAACTCCTGTAGTTCAAACCAATCAATCATTTCTCACTCAACCTCATGGGATCAAATTCCGCCCTCAATTACACGCACCTAACTTTCACTCAAGTTGCAGGGAGTTAGACACACATTCAGGAGGGCAGGCTGTGGCCCTGCATGCTGAGTGGGGAGTAATTGATGGCTCTTTCCTGCTGTGCTTGGCTTGGCGAGCACAGCTAGCAGCAGAGGCCTGCAGGCCTAAGCAGAGTGAGAGGAAAAAATCCGCAGCCTTGAGCGCTGTATCAGAGCTGTGGCAGCCCGTTCTTCATTTTAAGACTAAAGAAAGCCAGCTTCACTAAGCACTGAGATGTATGTATTTTCTCACGTATTCTTTTCCTTAGTTTACTCCAGTTTCTCATCCTATCTCCATTCTATTTTCTTCTCCTATAAGAAAGTGGTTCTTTTCTTTCTTTGCTCCCATTTCCCCATCATTGTTTTCAGGCTTTTACAAATATTAAATGAGATAAAGTGCTTAGAACAATCTGGCACGGGATAAGAGTTCAATAATTGTTAGTTTAGTTGTGACAGTTATTTTGTATTATCATTGCTATTGTTAGTATTAATTTTCATTGATTTAAAGAGGTTTTAGATATATGCAGGAAAGGCAATCCTTTAATTTTGATAAGATTTTACTTAGAAAGTTTCATCTTTTGTATATTTGTCTAAAACTGCTAATTTCACACCAAACTTATAATCACATACTGAATTTATCTGTGAAGAAATGATGAATGATATTTCTGAGACATTATCCTTTTATGAGAAAAGTGATAGAAAAATCATTTAGCAACACTGAAAATATTCTCAAGAATGTCACTGGCAGACCCATAATACTTGACCTAATAAAACTTGAGTTTCCTGAAGTAAATAAACATTGAATTGGTTTACTTTAAATAGTTTAAAAAAATGGAGCTTGAGGAAAAATAGTATATTTTAATAACTGTACTTTAATTTTAAGATTTGTTAAGATAGAACATAATTTAGGCTAATTTTTTTGATAGTATAAAGCTTGAAAATATACAGCAAAAACCATTGTAACTTTAAGCAATATATAATATTTCAAATAATATATATATAAATATGTGTGTTAAGTATACTGTGTACTAAAATTATATATTTTAACATTCTGACTGCTAGATGGCTTATTGTGCTATACCAGCACACTCAGGAATATGAAAACTATAATATATACGTTTAATAATAAACTAAAATATTTTAACAGAACACAACATATTTAAAAATATTAAAATTTTGAGCATGCATTATAAAAGCAGCTCAATGAATTCCTAGGTACCTCCATTACTCAAATGACAATTTGTTATACATAGTTTTCTCTTCAGGTTCCATGTGCAAAAACTCTGGTGTTTGTTGCCCTTTGGATCAGTTTTCACAGTTTCTCAGACTTCTCAGAAGTTCCCAGAGCATGCTGATTGTGGATTCACCTGAGAACCTCAATGAAAACTTTCAACATTTTCACAACGAGGTCTTGAATGGCTACTATAAGCCCAGCATTCCTCAAGAGTCTGTCCTTACATACTACTCGGCCCGTCCTCAGGGTAGGTGGAATAAACCTGCTCTTGTTTGATCTCCCAGGTTTTCTGAGTTCTGTGTAGTCCATGTTCCAATAACATATGAGGGGACTATTTTAACTAGAGTCTCCTCTACCACATTTTTTCAAGAAGAAAAAGAATCATTCTCCTTACTTGTTTTTGCTATTTTTCAGTCATCCATTAACAACTATCTCTTTCCATGTGTGTATACTACCAGATCTTGCTTTCCTTTTACTTGAAAGACATTTTACTGTCCAGTTAATTCAAACTCCTTTTATGTCATTGTCCACAATGCTTAGAAATGGGTTATTTTTCAATGTTTGCTCTAAAACCTTTGTTGATGAGTTTTATTAATAAAGCACCTATAGTCAAAGATTACATTGAGAGGTAGTAAAATAAGAGAACAAAAGAATGGGCCCTGGAGACAGATTGCCTTGGATTTTCGTGCTGCAATTCTCTAGCTGATTACTTAACCTCTCTTCTTTCAAGTTGCTTATCTGTCAAGTGAAGAAAATAATAATTCCTCATAGGATTATGAACAATATGCTAACATGCTAATAGTTTTAATCTGCTAGTTAATATTAACACATCTAAAGAACAATACACAAAGTTAGTATTCAATAAAAGTAAACATAAATAGAGGATCAGGGTTTTATTAAAAACTTACTGATGAAACGGAAATAAATATCCAATTAATATAGAAAGGTCTTTTTAAAACATTGTGTGCTCTATAAAAACACTAATTTTACAGGATGTTAACTAACATTAGGTGAAAAAGTGTTCTATCATTAGATAAATTGTAAAACTCAGGTTTAAAAAAGATATATTTTTTAACGCAGGATTTCACAGACCTGCATGTTGATCTCCCAAAGATATATAACTTATGTAATGTTTCTGAAACACATTATATTTTGAAACTCTTGCTGTTTGTGGAGCATCTCACAGTGTGTTTTTCTAGAAGATGCAATTTTGGGAAGGCAATTTATATGAAAAAATTCCTCTTTGGTCACTAAAGAAAAGATAACAGAGCAATAGTTGGTTAAAAGAAAGATAGGTAGCAGGTAAAGTATATAATAGAGTGAGTTGTGATTCCAATTTAATGGGATTGTGCTTTGTAGATTTAGTTATTTTTATTTATAGTTCAAAGAAGTAGAAACTTATAATTACATATATAATTCTTAGCTTAAGAATATTCTATGACAGAACTGTATTTTCCCATTAGTGAAGCATACTCTACAGATTGTTTTATTGATTCTCCTTCAGCTAATGAATGCAATAAAAAAAGATATTCTGAGTAACCAGCTCATAGATGTGTGAAAGGGAAGTCTGATAAGAGCTGACTATTTACAACTCAGAACATAAGTAGAGGTTATAGGAAGATAGCTAATATCCTGCAACTTTATTCAGATGTGAGAAGAGCTTATTGTATATCTCGTGAGTTATTATTTGTTCTTCTGAATTTGCCTAATAATGTAAACTGAATAATGGCCCCCAAAATGGCCATATTTCAATCCCCAGAACCTGTGAGTATTTTATGCTCTAATAACAGAAAGGAACTGTGAAGATGTGGAAAAATTAAGGATCATGAAATGGGGATCTTATCTTGGATTATAGAGGTGAGAACAATGGATTCACAAAGAATATTAAAGCATGATATTGTTTAACTTTTGATATTTATGTAGAATAGAGCTCGTCTTAGCCATTAAAGTTAAATGAATATTCTCCTAAAACTGTTTTAAAATCAGAAGCAAGAAAGAAAAAAAATAAAAAAAACAAGGAATGATAAAATTGTCACCTCTTCCCTGCCTTCACCTTATGATTCTGTTATACAAAGCCAGTGGAATAAGGATAAACTTGCACCTGTGAATCTTTCAACAGCAAATCTAAAATGGACAAATTAGAATTTGGAGTAGGTCCCATGACTTATTCATCTTTATATCCCTTCCATAATCCAGTGCACATAATAGAAGGTCGAGAGTATCTTGTTAAATGAATAAATTAAAACTGACTCAAGTATATTCATGGTGAAATGTATTTACTACCAATTACATTACACTCAGATTACAGGTAAAAAGGTGACTTTGCCTACAAAGAAAAATGGACAAAGGCTGTATCCCTCTTTCCTAAGCAATAAGTCTGTGGCTAATGTAACCTTGAAGTTTCATACCTGATTTATTCATCTTCTTAGATTTGCTCTTAGCTCTGTGTGTCTCTGACCCTTCCCTCCACACCTGGGCCCAGATGAAGCACTGTGTTTTGGGACATCTCAGGGCTCAAAAAGAGTACAACTAGAAGGGACTGTGTAGGAATTCATGTATCTTGAGATTATATTTGACCAATGAGAGACAGGAGATGGCACAAACTTAAATTCCTTGCCCTTCCTATTTGGAGATGTCCCAGGTGAATAAGCATTCAGTCTAGTGTTTTTAGTGAAGTTTTGGAGCTGCTGTAATGTACCACTTTGTATTTTTTCCCCCTCCCCAGGTTCACTCTCTTTTTTCTCTTACCCTAATTTTCCTGGGATTCTACTCCTCAGTAGAGTTGGCAATTGACTTTTGCTGTTTTCTAGGTATCTGTGACTGAGATGATTTTCATCCTTAAGGGCCAGGGCATGGGAAATGACAACTCAGTTCTGCAAAATCAATGGAAATTGCAAACTAGAAACCTCTCTCACAAAATAAATTGGCATGAAACAATGTACATTAACTTTCCACTTGAACTAAAGATCAGATATAGTGGGATCTGAAACTTAACATAGACCTGGAAGACCTCTTAATCAGAAATGAAGTTTTATCTAAGAGTTAGACTTCACAAATTATAAGATAATTTATTCTCAAGTATTTAAGCCACATATAGTGATTTTGAACTTAATTTTGAAGAACAGGAGTAATGAAATAATAAGTGGGTTTTTTCCCTACAAAATTAGGGGGAGCTTTTCCTTAGACAGTACATGCCTGAGGGAAATTCCTAATTTTCCTTCAGAGTCTATAACAAAATTTTACTTCAATTATGTTCTCTTTTGAGTTCAGCTCAGTCTGTTATCCACTTGAATTTGCGAACTTCATGAAACCTGATGCATAGAATTTTTAATCTGATGAGAATATTCTGGACATTGTTCCTAACTGTATTGTGCCACTTCTTGAGTTAGAAAAGAGATACCTAATAAGCAAAAAAAGCAAGTATTCCTAAACCTAAAGTCACCTTATAATTACAAGACAGATAATAGGTCAAGAAGACTGGGCATAAATGAATGCTATCCCAGTAAAATGATTTATTCAGGGTAAACTGGTATGATTGCCCCACCCCTTCAAGGCCAGCTTACACAGCTGTATAGGAACCTGTGTAAGAAGGGCCCCCCTCTTTCTTCAGGGCACATCTGTTTCCTTCTTTAAATCCTTAATGCTTTTGGTAAAAGGGGCCCTGAATTTTCATTTTCAGTTTGACCCCACAAATTATGTAGGCATCCTGTACAACTTACAAACTTGATGATGGATTCAGCTCCACTTTTTAGTACGTATTTAATCCCTAGAGTTTAGAGGGCAAGCCTTATAGGTAAGTAAATATTTCTAAGAGTCCTGAGATTTAAATAAAAATAATCTTAAACCTATCTCCATTCTGAATTTTGACTTGTTCCTGGCCTGGGTTCCCCAGGAGCAGGTCACTGCCTAGAAGCTCAGGGACTGGATACCCTGCCTCTTGGTATTTGGCTCCTGTCCTTTTTATGTCCCCAGGAGACTTATCATTTGTATTACCTTTTGCCCCCAAATGTCTGGATCATGAACTCTTCTCTATTTAGGATTTTTATATAAAAGAAACAGAGGTTCTTCACATTGCCTCAAGACCAAAGGAAGATTAATTTTAAGGTACATAGGTTTCAATCTATATATTCTAGGGATGACCTAGTTTCTCTGTGAGTCTCTTACTCTTTTGAAAGCCACATAGTCTCCTTTCTTGTATCTCTGGATATGTGAAAATGAGTGTTATCTTATTATGAATTCCATATGGGATCTCATGGCTATTCTGCTTATCTCTTTTCAGTTATAGCATACCCTGAAAGATGTATTATTAATTTGGTATACCTTAATTTAGATATCAAAGAGGGAACTTGTCTGGCCTATTCTTCTAAGGCAGGCCATGTCAAATTAACTTTCCATTCAGTGGGTTGTCAGCCCATGAGTCCAGGACATGTCCCAGGTAACATCAGGGCTAATTAGTAAGTCCCAGGAAAAAAATCATGTAGTATACAACATGACTGCCTACTAAGAACTATGATATCTATCAGAACTGGCACATGGTAACAAATGTACTTGAGACAAAAGTTTAAAATTCTGACCCAGAATATGATTCCCAAAGTCTCCATGGTAGTAGATAGAATGCTTGTCTGTGGCTTAACAAGATCTTCCTTTGTGCCAATTATGAGATATGCGAATTTCTTGCTCTAATTTTCAACAGTTGCTATAATTTTTCATGCTGAGGACCCATTGCTTGAATTCCCATCAGTTATTTACTTCTTGGATATCTTTGAAACAGCCATATTCTCTTTCTGGGCTAATCTTTTTCTAAATATTGTCTGGACATGCTCTGACTCTCTCTTCTGCTGATCAGGTCCCACATATGATGCATTTCTTTTTAGGTTATTAAAAATGTTCATCTTCGGGCTTCCCTGGTGGCGCAGTGGTTGCGCGTCCGCCTGCCGATGCAGGGGAACCGGGTTCGCGCCCCGGTCTGGGAGGATCCCACATGCCGCGGAGCGGCTGGGCCCGTGAGCCATGGCCGCTGAGCCTGCGCGTCCGGAGCCTGTGCTCCGCAACGGGAGAGGCCACAACAGAGGGAGGCCCACATACCACAAAAAA
Source organism: Physeter macrocephalus (assembly GCF_002837175.3). NCBI lineage: Eukaryota > Metazoa > Chordata > Mammalia > Artiodactyla > Physeteridae > Physeter > Physeter macrocephalus. The sequence continues at coordinate 45,251,850 of NC_041220.1, read as the reverse complement.
AAAAAAAAAAAAAAAAAAAACATCTACAATTTTAAAGAAAAGTCTTTCAGAAGTACTTTCTCCAGGCAGTATAAAATGATTTGAGAATAAAATAACTATGTTTTGCATTGACTTTTGGTTATTTCATTTACATCCAAAACATACCAGCAAGTTAGCTAAGAAAGGGCAAATTAAGGTTTTACTTTTATTTTTTAAAAACATTTTAACTATTTTATTTTTCTAACAATTTTAATGAAATGTCATATTTTGAGTTTTGGCCTTATAATTCCCTACTGTTTGCCCTATATAATGAGGTATCAAATTGAAGTTCAAGGTACAAAAAATTTCTATAATTGTGTAATTTTTTGGTCTTAGAATATAACTTAATGTCTACTATTTGTAGGTTATGTGTCTTCTATCTTTCTCTATTCTTTAGACACAAGCTTAGTTTATAAATAATCTTAGTTTATGAATAATCTTAGTTTGACATCATTTACCTACAAGAGAATGCAAAAAAGTATCAGGTTTAGATATCACTAATAAGTAAAAAGTATTTTTTCAGTTTTCTGGTATTGTGAGAATATTTTCTGAGAAAAATAAATTAAAGTAAATCACTATTAATTAAAATAGTATGTACCCTAAAATATGTACAAAGATTTTATAAAGGAAAAGAGCACACTTTTACAGAAAATGATTAAACATACTGTTCTTGCATAATATTTGAAAATTATCTTATTAAGACAAAAATAACTTTACAGTAGCAAATTATTTCAGAAGCAAGAGACAGAGATACAAACTAGCTGAAAAAGAAAAAAAAAAACTTTCAAGGAATGTAAAAGTAATGAGCCAGTTTTCTGTGTCTAAATGCTGTGTTGTGTTTTTTTGTCTGTGTTTTGCCTCTTTTTAAGAAAAAGCATCTTGGCTCCTTTCCTCAATTTCTAGCATTTGGTCATTTAGATAAAGGCACAGATGTTCACTTGCTTAAGTAATTTTATTCAAATGATTTTTATTGCCTAAAAATGATCTCACTGCTGGAGATTGCCTATGGTTTAGAGTATACAGCACAAGGAATTTAAATGCTAAGGTAGTAGCTTCCAACTTGAATCTTGCCTGAAGAGAATAACAGGCAATGTTTAGCTTCATTACCTTTTAGAGGTTTAATGTACAATATTTATTAGTGTTGCTACTTTCTCAACGTCCATAACAATTCTTCTGTCCCATTTAGTAGCTGTTTGTGGTAAAATGCTCCTGCATACCTGTGATTTGATAAGATTTCTACCATATATCATCCACAGTAGTGAAAGGTCTTTGTATACTCTCCTGAAATTTCACTCTATCATATCATAGGATGGATATATGTGTTGCAATGTGTGTGTGTATATACATACAAATAGATGCATATATATAATGTATACATATGCACACTGTTCTTTTCTGTTGACTTTGAGAAGTTTTAAAAAAATAGCAAGACATTATCCTTTTATATATAGGAGGTAATTCAGTATAATCAATAAACAGTATTAGGCAATATCAAAATCATTGAATGAAACACTGAAATTATTTTAAGATTACATTTGCAAAGCAGAGTAGTGTATTGCCAATCACACAGCACTAGGAGTAAGAACTGGGTTCTAGTCTCTATTCAATTATTTATAGCCTCTCAGACTTGATAAAGTCACTAAATTTATCCAAACCTCAGTTTCCTTACTTATGAAATGGGATAATATTTTCAGAGCTAAAAAATTTTGTCTGCTATGTGTCTATAGCAGGGTGCTCAAAATCTTGAAGAAGCTCAATAAATATTTGTTTATCAGACAGAATAAAGCAAGTTATTGTATCAGATGATTTTTTTAAGGACTATTCTGGCTCAAAGAACAGTAAATTATTTATGATGTCATTTTTCTTTTTTTGAAAGCAAGTGGCAGAGAAGTGTAAACATATATGACAAAAGGAAGACACTTTTACAAGTATTAGTCTTTTGTGTCTAATGGCTTAGCCACTTTCTAAGGACTGAGGCTTCTGGATTCATTTTGAAGTAGTTTGTAGTAAATAGAGATATTTCTTTTTGGATATCTAAGTCCACCAATTGTGAACTGTGGACATTTGAATAAAGTGAACCTGTGGTAAAACACCTTGAGAAAAATATATCATAAATGATCTGCACAGTGAATGCTGCATTCTAATAATATCACATATGCTTTTTTTTTTTTTTTTTTTTTTTTACTACACAAACTGAAACTCCCTCTAATGGGTCTGAAGAGCTGAAATTCTACTATCACTCTCTTTGCTTTTGGCCTTCTTAGACTTCCTCATAATGTGGAAACGTATGAAGGGCTGGAAAGAAGCCAGTCCTGCGGACTTAAACGGGGATCCTCTGAAGTCTGTTCAGTGGGCTCTACTGGTCTTCTCAAGACTGCATAATCTCACCACTGATGCTCAGAGGAGTTGACCTGAGGGGTTGTACGGATCTGCTGAGTCTCTTTATATATCTTATTCCTCGGTTAAGCTCTTCCCACAGTGTCCCTCTCCTATTCACATTTCTGTGCTCTTTTAGCTCATTTTAATCCCGTGTACATGTCTACAAGATGCTGGTGGTCCTAGGGATGCTGTCCATGTGGTTTCTCCATTAGTCTTTTACCCAAAAGCATTTTTACCTTTCCAGCAAGGAGACTGACCTCTAAACTTGGAACAGCATCACTTCTCTTTTACCTTCCCAAATATATCCAAGGTAACTTTCTTGCTATTTGCTTGTGGTAATGGTAAAACATTCAAACAGTAACAACAGAAGTTAAATCTTCAGTAGGGCATCTTGCTATAAATATTTTCAAAATTGACAGAATAAATACAAACTTACTGATATAAATATATTTATATGAAACAGGAAATAAATGAGTGTTTAAAGAATATTTTGGGGTATGTCCATTGTACAGCTTGAAAACACTTCTCTCTCTAAATTTCAGGATATTTATATTACAGTACTTGTTTAGTGTATTCTTCTTTCATAAATTAAAAAGATCTTAAGGACAGGGACCATATTTGCTCTGATAACTGGTATATATTCAGCAGCTTTCTGGCACAAAATAGATTCCCATACACATACTACATTTAATGGAAAAATAAAGATTGATCCACTTAGAGTTTAATTCAAGCTTCCTTTTTATGTACCTCCTTTACTAAAATTATGTTTTTTCTGTCTATGAAAACACTCTATCAAACAAAGGTTTTCAAATTATATCTAGAATTTATTATTTTTCACCTAAAACTTATCCCCATTTCTTCTACTTCTTAGCAATCTGTCCAAAATATGTTTCCTCTGTAATCTTCAATGCAGTCAACTCACTATGCTGAGTAGGTCAGAACTGAAAATTATTCTTGGCCTCTACTTCTATTTATGTACACATGCATACACATGCACACATCAGAAATAAGTTCTTGAGTTTCCTCCTTTCTGTAAGATGTAAGAAAGATTGCTTAACTTAAAACACATTAAGAAGCAGTATTCACTTAAAGCATTAATTATGCTGTAGATATGTATGCATTTTTTCTCACTGTATATTCACAAAATCCTGTGTAATTATACTGTTATTAACCACAGTTTACTGATGAGAACACAGAGGCTTAATGTGATTAAGTTATGAGCAAATTCTCAGAGCTATTGGCAGCTCAATATTATTTCAGAAATATTTCTGATTCTAGAATCTATACTCACAACCTGTATACCACTCTGCAGTTGGTCCTATGCTCCTTCTATTTTTATTAGATTTCATCTTTCAAAAGGAAAATCAAAAGTTTCTGTTTTTGCTTTAACTGAAGAAAAATTTTTCTTCACTTTTATTTTTTAGAACACCATCTATATCAAGCAAAGCAACATAATTACCTGTTGGGTGAGTACATCTTCTTTCTTATTAGCCTGAAAGTATAAGCTAGTAAGAGTATTTGAGTTGTGAAGTCATCTTTCCAAGGACAAAATGAGTAAGAGGAGATTATAGATCTACTACCATTTCTGCAATTAATTCTTTAATTTTGGACATGGACTAAGCCTTTGAAATTATTTAATTCACAAATTCCATATGTCTAAATATCCAAAATGAAGATACTATGTTAGATTACCTCCCAGTATCTTATCAGCCCAAATATGTGTGTTTTAACATGTTTTCATGAAGGATTTCACACAAACTATTTGTTTAGTTAAGAACCAGCAGCCTCACCAAACTGATTCAAATTATTTTTTGCCAAATATTTATTTACTATAGTGCCAATACAGGCTAGGAATCATATACTTCATTTGATTGTGTATTTTCTTTGATCTATAATGCTTCTTTTTATTGAGTTCTAACCTTGGGATTGTACCTACTTTATTGAGGAGACAACTATGTACATTAAAAATTCTAAAATAATTTATGTGTAATCGGTTCAACATATATTTAAATATTAAGATTCAAGATTTGCAAAACAGCATAGAGCTAAGGAATAACTAATGTTTATTAGTAACTTTTTTGCCATGGCTCACGGGCCTAGCCACTCTGCTGCATGTGGGATCCTCCCAGACCAGGGCACGAACCTGTGTCCCCTGCATCGGCAGGCGGACTCTCAACTACTGAGCCACCAGGGAAGCCCCTATTAGTAACTTTTTAATTAGAAAAATAGTGTTTAGAAATATGTTTTTGAAAGTTCAGGAATTCAGGGTATTTTTCAATTATTTTTTCACCATGACATTATGAATTTTAGTATAAGAACATATGTTAAAACATACTATTTGCTGGAAATTATACTTATACAGAGGAATCCATTGCATATTGTCAATGCAAATAATCAACAAGCAATCTATAATAGGACTAGAAAAGAGTTGTATTCAAACCAAACTGAGAACTATAGCCCAGGAGACATGGAATCAAGAAGCATTTGAATTGTGTTCTATCCGGTTGCAAAATGGGGGAGGCAAAAACCACAAAGTTATATAATTTGTTGGTCAAGAATTAAGACTGGAGCTGGCAAGAATTTAAGGATGCTTGCTAAGCAAGGATTGGTTGGAGTCCAAAATTGTTGCATAATTACAACGGGAGACCTTGAGACCGTAAGGTTACAGCTGGCAGCTTCTAGCAGATATTGTTTTGAAAATCGGTTGGTAGAGTCCTTGATTTATACAGTTTAGAAAATTCAAGTTCTCAGTGATGCAGATATGCGTCTGAAACCATATCCAAAATGGCCACCGGGCTCCATTTTGGATGCATGAACCACAGTTTTACAACTTGTCAGAACAAAGAACAAATATCAAACATGACAGGATTACATTCCTTTAAGGTTTCAAAAGAGATAGATTAGCACATACACAGTGAGTCAGCATGATCTTAGTGTCTCGGAAGGGAACCTCATCTTCGAAGGAGTACTACCACTGACATCATAGGGGGGCATTTATCCCTATCTTCAATGTGGACATTCCACAAAATCTGGTAAAAACAATTTTTTTTTAATGGTTAAAGAAGATGTACAATACCTCTTTGACAGGCAACAGGCTATTCTTGTTAGCATGAAATTCAAGCCAAAGCAGATACAAGCCAGAATGACTTCCCTGTAGCTCAATATGTGAAAATTTCTTTCATCAATATTTTAGAATGTTTGTATTATAGAAAGATAAATAAATGGTATAATAGAAGAATGAAAACAAATGGTTTGTATAAGACTATTATGAGAAAACATGTTTGCATGTGTGCATGATCATACATTTTGTTTTACATTTTACTGTGTTTAAGCTAGAAGCAGTTGATGTGACTGTAGAGTGTATATAAAGATTCTGACCAAACAAATAAGTCTGAATCCCACCTATTTTAGACATGCTTTTTAATTAATTTGACCCATTTTTATTTATGTTTCTGTGGTAGGCTTTGGAAAGGTAAGATGTGAACAAAGCTGTTCCCAGCCAAACAGATTTATTTGGCACTTACAGTACATAGTGTCTCCACTAAATCTTTGCATGTATTTTCTCAACTAAACCAATCAATGAGGAGATTACAATTATTAATCCCAATTTTATGGATAATAAAACCAGAGCACATATCTAAAATATAGAAGAACTCTTAAAATTCAAAAACAAAGTGGGAAAAAGTTAAAATGGGCAAAAGACCTGAATTTATAAATCACCATGAACATATAAAAATAAATAAATAAACATATTAAAATACTCAGCATCACTTATGATTTGGGAAATGCAAATTAAGCACAATGAGATACTACTACATGCATATTAAAATGGTTAAAATCCAAATCAGAACAACAACAACAACAACAACAAAACTAACAATACCAATTGCCAGTGAGATTGTGGAACAACAGAAACTCTCACTAATAGTGGGAATTAAGCCTAGTACATCCACTTTAGTAAAAAAATATACTTATAAAACTAAACATAATCGTACCATAGGATCAAGCAATCACACTCCTAGGTAGTACCAAACTTACTTAAAAATTGATAGCCACAGAAAAACCTGCATATGAGTAGCTATAGCAATTTTATTCAAAAGCATCAAAAACTGGAAGGAACCAAGATATCCTTCAAGGTGAATGGATAAACAAACTGTGCTGCATCCATACAATTAAATAATATTTAGTGATAAATACAAATGAGCTATAAACTACATCAAAACCTGGATGCAATTTAAATGTATATTGCCAAATGAAAGAAGCCAGTCTGAAAAGGCAACACGCTGTTTATATAAAATTTTGCAAAAGGCATAGCTATATAAATAGTGAAAATATCAGTGGCTGAGGAGAATGAGGAAAGGGGGTTGAACAAGTGAAGAAAAGGGATTTTTGAGAACAATAAAACTATTCTGTATAATAATTTAGTGGTGGATACATGACACTCCATATTTGTCAAAACTCGGAAATTTACAGCACAAAGAGTAAATCTTAATGTATATATATTTTTTAAATTAGAAGGACAGATGACTTTACTGGTGAATTCTACCAAATATTTAATGAAGAATTATCTTAATCCTTTTTACACTCTTCTAAGAAATAGAAGAGAATAGAACACATCCTAACCCATTTCAAAAGTCAGTATTACCATAATACCTAAATTAGATAAAGACATTACAATTAGAGAAACTAGAGACCAGTATCCCCTATTAATGTAAAAGTAAAAATTCCCAACAGATCAATACAAATCAGCAACATAAATCCTGCAGCATATGAAAAGATTTATACACCTTGACTAATATTTACCCAGGGAACGTAAGGTTGATTCAGTATAAGAAAATGAATCACTGAAATACAACATATTAGTGGAATCAAGAGAAAAAAACCATGATTATCTCAATAGATACAGATACAAAATTTTGACAAAATCTGAATCCTTTAATGATAAAAACACTGAAAAAAAGAAACTGGAATGGAATTTCCTCAAAGCTAAGTCATACTTACTGGTGAAAAAATGAAAGCTTTCCCCTGAAGATCAGAAACAAGACAAGGCTGAGTACTCTTCTCATCTCTTTTCAACAATGTACTATAGGTTTTAACAAGGACAGTTAGGCAAGGAAAATAAATAAAAGGTACCCGGATTGTAAAGGAAGAAGTAAAATTATGCCTTTTGCAGGTGGCATGGTCTTATATATAGGAACTTCCCCAAATTCACAAAAATCTATTAGAACTAACAAACAAATTCAGCAAAATTGCAGGACACAAGCTCAATAATAAAATGCTACATTTTGATACACTATCAATAAACAATCTGAAAATGAAATTATGAAAATTCCACTGCATTAGCATTAAAAAGAATAAAATACTTAGGAATAAATTTAACACAAGTGCAATACTTATATAGTGAAAACTAAAACAAAATATTGTTAAAATAAATACCAACAAAATAAGTTTTTAAAAATCCCTTGATTATGGATTGGAAGGCACAATGTAATTAAGACAGCAATACTCCAAATATTGATCTATAGATTTAATGCAATCCTAATCAGAATTCCAACTACCCTTTTTTTTTCCCCAGAAATAGAAAAGCTGATCCTGAAAATTCAAGGAACCCAGGTTCACAAAAATAAATTTTGCAGAAGAACAAATTTGGAGCTCGTACTTTTCAATTTCAAAACTTAACAACAAACTAGAGTAATCAAGATAGCATAGCACCAGCATAAGGACAGACAAAAAAAATCAATGAAATAGAATTGAGATTCTAGAGATAAACCTGCGGTCAGTTGATTTCAACAAAGGTGCCAAAAGCATTCAATAAAGAGTGTATAGTCTTTTCAACATATGTTTCTAGGACATCTGGATATCAGCAAGCAATACAATGAATTTGGATCCCAACCTCACACTATATACAAATATTAACTTAAAGTTGATCAGAAAACCTACAGGTCTTCCCTGGTGGTGCAGTGGTTGAGAATCCACCTGCCAATGCAGGGGACATGGGTTCATGCCCCGGTCCAGGAAGATCCCACACGCCGTGGAGTGGCTGGGCCCGTGAGCCATGGCCACTGAGCCTCTGCTCTGCAACGGGAGAGGCCACAACAGTGAGAGGCCCGTGTACCACAAAAAAACAAAACAAAGAAACAAAAAAACCTACAAACATTGCTAAAACTATAAAACTCTCAGGAGAAAATATACTTGTTAATCTTGGTGATCTTAATTAGTTGATGGTTTCTTAGATATGACATCAAAAGCATAAGCAACAACATAAAAATAGATAAATTGGACTTCATTGAAATTAAAAGCTTTTGTGCATCAAAGTACATAATTAAGTAAGTCAAAAGACAAATCTATATCTGATAAGGGCCTAGTTGCCAGAATATATAAACACCTCTTACATCTCAAAATGAAAAGACAAATAACACACTTAAAAATAGGCAAAAGATTTAGAAATGTATTTCTACAAAAAAGATATACAAATGGTCAGTAAACATTTAACCATTAGCAAAATGCAAATCAAAATTACAGTGACATACCCTTTTATACCCATTAGGATGGCTATAGTCAAATAAATGGAAAATGACAAATGTGGATGAGCATGTAGGAAAATTGAAACTCTGACCTATAGCTGATAGAAATGTAAAATGGTGCAGCTTCCATAGAAAACATTGTGGCAATTCCTCAAAAAGTTAAACATATAGTTGTCCTATGACCCAGAAATTCTACTCTAAGGTATATACCCAAGAGAATTCAAAATATGCCCATATAAAAACTTGTACACAGATGTTTACAGCAGCATGATTTATAATAGCTCAAAAATAGAAAGAATACAAATGCTCATCAACTGATGAATAATAAGTAACTCATGGTATCAGTACAATGGAATAAATGCATTTAATGAAATAAAAAGAAATGAAGTACTAATACATGTGATAATATGGATGAACCTAGAAAACATTACCCTAAGTGAAAAAAGCTAGTCACAAAAGTCCACATATTGAATAAGTCAATTTATATAAAATATCCAGAATAGACAAAGTCCATTGACACAGAAAGTAGATTAGTGGTGGCCTGGAGATAGGCATAGAGCAGAATGGAGAGTGACTGCTATTGATACAGATTTGGGTTTTTTTGTAGTGTTAATAAAATATTCTGGAATTAGATAAAGGTGATGGTTTCACAATCTGTAATATATACTAAAAATTTTTATGGTTTGTGAATTATATCTCAGTTAAAAGAAGTAATTTGTCATTTTTATATTATATCAACTCTTGATAAAGTGTCACTAACATGCTTTCCACAGTTAAAATAAAATTTGATCTTACCAAATTAGAAGTATTTTCCAGAACAACATAGTGTTTCCAGATTACAAATTTATGCTGATCTAAAAATGTATATATGAAAGATTTATTACATTGCAATGTGCCTTAATGGTACACATACTTAGTACTTTGGGTTTGAGTGATCCTGAAGGATGCTGTATCTCTTCACCTTGACTGAATATGAATGACTTTTTTTTTTTTTTTTTTTTTTTTTTTTGCAGTATGCGGGCCTCTCACTGTTGTGGCCTCTCCCATTGCGGAGCACAGGCTCCGGATGTGCAGGCTCAGCAGCCATGGCTCACGGGCCTAGCCGCTCCGCGGCATGTGGGATCTTCCCAGACCAGGGCATGAACCCGTGTCCCCTGAATCAGCAGGCGGACTCTCAACCACTGCGTCACCAGGGAAGCCCTGAATGACTTTTTAATGTTCACATTTAGGTTTTGAAAAAGTTAAAGAACTTTATAAATTTGGAAAGAATGTATTGTACTTTCTCTACCCTATGCACTGTGTTTGTTGAATGTGCTCAATAAATGATCACAACAGCAGTATCATAAAATAATGTATAATAGAAGTGTCTTACACATTTTCTAGCACAAAAGTTACTGTATATAATGAGAAATAGATATAATGCTCAGTCCAAAAACTCCGGTATTTAATTAACTATAATTATTATTTAATTATAATTAATTAAATTTTTACTTGATTTTCAATTACAATTTAATTCCCATACTTCTCCAAGTGTGGTGTCACTTTTATCATAGTCCATTCTCTGTGTTCACTTGCACAGATTCTCGTTTCCCTGAGAGTTCAATTCAAGTTCGGGAAGGTTTACATCATGCTGAGGAGTTAGGTATGAATATCTGGTTCTTAATGCCACCCAGCTGTTACTAGAATGTAATTTCTTCAAAGGCAGAGATTTTGAGTGCTTTGATAACTGCTGCTATGCCTCACAATCTGTAAAAATGTTTGGCACATAATACAGGTTCAATAGATAACTGTACAATTGATAATGTGTATGCTAACATCTCCTGAGATGACCATTGTTCTTACTGGTTCTCCATTATTTGTGTACAAATTACTATTTTCGAGTATCTGCAGGCAAAATTTTGGGATAATCTCTGAATCTTTTTAGGTCTTATATGGCGACAGACATTACACATTCTTTTCTGATGTCTGCATTCCTACCATCTCCCCAGGGCTCTTCATAGGAAATGAGAAACAGGTCTCTTTTATGCTTGAATATCAAAAGTTTACCTGGGATTTGGCCAAAGAAAATAGCAGAGAGTCCCTTTCTCTAACATTCAATACCACTTGCTTCATTCTATGTTGTTTCTGCTCATAGAATCCTATTCTCCTCTAGGTTATGTGGAGAGTGTGAGGAGGGAGCTCCTTGTCAGGAATAACAGCATCTTGGCTCTTAATTTAAAAAAAAAAAATTTTATATACTTTTTATCCTTTTCTGGGTACAGGCTTTTACAAATTAAAGTTTCAACAGTAACTCATCTTTTAGCTTCTTTTTCCTCTCATATTCTTTTCTTGGGGTAATGAGTAAGAATGTCTGACTGTTTAAATGTGGGAAAGGCAAAGAAGGCAATACTGCAAGTGTGAAATATTAAATAAGTAAAATTTAATAAATATAAGTAATTATATTTGTGTATAAGGTAAATACGTATGTCGCAGCTTGAGCCAGAAGCAAAAAGTTAATGTAATAATCTAAAACATTGATGTATAAATTCACATATCTAAATTGTGAAATCCTAAATTATTTCACTTGTTCTACAAGATTATTAAAGAAAAATTAATTGGAAAATATAATAAAAAGAAGATAATTGAGGTACATTTTATCATGGAAATATCTACTCCTCGTTCAGGAATTAACTCCCTGTTAATTGAAGTTGGGGGAGGGGTGTACAAAATAAGGTTAAGATGTAGATTCCCTGGTGCCCTTCAACTAATAGAAAGCCAGAAAGAATGGTTTTTATAGAGGGCCCTGTATTCCATTATAAGGAGCTTGAACTGTGTCCTACATCAGGTCGTAAATAAAAAGTCATCTTGTTTAGTCAACATTGACTTTCTTTTCATTAAATCTACCAACAAAGACCTCATTCTGCTTTCTATTTATCCTTGGTACTCCACTGCAATATCTATCCTTTCCTATTTTCAAACAATTTAAAATTACCATCAAAATGGCCCTCTCCTACACTTTAGGAGTATTATTATCTCGATAGTCGGATCACTTATACCTGCTTATTCAAGAATGAACACTACTAAGTTAATATATAGCCCTAAGCTCTATTTTATTATACCTTTTTGTCTTTCAATGCTGTGTTCAGTAGATTGCACTTTAAACAGAAAAATAACTCAGGGTTGTGATTTTTGGCACCTTATTCATCAATAAGGATGATACACTTGGAAAATTTCCTATTTCTTTAATCATACTCCATATTTGGCTGTACATTGAATCCCATGTGAAATTGGTGTTACTTGTGAATAAAGTTAGTAGCCTACAAAATACAGGGCAAGATAAGTTTGACATCTCAAAAGATGACTGACTAAAGCAAAGAATTAATTGAATTGCTAAAACGATATTTTAACTGATTGGCTAAAAAAACAATTTTATATATATATATCATGAATATATATTATAAAAATACTGCTAGGTCCATAAAGCCTATTTATCTCAGTGTTATTTCTCTCTTAAATTTTAAAAAGAATATATGTTCAGCCTGATAGAAATAAATGCAAAATTCAGTACAAATTAGACATAAAAGCAGTTTAAGCAGTTAGAATGGCAAGTATCTCATTTACTGAAATTTAAATATTATAGTCCCCTCTTCATTTATTTATTCACTATTGTACTTGTATATCCCTAGATTTATAGAGATAGCCTACTCTTTTAAAAAGCACAAGGACTCTGAAATTTAATTGGTATAATTTCATACACTTCCTGTTAAAAATATATACATATATCAATAGATTTTAATTCATCCTCAGATCAACTAATATCTTTCCACATTATATATTCCAGGTTGGTGTATTAACAGTAAACTCCTGGAAGTGAGAGTAAGACAAGCTCAATCACTTCTGAAAGTACACTGTAATGTCCCCAAATCTCAGTAAGAATATCACTAGAATGTCAAAACTGGGAGTAGGCATCAATTTTTTTCTAAGCAAATATTTTGAAAAGAAGCCCTAGGGGAAAGAGCATTTGGATGTCAATTTAGAACAGGTGGACAAGATAACAGGAGAGTTCCATCAGACAGGAGCCAGTGCAGAGGCAATAATGGACAGGGCTGCTATTACTGTATACAGTGCCCATCAATTAACTCCTTAAAGAAATAAAATCACAGTACTAATATATACCACAGACTTCTTTGAAAAGATGTGGTTCCAGCATATGAGAGACAGTGTTTAATTATCAGGAAATTTAAAAGTAAAATTTTACTAGACTTTTATCTTAAAGTTGAAACTCTTTGAAATCAGACTACTATTTTAATAACTTCTTTTCTCACCATTTTTTCACACTCCTTAAAGAGGTTGAAGAAAATGTAAGAAGCGTGATGGTAGTATCACTCTTCATAATGTCACTCCTCAATTCTAGCCATCTTTTAAATTACTAACTTTTCTAATCTAATTATAGAAATGGTAATTACCTATAAAATAGCAATTAATTCTGAGAAGCACCTGTAAAGATGGAAATGCACTCATGAAGCCTGTAACCGGTAGGGATTAAATTCATTGAAATCAATGGTATGCAATGCTTGAAGTAAGCTTTGCACCGAGGCCTAAGGTTATAAACTTTCTAAACATGGTAGAATAATTTTCTCTTCTTGCGTTTCTCAGATGTAGTGGTAAAGAATATGACTAATTAATGACTTGACTTTTATCCCAATGGAAGCTTACATAATTAGGCTTTGTAATATTCAGTGGCTTTATTCTAAATATGCAAAAAATGAAATTTAATGGTAAGAAAAAAGGCACGTAAATAAAAAATGGTCAGCCTCCTTTTCACTTGGCTCTGTCACATCAGAGCCAAGTATATCAGCCAAACATTTTATGTATATAGAATGTGTGACCAATGAGTTACTTGTTTGATAAATGTAGAGAAAGGAAGGAAATGATATGCATCAGGGCAAATATGAAAATCTGTATGTAGCAGTGATTCTAAACAAGGGCAATTTTGCCCCTTCCCCCGGAGAATATTTGGCAATGTCTGGAAAGACACTTTTTTGGTCACAGTTGTGGGTGGGGTGGGGTGGAGTCTTAATACTGGCATCTAATGGGTAGAAAGCAGAGATACTGCTAAACATTCTATAGAGGATCAGAAAGCTCCGTACAACAATCATCTGCCCATAATGTTGATAGTAACCTCATTCCTGATACATTGGAACAGAAAATATTAAAGTCAAACAAGCACCATCACAGAAGAAAAGAGACAAAGACGTGGTAGAACCATGCTTGAATATGTATGGGTTATACAGTGCTGACATAAAAAATACAGTATGAAATACATTAAAATCCATATTGTGAGTAGAAACTGGGAAATAATCATTTTAGAGATAATTAGATACACACTGGAGTACTGCATAGGATAGTTACTTTTAGACTACCTCTCTTAAAAAGTGTATTTGTTAGAATTCCAATTAAATTATTTCTAATATCTCATCTCCTCTATTCTATAATTTATGAGTTCCTAATAAGGGAGGTTTTACAGCAATCAGTAGTTCCTGTCAAAAATCTTGGCAGTAATGTTGAGACAAATTCATGAACTTGAACAGACCACTGAGAAGTCAGATCATTAATTCATCAATTAATGAGGATTTATTCTATTGGCTGTGACCTTTGGTTTTATCAGAAAATCCTAAACTAACAGTTTGAATCCTATAGCTTGAAGTAGAAGCTCTAAAACTGCCACTGTGGAAATATTGGTTTATATGTGGTTTATATTGGTTTATATGTACTCTAGATAGTAGTAGTCTTTTATTCCAAAAAAAAAAAGAACATATCTCTAATAATTATTTTCTGTGTGGAGGTATTTTATCAATCAAAAACTCCTTATGTCAAGACTTTTATTCCTTTGAAATCTATCCCTATTTTGCCACAATCATCCCCAAATCATTCTCTCCATTGTTATGGTTTTAACATATATCATATACAAAATATTGGATTGTTACAGCTTACAGAAAACCCAAATGAACTCTTTGGCCAACCCAATATTATAAAACTGGGAAAAGATGAAAAAAATAAATAGTTGTGTTGTTTAACTTTGTAAAAACAAAAATACAAGATGATTTAATTACAGTGTCTGATTTTTTTTTAATTACGGGAATTCTCATATCTACAAAGGATTAAGATAAGTTGTTTAATGAATTTAGTAGAAGCATGAATGTGAATACATAAGCAATTCTTTACTGTTTACCATAAAAATTCTATCAAGGAATATTGGCAAAGGTTGTTTTATATTTACCTATCTTGGGCTTCCCTGGTGGCGCAGTGGTTGAGAGTCCACCTGCCGATGCAGGGGACGCGAGTTCGTGTCCCGGTCCGGGAGGATCCCACATGCCGCGGAGCGGCTGGGCCCGTGAGCCATGGCCGCTGAGCCTGCGCGTCCGGAGCCTGTGCTCCGCAACGGGAGAGGCCACAACAGTGAGAGGCCCGCGTACTGCAAAAAAAAAAATAAAATAAAATAAAACACAATATATTTACCCATCTGAAAACCTTGTATTTACTTGTCATATTTTGTTTTAAAAAATCTTTCTATGGCACAAACATAAAGGTGAAATTTGAAAATAAATACAATTATTTAGATATATACTAGGCACAATGAATGTAATTGGCTTATGCAGAATAATCCACTAATTATATTCTATCATATAGTATATTTATATTTAATGAGCCAGATGTTGAATATGGAACTATTCAGCAAACTATTGAGAAATTTATCACAAAATTCACCAACATTTCATCTACTTGCAAAGAAGACTACACAGTTATCTTTTTCTATTGTTTTTCAATGAAACTTGGGTGGGAAAAACAGATGTACACATAGGCCCTGTTGCTTTGGAATTATTCCTTTAGGATTTCAGGTGAAATCACATGCAAGTTAGTAAGCTAAAATCATTTCCTTTATATGTTCATTTCCTCCAATCATTCATATTTAATCAATTTGGTCTGAGACAATAGAAAAAAGTATCTTTATCCATACCACAACTAAAAAAATCCTTAGCACGAATTACAGGTAACATGAAAATGTTAATATATCTTCTGTCGATTTCTTCTTCCTCTGGGTATACAGATTCATTTCTGATCATGGTAGGAACTGTGAAAAGAATGTTTCCTGAGAAAATGACTCTTTTGCTACTGTGCTTCAGAGTTCTTTTATTATTGTTCATGGTGAGATTTCACTGAGGGACAATCACCTATCACACCTATGCTTGCTTAAGAAGGGGACCCTTGACTCTCCTCTGTCACCAGAATGCCAAAGTGGTGAGGATTCCAGGACAAGTGAAAGAGTCTTCAGGAAGATCAAACCCTCTGACTGTACTCTGTGACAGGAAATGACAGAAGAGAGTTCTGGACATGAAGGAGTAAAAGAGGAGAATAAGGCACCCAGACAATGGAACTGAGAAGCCACCCTGGCTTTTCTGACCAGAGGACTCTTATATAAGAAGAGCTGACTGTGTGAGTTAAACCTACACTTAAATTGCATAATTGCAAGTTATTAAGCTCAGATAATTATGTGTGTATAAAATGTAATTGGTTTTCTGTGGTTGTTATTGTTCAAATTAAGAGACAAAGAAAAGGGGAGACGGAGCTGTGTGTGTCCACATGTCTTGCTTTTCATGGCTGGGGATTAAAATATACTACATCAAATTTTTAAATAGATTAGATAATTGTATAAATGTGTAAGTTAAATTCATAAGAGTAAGTAAATATGAACAAAATTCAGTGCTTTCTTCAGCAAAACGGGGATATGGGTAGCTTTTTATACCCTTTGAGGATTTTTTTCATGTTTTCTAAAACTCCAAACATCTTTTTCAGTAATAATAATTGTAAGAAATTACTGTACTTAAAATGCAAAAGAGTCATCAGTTTTCAGATATAATACCTAATATATGAAATATGCTGATATTTATGGTAGATTATGTGAGTGCTCTGTAAATACTCTTCCCTTCCCCTCTGCCACCACCACAAAAGTTGTACAGGCCCCTGACCCACTGATGTAAGCTTCCATGTGATTTCTTCTGGCCAATTAATGCACCAGTATGCCTATTCTAACTGGAGGCTTTAAAAGGTATGATGGTTTCCTTGGAGGCCTTGTGCTTCTGCCACCAGCCTGGGGAAGAGCATACATGCTCCATGTGGCTGCTAGCTCCAGAAAGTGAGATAGGTAAAGTATATCTGCATCAACGTGAGAACAGAGCTGCTTCAGCCAATCCACACCACTCTTTTAAATTTAAAAATGCTAATGTGAGTGAGAAGTAAATGTTTGTTGATATAAGATGCTGAAATGTTGAGGTTTGTTTGTTTCACAACATTATTGCAGTAAAATATGGATAATATAATTGTGCTATCATTTTTGCCACAGAAGGTGAGTGTGCTTTAGTTCCCCCAAAATGGGTAATGGAATATTGTTCTTATCACAAAAATGTTTAATAGAAATTCCAGATGACAATTAATTTGTGTTGGGTTCTCTGTTTTGCTAAATTGATGACACTGAGGACGTTATTAAGGGCTTTAGAGTGAGAGAGATTGTGTTCAAATTTTGGTTCTTCCATTTAATACTCTGGTTAACTTTGAACAAGTTGCTTAATTCTATGAATTTTGGTTTCTTCATTTGCAGAAAGGAAATAACACCAATAATAAATTTGTAAGTGTCAAATAAAAGTAACATGTGAAAAGGATCTAGCACATTTATGGCACATTGTAAGATCAACAATTAGTTGTTATAGTTACTAATGAGATGTATTTCACTGTTTTCAAAAAGGAGAAACAGTTCTATATAATATTGGATTCTAAGATTCCTGATATGAATTTTGATTTCTTAAGTAATCTGTAATGCCATCAAGAGACTGTTGATTTTGGAACTGAAGCATAAGCACGTGGAAGATATGAAATAAAGGGAAAGAAGAAAGGGTAATAGAAGGAATTGTGTATAGAACATGCAGGATTTTTTTAGCTGTAAGTAGCAGACATCTAAAATCAAACTAACTTTATTATAAGGAAATATATTACCTCACATGTGTTGAAAATATGGTAAGCTTCATAGCTGATTGATCTTTTCATGTCTCTCATCTGCCTTCTTCTGTATTGGCAGAGTGTTCTAAAGTAGCTAAAACTCTTCTAGGTTTCACCATCCAGGGTCAGGTAAAGTGGGAAATCATCTCTTCCTGTGGTTTTCTCTAGGGACAAGAAAAACTATTCCCAGCGGCTCCAAGCAGATTTATCCTCATGCTTTACTGACCAGAATTTTTTTTTTTAATTGCAACCCATCTCTCTCTTTTTTTAAAATTTATTTCATTTTTATTTTTGGCTGTGTTGGGTCTTTGTTGCTGTGCACAGGTTTTCTCCAGTTGCGGGGAGCAGGGGACACTCCTGGTTGTGGTGTGCAGGATTCTCATTGCAGTGGCCTCCCTTGTTGCGGATCATGGGCTCCAGGCACGTGGGCTTCAGCAGTTGTGGCTTGTGGGCTCCAGAGCACAGGCTCAGCAGTTGTGGCGCACGGACTTAGTTGCTCCGTGGCATGTGGGAGCTTCCCAGACCAGGGCTCAAACCTGCATCCCCTGCATTGGCAGGCGGACTCCCAACCACTGCACCACCAGGGAAGCCCTACTGACCATAATTTGATTACATCTAAACACTAGGAAGATGGATGAGCTCACTTTAAAAATATTGCACCCTCATGTGGAGCTGGTGGTGGCTCAGCTTCCTCTGATGAGCAAGGTGCCATAATGGAGAGCTGGTCACCCTAAAACAAACAAGGACCCTGTTAGAATAGAGGAAGGGAAGGATGGAGCAACCAACCATGTCTCCCAAAAGGTAAAAATGTACTCTACCTGATAAACTCTCGCTCATATTATATGTTTTTTAAATGTATAACAGGTATCATTTTTAACATATCAGCTAATCTTAAGAAACAAAGAGAAACTTTTGAAAGTGGAATATGACATATTTTAGCCTAGTTGACCATTAAACCCATAATTGATTTGGAGTGCAGCCACCACAAGCTGTTCCAAGAAAGAAAAAATAAAGGGCTTTTATGAAACACTCATCTAAGAATAGAAGTGTGCATTTTTCCTCTACGTGGGCAGTGCACATTATAGTACTTCCTTTAAGAACTCTGCAAGAAGTTAAAATGCAGCTGTAAAAGTACAGCCCAACACAATGGTGCTCTGTTAGTCATTTGCACTGGTTCTTGCATATAAAAATAGTTGGCTTTTAGGTGACCTACAGATAAGAAATTTCTGGGTCTTCAGAAGAAAAGACTGATCATTTTTACATTCTATTCTAGTATAACCCCTTACAAAGACACTTCCAAATGCATGTTCAACATTTTTATATATTTAAATCCAACAAATGGAAAAATATTTTCCATCTTCAAAAATGGCACTTAACTCTTGAATCCACAGATTTTTGTATTTCACTTCAACAGTGGTTAAAAATGATGCCTGCAAATAGAAATCTTATTATTACTCAGTAACTTATAAAAAATGTATATAAAGCCACTTAAAGTATGAGATCTTATTAACAATTAAGTGATCCCAGATGTATATGATTAAAAAATATAATAATAATCAGTACCTAGTCATATAGTTGTGGGGTCCATCATACTACATGCTTTAAGTCTAATTGTGGCACTGGTGTCTGCTATTCTACTTGAGTTTTGCTACTGCTTCTGATTTTCTATCTTAGGCAAAGTCTAGTTTCAGGAGTTTCTATTTTTACTTTTCTACTATTATAAATCTTCCTGGACAGTTTAGATAACTAATTTCAGGGTTCTGAAAGCTTTTATGTACATTTTATCCCATTTTTAACACAAGAGTCAAGTAAATGAACATATGATGGGTCCACAGACCTCACTGAACCACTCTGAGATAGACCTCAGGAAAGACTCTATCTCCCAGACTCCCCACGTTCCCACCCCAGCTATGTTGGGAAGGTATGATGGCATTTTGGGTTCCCTGTGAGAGAACTGCTACTGTATATACAAACTTTAGCATTTCAGAGGCTTTTCTCAAGGTTCCCAAACTCTCCTTCCACCAAAGGGTTATGTCTGAGAACTGACTTAGGTATGAAAACTATACCTGTCACCACAGATCTATGGAGGTCAGTAGCCATGGTCACTATTGTGGTTTTGCTGCAGATTGTGATAATTATGTCTACTTTGCCTCTGGAGGTGAAGAGATACCAACCCTTGCATAAAGAGGTCAGACAACACTGATTTTCTCAATAATGACAGTGACCATAACACTAACACTTTCATCTTGATTTAGTGAATGAAGATTTCTTTGGAAACTCTAAGGGAACACAGTTGGTGGATTCTCTACCCTGTTAAACAAATCCATTTAAGTGTGCCCACTTTTCTGAGTCCATTGACTGATTCTTCAATCTACCAAGGCAATTCTTTAAAGCCTCACTTGCTGTAGGTCATCATTCTTTCTAAACTTCAGGTAGACATCCTGGAATACATTAGGACTGGCTCCAAGTATCCTCACCAGGACACAAATCCTGACACACATATGAGTAACACCATGTCAGTGAAAGTCCACTTATCTAGCCTGATATTCTATCACAACACCCCCAGCCCCGGGTCAGCAACCTCAAGATCCATTCCAGGATATTTTCTTAAAGTTCCAGCCATACTTATGACTTAGGTCCTTCAGTTCTTTTCATGAATAATATCTTTTCTCCCAAAGCAGAAAGAGTACTTCTACAACTGGTTTTTGTTTACTCCTCACTGCTTTGTTGACCTAGAAGCCATAAGAGGAAGCATGGATTATCTTTAGGAAGTCTCTCCTTCCTCAGGTAAGGCTCTGCATAGTCTGCAGGCTACAGGGGGCTATCTCTTCTAGCAGAGGGGAGAGGGCTGCTTCCAACAGGCCAGTAGGTCGAGGAAATCTAAGCATTTAAAGTCTTCAGGTGCATGTACCTATGTCCCCATCTCATGTCCCACGACCCCACTTTTTCCTGATAGTTCTCTGATTTTAGTCTTGGAGACATGCTGCAACTGTGAATTAAGCCTTTTCTTGAGACTGTCATAGTCATATACAGGGCTTTGTTTTCTGCCCAATCTGAGCTCTAGTTCTGGAAATAAAGGTCTTTTAAAATGCTGTCACTGAGGACTCTGTCTTTCTCACCATGCCCCTGAATTGAAGGTTGGCTGTCATAAGCCTGACATTCCCTCCTTCAGCACATTTATGGTGCTAACAGTATGCAACCAACCAACACTTCAGACCTTAACATTACTATTGCCACCACATCTCTTAAATTCTAGAGACATTAGGTAAGCCAGGGCACCTCCTATGTGTATCACATCCCAAATCTCCACAGATAAGGGTCCTAGTAAGTGTGCTGCTACAATATGTCAGGGCTAGTACAGTATTACCACCCCACTTACCAACAGCATAATTGTCCTTGCCATCTGGCCAGCCCAGAATCCAACTCAGAATCCTGTGCTAAGGATTTACTCTTAGGAGCAGTTCTGGTACCAAATTTTTTCTTGTGATTTTCCATAGATTCAGACCCAGAGACAATATCCAAGTTCAATCCTGCAGGGAATTGGAGATTAATATACAAAAAGGAAGATAGACAATAATATATGATTAAGCCAGTTACTGCAGTGGGTAACTTTAATTTAATCTTACAGAAAACATTTGGAAAAAGGTATAAAACAGCATTATTCTTCTTGAGAGTCAAGGGAACTAGACTATTAACATTAATTTTCATCATTCATATTTTGAAGACTGATAGTTGTTAATTCCATAGTACTTCTGATCTGCTTCATGTGCAGGAAGAGAGACCCCCTTAAAAAAACCATCATCCACAAAGATATAAATATTCACAGTTAGAAAATGTCTGGAGCACACTGAAACTGTAAGGCTATAAGGTTATATATGGGTGCTGACAATTCCTGTCATTATCATATTTAACATTACCATATTTGCCTGAGAAAATCTATTACAAATCTAGAAGATTCTGCCTTTTCTAGATTTTGATTTTCTCTTCAATTTTGGTCTGAAAATTTATTTACTTTCAAGGAATACTCAATATTATTATCGATAAAGAAATAGGCTATAATTTGTCCAGAATGTATTCAAATTTTGGTCAATTATCCCCCAAAAGTCTTTTACAATCTGTCTGTTAAAACCAGGATGTAGTCAAGAACCATGGATTATATTTGCTTTTATGTCTCTTCAGTTTTAATTTTGAACCTTCTCTCTCTCTCTCTGTCATGACATTAAAATTAACTGTGTATCTTTTGACCTTTATCTTGCTTCTTTATCCTCAATATTTTCTCCTAATTAGACATTAGATATGGGCTTGATTGGATTAGGTTAAACATTTTTGGCATAAGAGTACATAGGTATTGCTGTTTATTTCATATTGCTTAATGAGAGAAGGCCTATCATTTTAATGATGTCTCAATTCTTTATCAAAAATGAAATAAAATATATTTTGGAAAGTTTTTAATATTCAGTAAAAGTCAAGTATCAAGTCAATCACTGAGCAAAATGTATCATTAGTATTTTTAGTATATATATACCAAATTTTCCTTGTGGTATCTTCTAGTGTTTTTGTGCTTAGAAAATTCTGCTCCAACATGGTTACATCTTCATCTATATTTCTTTCTAGTATTTTTTAAATATAAAATTACTTTAATTTATGGTGTAAGTAATGCTCTAACTTGTTCTTTTTTCAAGTTACCTATTTTTTAATACTATTTTAAACTAAGAATTCTTTTTAATTTTTCAATTATTAAAACATTTTAAATTAAACCACTCATACTCCCAGGCATCATCAAATCTTAGTATACATGAATTTTTTTTTCAAAATAAGAAAACTTATTCTTATATAATTATATAACCTTAGTTGCAGTTTTAAAGAATTCCCTGTAGTTTCTAAGAGATTTAGCAAAAGCCAACTTCAGGTTTCTTTCTCAGTTAGTTAAGTCCCACTTAACAGAAGAGACAATACTTTTGACTGGTTATGTTTATTCTGAATAGGCCTTGTGTTTGTTTCATTTCCCACCTAACACCAAACCATTCAATCCTTTCCCTCCTCTTGTTTCTAACCTATTTACCTGAAAGGGTCTTCTAATTACAGCAAAGACTTTAGCCGAGCTATGTTAATATGCATCTAAGACATTATTTATCCCTTGACTTTCTTTTTTTATTCTTCCACATAAAATAGTAGACATGAAAAAAAGGCAGGCTAACTCTTCTTGATCTGATTTGGGTTACTTTCCTTCCAAATCCTATGACTAGCTTTCTCTTTCCAGTAGGCTTATTTTTCTTCTAGTCTTTTTATCTCTCTCATTTGCCTCTTCTCTGCCACATGAATAGCTTCACATTTTAAATCATACAGTTTTACATCTAATATATTCAATATTTACAACTTTTTAATTGAAAATAAAAACAACTTAAATTTAAAGTAACATATCTTCTAAATATATGACTGCACTGTTTTCCAAATCAGCTTCAAATTATTTTCAGATTTGCATTTAGCCATTAAATGGTCTTTATTTAAATAAATCTTACAAAATACTTAATTTATTACCTGACATTAAACAAACAATTTTTTAAAAATCATCCATCTAAAATATGCTTATAATGAAAACTTGTTATGTTTTGAATTTTAGAGTACGGTTTAGAGTATTGTAATTAAAATGTTAGATGTTTCTTTACTCATTTTTCTTTCTCTGAAATAGTTAAAAATGAGATAAGACTAGCATATTTAGTTAACAACTCCTTAAGCTCTAAATGAGAAAACGCTATTCTAATGCAATGTTGCTAGTTGGCATAGTATTTCTTCAGTGACCAACAGCTACAAATTGTATTACTCTGTAAAACTTATTACTTTGAAATGTTTCTCAAGACATTTTATGTTAATCCCATTATAATGGGACTATGATCAGCCAATTGCAATGGTAGCAATTTTCACTGCTTTTATAGAAACTGTAGATAAATTGGACTAAATGCAAAATCTACTCCAAATAGGGCAGTTATCAACTGCTATGTTTCTTTTTTAACATCATTATTGGAGTATAATTGCTTTACAATGGTGTGTTAGTTTCTGCTTTATAACAAAGTGAATCAGTTATACATACACATATGTTCCCATATCTCTTCTTCTCACTTACTTCACTCTGTATGACAGTCTCTAGGTCCATCTACCTCACTACAAATAATTCAATTTTGTTTCCTTTTATGGCTGAGTAATATTGCATTGTATATATGTGCCACATCTTCTTTATCCATTCATCTGTTGATGGACACTTAGGTTGCTTCCATGTCCTGGCTATTGTAAATAGAGCTGCAATGAACATTTTGGTACATGACTCTTTTTAAAATATGGTTTTCTCAGGGTATATGCCCCGGAGTGGGATTGCTGGGTAATATGGTAGTTCTATTTGTAGTTTGTTTTGTTTTGTTTTGTTTGCTTTGGTTTTGTCTTTCTGTACGTGGGCCTCTCACTCTTGTGGCCTCTCCCGTTGCAGAGTACAGGCTCCAGACATGCAGGCTCAGAAGCCATTGCTCTCGGGCCCAGCCACTCCGCGGCATGTGGGATCTTCCTGGACCGGGGCATGAACTCATATCAGCAGGCAGACTCTCAACCACTGTGCCACCAGGGAAGCCCCTATTTGTAGTTTTTTAGGGAACTTCCATACTGTTCTCCATAGTGGCTGTATCAGTTTACATTCCCACCAACAGTGCAAGAGTGTTCCCTTTTCTCCACACCCTCTCCAGCATTTACTGTTTCTAGATTTTTTGATGATGGCCATTCTGACCTGTGTGAGATGATATCTCATTGTAGTTTT
>NC_041220.1:45223719-45226687 GCF_002837175.3 Physeter macrocephalus | reverse complement strand
CTGTATATCTTCTTTGGAGAAATGTCTATTTAGGTCTTCTGCCCATTTTTGGATTGGGTTGTTTGTTTTTTTTTTTGATATTGAGCTTATTGAGTTGCTTGAATGTTTTGGAGATTAATCCTTGGTCAGTTGCTTCATTTGCAAATATTTTCTCCCATTCTGAGGGTTGTCTTTTTGTCTTGTTTATGGTTTCCTTTGCTTTGCAAAAGCTTTTAAGTTCCATTTGGTCCCATTTGTTTATTCTTGTTTTTATTTCCATTTCTCTAGGAGGTGGGTCAAAAAGGATCTTGCTGTGATTTATGTCATAGAGTGTTCTGCCTATGTTTTCCTCTAAGAGTTTGGTCTTACATTTAGGTCTTTAATCCATTTTGAGTTTATTTTTGTGGATGGTGTTAGGGACTGTTCTAATTTCATACTTTTATATATACCTGTCCAGTTTTCCCAGCACCACTTATTGAAGAGGCTGTATTTTCTCTGCTGCAGCTCCATGTTTCGTTCTCAAGATTGCTTTGGCTATTCGGGGTCTTTTGTTTGTCCATACAAATTGTGAAATTGTTGGTTGTTGTTCTATGAAAAATGCCAGTGGTAGTTTGATAGAGATTGCATTGAATCTGTAGATTGATTTGGGTAGTAGAGTCATTTTCACAATGTTTATTCTTCCAGTCCAAGAACATGGTATATCTCTCCATCTATTTGTTATCACCTTTAATTTCTTTCATCAGTGTCTTATAGTTATCTGCATACAGGTCTTTTGTCTCCTTAGGTAGATTTATTCCTAGATATTGTATTCTTTTTGTTGCAGTGATAAATGTGAGTGTTTTCTTAATTTCACTTTCAGATTTTTCATCATAAGTGTATAAGAATGCCAGAGATTTCTGTGCATTAATTTTGTATCCTACAACTTTACCAAATTCATTGATTAGCTCTAGTAGTTTTCTGTTAGCATCTTTAGGACTCGCTATGTATACTATCATGTCATCTGCAAACAGTGACAGCTTTACTTCTTCTTTTCTGGTTTGGATTCCTTTTATTTATTTTTCTTCTTTGCTGTGGTTAAAACTTCCAAAACTATGTGGAATAAGAGTGGTGAGAGTGGGCAACCCTGTCTTGTTCCTGATCTTAGTGGAAATGGTTTTAGCTTTTCACCATTGAGAACGATGTTGGCTGTGTGTTTGTCATATATGGACTTTATTATGTTGAGGAAAGTTCCCTCTATGCCTACTTTCTTCAGGGTTTTTATCATAAATGGGTGTTAAATTTTGTTGAAAGCATTCTCTGCATCTACTGAGATAATCATATGGTCTTTCTCCTTCAATTTGTTAATATGGTGTATCATGTTGATTGATTTGTGTATATTAAAGAACCCTTGCATTCCTGGAATAAACCCCACTTGATCATGGGGTACGATCCTTTAATTTGCTGTTGGATTCCGTTTGCTAGTGTTCTGTTGAGGATTTTTGCATCTATGTTCATCAGAGATATTGGCCTGTAGTTTTCTTTCTTTGTGACGTCTTTGTCTGGTTTTGGTATTAGGCTGATGGTGACCTTATAGAATAAGTTTGGGAGTGTTCTTCCCTCTGCTATATTTTGGAAGAGTTTGAGAAGGATAGGTGTTAGCTCTTCTCTAAATGTTTGATAGAATTCACCTGTGAAGCCATCTGGTCCTGGGCCTTTCTTTGTTCGAAGATTTTTAATCACAGTTTCCATTTCAGTGCTTGGGATTGGTCTGTCCATATTTTCTATTTCTTCCTGGTTCAGTCTTGGCATGTTGTGCATTTCTAAGAATTTGTCCATTTCTTCCAGGTTTTCCAATTTATTGGCATAGATTTGCTTGTAGTAATCTGTCATGATCCTTTGTATTTCTGCAGTGTCCGTTGTTACGTCTCCTTTTTCATTTCTAATTCTATTTGAGTTTGTCTTCTGCCTTTTTTCCTTGATGAGTCTGGCTAATGGTTTATCAATTTTGTTTATCTTCTCGAGGAACCAGCTTTTAGTTTTATTGATCTGTGCTATCATTTCCTTTATTTCTTTTTCATTTATTTCTGATCTGATCTTTATGATTTCTTTCCTTCTGCTAACTTTGGGTTTTTTTCGTTCTTCTTTCTTAATTGCTTTAGGTGTAAGTTCAGGTTGTTTATTTGAGATGTTTCCTGTTTCTTAAGGTAGGATTGTATTGCTATAAACTTCCCTCTTGGAACTGTTTTTGCTGCATCACGTAGGTTTTGGGTCATCGTGACCGCATTGTCATTTGTATCTAGGTATTTTTTGACTTCCTCTTTGATTTCTGCAGTGATCACTTGGTTATTAAGTAGTGTATTGTTTAGCCTCCAATGTGTTTGTATTTTTTACAGATCTTTTACTGTAATTGATATCTAGTCTCATAGCGTTGTGTTCAGAAAAGATACTTGATATGATTCAATTTTATTAAATTTACCCAGGCTTGATTTGTGACCCAAGATATAATCTATCCTGGAGAATGTTCCATGAGCACTTCAGAAAAATGTGTATTCTGCTGTTTTTGGATGTAATGTCCTCTAAATATCAATTAAGTCCATCTTGTTTAATGTATCATTTAAAGCTTGTGTTTCCTTATTTATTTTCATTTTGGATGATCTGTCCATTGGTGAAAGTGGGGAGTTAAAGTCCCCTACTATGATTGTGTCATTATCGATTTCCCCTTTTATGGCTGTTAGTATATGACTTATGTATTGAGGTGCTCCTATGTTGGGTGCATAAATATTTACAATTGTTATATCTTCTTCTTGGATCGATCCCTTGATTATTATGTAATGTCCTTCTTTGTGTCTTGTAATAGTTTTTATTTTGAAGTCTATTTTGTCTGATATGAGAATTGCTACTCCAGCTTTCTTTTGATTTCCATTTGCATGGACTATCTTTTTCCATCCCCTCACTTTCAGTCTGTGTGTGTCCCTAGGTCTGAAGTGGGTCTCTTGTAGACAGCATATAT
>NC_041220.1:45196603-45223111 GCF_002837175.3 Physeter macrocephalus | reverse complement strand
TCTGTGCTTCCTGGACTTGATTAACTATTTCCTTTCTCATATTAGGGAAGTTTTCAACTCTAATCTGTTCAAATATTTTCTCAGTCCCTTTCTTTTTCTCTTCTTCTTCTGGGACCCCTACAATTCGAATATTTGTGCGTTTAATGTTGTCCCAGAAGTCTCTGAGACTGTCCTCAGTTCTTTTCATTCTTTTTTCTTTATTCTGCTCTACAGTAGTTATTTCCACTATTTCATGTTCCAGGTCACTTATCCGTTCCTCTGCCTCAGTTTTCTGCTATTGATCCCTTCTAGAGTATTTTAAATTTCATTTATTGTATTGTTCATCGTTCCTTGTTTCCTCTTTAGTTCTTCTAGGACCTTGTTAAATGCTTCTTGCATTTTGTCTATTCTATTTCCAGGATTTTGGTTAATCTTTACTATCATTCTGAATTCTTTTTCAGGTAGACTGCCTATTTCCTCTTCATTTGTTAGGTCTGGTGGGTTTTTACTTTGCTCCTTCATCTACTGTGTGTTTTTCTGTCTTCTCATTTTGCTTATCTTACTGTGTTTGGGGTCTCCTTTTTGCAGGCTGCAGGTTCGTAGTTCGCATTGTTTTTGGTGTCTGTCCCCAGTGGCTTAAGTTGGTTCAGTGGGTTGTGTAGGCTTCCTGGTGAAGGGGACTAGTGACTGTGTTCTGGTGGATGAGGTGGATCTTGTCTTTCTGGTGGGCAGGTCCACGTCTGGTAGTGAGTTTTGTGGTGTCTGTGGCCTTATTATCATTTTAGGCAGCCTCTCTGCTAATGGGTGTGGCTGTGTTCCTGTCTTGCGAGTTGTTTGGCATAGGGTGTCCAGCACTGTAGTTTGCTGGTCGTTGAGTGAAGCTGGGTCTTGGTGTTGAGATGGAGATCTCTGGGAGATTTTTGCCATTTGATATTACGTGAAGCTGGGAGGTCTCTTGTGGACCAGTGTCCTGAAGTTGGCTCTCCCACCGCAGAGGCACAGCACTGACTCCTGGCTGGAGCACCAAGAGCCTTTCATCCACACGGCTCAGAATAAAAGGGAAAAAAGTAGAAATAATGAGGACAAAATAAAATAAAATAAAATAAGATAAAATAAATTTATTAAAATAAAAAATAATTATTAAGAAAAAAAAATTTTAAGTTAAAAAAAAGAAAAAGAAATGGATGGACAGAACCCTCAGACAAATGGTGAAAGCAAAGCTTTACAGACAAAAATCTCACACAGAACCATACACATACACACTCACAAAAAGAGGAAAAGGGGAAAAAATAATATATCTGGCTCTCAAAGTCCACCTCCTCAATTTGGGATGATTTGTTGTCTGTTCAGGTTTTCCACGGATGCAGGGTACATCAGGTTGATTGTGGAGATTTAATCCGCTGTTCCTGAGGCTGCTGGGAGAAATTTCCTTTTCTCTTCTTTGTTCGCACAGCTCCCAGTGTTCAGCTTTGGATTTGGCCCCGCCGTTGCGTGTAGGTCACCTGAGGGCATCTGTTCTTTGCTCAGACAGGACGGGGTTAAAGGAGCAGCTGATTCAGGGGCTCTGGCTCACTCAGGCCAGGGGGAGGAACGGGTACGGATGCAGGGCGAGCCTGCGGCGGCAGAGGCCGGCGTGACATTGTACCAGCCTGAGGCACACAGTGTGTTCTCCTGGGGAAGTTGTTCCTGGATTACTGGACCCTGGCAGTGGTGGGCTGCACAGGCTCCAGGGAGGGGAGGTGTGGATAGTGACCTGTGCTGCACACAGGCTTCTTGGTGGTGGCAGCAGCAGCCTTAGCATCTCATGCCCATCTCTGGGGTCCGCGCTGATAGCCACGGCTCGTTCCCATCTCTGGAGCTCCTTTAAGCGGCGGTCTTAATCCCCTCTCCTTGTGCACCGGGAAACAAAGAGGGAAGAAAAAGTCTCTTGCCTCTTCAGCAGGTCCAGACTTTTTCCAGGACTCCCTCCTGGCTAGCCGTGGTGCACTAACCCCTTCAGGCTGTGTTCACGGCGCCAACCCCAGTCCTCTCCCTGTGATCCGACCGAAGCCCAAGCCTCATCTCCCAGCCCCCATCCACCCCGGTGGGTGAGCAGACAAGCTTCTCGGGCTGGTTAGTGCTGGGCAGCACCGATTCTTTGCAGGAATCTCTCTGCTTTGCCCTCCACACCCGTTGCTGCACTCTCCTCCTTGGCTCCGAAGCTTCCCCCCTCTGCCACCCACAGTCTCCACCCACAAAGGGGCTTCCTAGTGTGTGGAATCCTTTCCTCCTTCACAGCTCCCTCCCACTGGTGCAGGTCCCATCCCTATACTTTTGTCTCTGGTTTTTCTTTTTTCTTTTGCCCTACCCAGGTACGTGGGGAGTTTCTTGCCTTTTGGGAGGTCTGAGGTCTTCTGCCAGCGTTCAGTGGGTGTTCTATAGGAGCAGTTCCACGTGTAGATGTATTTCTGATGTATCTGTGGGGAGGAAGGTGATCTCCGCATCTTACTCTTCTGCCATCTTCCTCAACTCCCAACTGATAATTGATAATTGTAAATGCTAAACTATCTTCCATAAAAGGCTAACATAAAAATTATACAAGTTCTCCTAAGAAATTATGGATTTTTATAACTTCCAATGTTTGTTGTAATATATTTTATGCAGAAATTTAATTTTAATTTAAAGAGATGAAGTCCAAAATACTATATATAGAGGGGGTTTTTTAAATTAATTTATTTTATTTTTGGCTGCATTGGGTCTTCATTTCTGCACGTGGGCCTTCTCTAGTTGTGGCAAGCAGGGGCTACTCTTCATTGCGGTACACGGGCTTCTCATTGCCATGGCTTCTCTTGTTGCAGAGCACGGGCTCTAAGCGTGTGGGCTTCAGTAGTTGTGGCATGCGGGCTCAGTAGTTGTAGCACACAGGCTTAGTTGCTCTGCTGCATGTGGGTTCTTCCCAAACCAGGACTCGAACCCACATCCCCTGCATTGGCAGGTGGATTCTTAACCACTGTGCCACCAGGGAAGTCCTGTATATATTTTTTATAGAGAGCTAATCTTCACAAATCTGTGTTTGATAAAGCTTCCACAGTAGTTTTATCCCTAATAAAATGTAGATTAATCATGTAGATTAAAATGAGAATTAGATAATTTCCATAAAACTGCTTTCAAGTTTAAGTATCAATTTTACTTCTGTGTAAGCCAAAGTAAATTGAATAATTAATTCTGAAAAATAGGTTTGCCTAAAATATACTTTAATAGGCATACATGAATTCTAGTTTTTATCTATGCACTCACTTCTTCAATTATTTAACAATTATGTACAGAGAATTTACTATGTGCCAAGAACTGTGTTAGCTACTAAGGTTACAGTAACACACAAGCTATATTGTTCATTTTTTGATAATATTATTTCAATTTGATTATAATTCAAATTGGCTGACAAGCAAAAATATTACAATAATAATAAAAACAACAATAGATAATACTGAGTACATTCTACTCAGGCATTGTTCTGTGTTAAGGGTTTCATATTTTATCCCATTTTATCTTCTTGACACTATGAGAATAGTTAACATTTTTATTCCCATTTTAGAGTTAATAGATCTGAAATTTAATGAGATCAAGTTATTTGCCCAATGATACACGGCTGCTATAGGGAAGAGCTAAGATTCAAATAAGTTTCTCATTGACAACACAAGAAGAACTTTTAACTATATGATTTATGGAACCATTGAGATCCCATATGAAGATTATATAAAAAGTCAACTTTTAAAAGAGTTCTATGATTTAAAAGTCATGAAAAGTATTTTCAATTAAATAAGAACAGATATAATTTCACACATTTTAAAACTAGCAATATTTCTTAAAAATGTGACCTTATGCCTGAAAAGTTTCAGTCATCCTAGAACACATATAATATATCAGTGACTTTGAGTAACTATTCTAGAAAGCAATATGTTAACATTTGTCAAGGGTCATGAAGAGTTTTTACATTCATGACACATATAGGGTCACTACTAGAAACCACTCTAAGAAAATAATTCAAAGGAATAGTCAAAAAGCATATGTAAAGATGTTTTAGCATTATTTTCAGAATTTGAAAAATGGCCTAAATATCCAATAGTATGTGAATTGTTATAATTTTGGTTAATCTCTCCAGAAAATGGTATCATTTGAAATAATTAAAAATGATAATTATAAAAATAAATAAATATATTTAACATAATATCATGCAATAAATATAACTAAATATAATGAAAAATTAACTTCTAGAATTCCAGTTATTTATAATTGATGAATATTTATAGACAATGACTGGAAATGAGTATAAAAATAAAAACATTTCAATTGTTGGACTAAAAGGAAAATGAGTCAATATTTCTCTCATTTTTGTTTCAAATAAGTAAGCATTGTCTTAAAATTATTTTTAAAAGCTTACATTTTCAAAGAATGTTTTTCATCTAAAAGGCAGAAGAATGTCTTAATATACTTACTTTAAAATGATATATAATTCATATTTTTCAATACAATAATTTCCAAAGAATTTTTTAATTTAAGTATTCCCATAATTATATGCACAATTATGTTTATTATATAATGGTATGTAATTGAATTCCTAAAGGCAAAAATACCTTGTCTTTTTAAAAGCTACAGGTCAAATAAGCTGTAATATTTTTCTTTTTCTTTGTTGGATACTTGAAAATCTCAAATGACTTGGTAATTTTTCCTTCCCATTATAGACAAAATAAATTCCGACTTTAGGCAAAAAATATCAACTTATGCAAGAACTGATTGAATTTATTTTTTATTCATAGTAAAATGGCTCCATACATGTATGGGAAGATGAACTGAGAAAAAATGAAGAGAAAATTCAAGGTGATTTCCCCTCCTATAGAAGGGTATATTTGAAATGCTTCCAAGCAACAAATTTAGAAGTTTGGGCAATACCAAAGAGGAGAAAAAACTAGTGAAAAAAATATTTTTTGAGTGTTGCTTTTGATTTGTTTGCCAATTAAAAACTTGTTTCTACAGTTTAGCAGATTGATTTTTATGGCTAGAATCAGTAAAAGTATAAGTTACTATCTGAACATGTGATTATCTTGATATATATATATTGGATTATCTAGTAATCAAAATTTCTATTAATTTCAATTTTAATTTCTTTGGAAGGCAAAACCTAAAAGAAATAAAAAACTCCTTGAAAATAGCAGGAATGTGAAAGAAAATTAAAGCAGTACTTTCTTATTCTAGAGTAATCTCTAATTTCCCAAGTTGTGAAGGAAGTTATGTTCTCTTTTACTCACCCTTTGAGTGTCACCTAATAAGCTGGTGCTTTTTTTTTTTATCTTGACCTATTTTTTTGTTTTTTGTTTTTTTTACTGGTGATATTTCTTGTTCCAGTTTCCATTCATGTGTAATATACCACTCCCAACTTAGTGGCATGCAATAACAATTGTTTATCATGTTCACAGTTTCTGTGTGTTGCGAATTCAGAAATGGTACAGCCAGGGCTACTTGACGGCGATCTACAAAGTCTGATGCCCTAGCTAGAAAAACTCAAATACTGACAACGATGTCTGGCAATCAAAATCATCTGAAGGATCATTTGTTCACTTCTCCAACAGGCAGGACTAGAAGTCTGTGGACCTGAGTAACTACACATGGCCTCTCCATGTGGCTGGGCTTTCAGAGTGTTGTGGCTTTAGGGTAACTGGACTTCACATATGGCAGTTCAAGCCTCCAAGCATGAGCATTCCAGGAAGCAAGGCCAAGGTGATAGAGTGAGGGAACATAGATCACAGTTCTTGATGGGAGAAGTTCCACAGTCACATTTTAGAAGAGCACAGGGAATAGGAGATACTGTTGCGACTAGCTTTGGGATGATACAGTCTGGCATTCAGATTCTGAATCTACTTAGAAGTTTAGAGTTCACTTCCTGTGTTTTGCTTACATCTGTGCATTTGGCAACCACATCACCTTAGCACTGTACTACAAGATGAGATTTAAAGATGAACAATATACACCCTCATTCCTATGGATGAGTAATGAGCAATTACAGCAATTGCTGGTTGAAAGATATATACAAATCAAGATAGTTGAATATATTGAGACTTCCCTGGTGGTGCAGTGGTTAAGACACCACGCTTCCAATTCAGGGGGCCCGGGATCGATCCATGGTCAGGGAATTAGATCCCACATGCATGCCGCAACTAAGAGTTCACATGCCACAACTAAGGAGCCCTCGAGCCGCAACTAAGGAGCCTGCCTGCCGCAACTAAGACGGTGCAACCAAAAACAAACAAACAAAAAGATAGTTGAATATACAGAAAGGGGTTAGGTATAGGGAAGAAAATGAGAGGTCTTAAATGACTGATGGAAATTTGCTAAGAAATAAGAAGAAAGTATTAGAGAATATTTCACCCAGGAGAAGTACATTTTAAAAGTTATGAAAACCTGAGAATATGATCCAGCTGATAGATGACAGCTAGTTCAGAATGGCAGGAGATTAGAATATGAGAACATGATTGTAGGAATTGAGGCTGGAAGGGTAAATATGAGCCACATTATAAAGCATTCTGGATGTTACAATAAGGAGACTTGCCCTGAAGCTCCTTGGAATCATGAGATGGTTTTTAATCAGAGGAATAAAGAATCAGATTTGTAAGATCAACTGAGTTACACAACAGAGAATGCATTGAAGGTAGGCAAGAACAGAAACAGAAAGATGAATTAGTACACTAGAAGTTAGGAGAACTTCAGTGATAATAGCATTGAGAACTACCTAAATTACCTAAAGCGTACTGGTTTGTTTGGAAAGTAGAATTGCTAGGACTGAGTGATTTATTAGACTTGGGAGCTAAGGGAGAGTGTCTTTAGTCTTTTGTGTCTGCTCTAGCAAAATACCACAGACTAGGTAGCTTTTGAACAACAGAAATTTATTTCTCAGCATTCTGGAGTCCAAGATAAGAGTGCTGGCACGGTTGGGTGAGGGCTCTCCTCTGAGTCACAGACTTTTCATTGTATCCTCACATGGTGGAAGTGGCTAGGAATCTCTCTGGAGCCTCTTTTATAAATAAATCTTATTCATGAGGGTGCCACCCTCATGACTAAAGCACCTCTAAAAAATTCCATCTACTAATACCATCCCCTTTTGTGGGGGGGTAGGATTTTAATATGAATTATGAAGGGACACAAACATTCAAACCATAGCAGAGAGGCTCATGACTAGCATTTTTGGGTTTTTGACTTTGAATTCTAGGTCAATGTTGGTCCTTTCATGTGAAATGATGAATATAGTAGTTGAAGAAATTGGGACCTGGGGACAGGTTTAGTCAGTTGTGAATGTGGTGTAAGTGGCCTAAATGAAAATGTAGAGTGAGGAGTTAGACTTATTATAGGGATTAGTTTCTATCAGTTTATACATGATAGATTAAAAAATGGATGCAATGAAGTCTTCTGAGGAGAGTCAGTGGTGTGAGGATAGCACAGGACTAAAATCAGAACATGAAGAAATGATAACAGTTGAGATTATGATTCAGTTAAGAATTCTGAAAAAGGGCAGATAGAAAGTAAGAGGAAAACAGATGAGTGTCAAGTAATAGTAATAATAATAATTATTATAATAGAGAAAGGATTTTGGAGATGAATCAAAAGTCAGCTCTTGTAAGAAAAAGACAAAAATTTTCATAAATTGTGTTTAACAGCAAGAATTAAGCATAGTAAGAGCAGTTTCAGTGGCTGAATTAACAATGATTTGAGATGTAGGTAGAAAGTGAGAGAGTGGAACAAAGGATAGAGGTAATGTTTTCAATATGGGCTATAAGGTGAGAAACACAGAACAGTATTCTGGTTAGGAGATGGGAAAATTTGAAGTAGTGTAAATGTAAATCCAAAGAACAAATAGAAAGTAGTTAAAAAGACTAGAGAGAGGTTACATAATTAACTAGTATTTTCTTTTCTCATTCTCCTTTGCAGATTTGTGAGTTCCCTGAGCATTGGGTCCTGAAGTAAGGTATCCTAGAACCATTGGTTGATTATTGGAATAATCTGGATTTTATCAATGAATTTGTAGTGCATCACTTAAATAGCATTCCAAGAGGCATTATCCAGAATCAAAATAAAAAATTAAGCCAGGGAAACAGCCCCTGTGCTAATAATTAGGATATCAGAGATTATGAGATTATGAGGTAAAAAGACGAAATCCAGGTGTGAGCCAGTAGAATAGATGTTAGAGAAGAAGTCTGGCAGAAATGGGAAGAAAAAATGTGTGAGGAAGAATCCACAGTGATTTCCTAAGCTAACTGGATATAGACAACCTTAAAGTTTAAAAATGTAACTGAAAAATTTAGCTAGTTCTCAAGTCAAAAAGGTAGCATCTGATTTCTATGGACTGAATTGTGTTCCCCCCAAATTCTTATATTAAAGCCCTAACTCTCAATATGATTGTATTTGGAAATAGGGTCTTTAGGAGGTAATTAAGCTGTTTGGAGAGCATTGGTGTACTTATAAGAAAAGACACCGGAAAGCTCGCTCTCATGTTGTCCCTCTCTCTCTCTCTCTCTCTCTCTCTCTCTCTCACTGAGGAAAAGCCATGTGAGGACACAGCAAGAAGGTGACCATCTGAAAGCCAGGAAGAGAGCCCATACCAGAAAATGAAGCCTGCTAGACCTTGATCTTGAACTCTCCAACAACCAGAACTGTGAGAAAATAAATTTCTGTTGTTTAAGCCACACAACCTGTGGTATTTTTGTTATGGTGACCTGAGCAGACTGAGACGCTGATGGAGATTTATGTGTGTAAAGAAGGAAAAGGCAGTCCACCATACCATACAGAAAGCAGACCACTACACTGGAGATCAGATGAACAGAGTTCTAAAATTGCCACTCATTCTTGTTGTGCACTGTTAATTTAGACTTTCAATTTTATAACTAAAATATTTTCTCATTATATTGGTATCTGAATAATTGTAATAATTTTAGAGAATATCATATAGGTTTGTGAAAGTAAGACACTGACCTTTCTTTATAGTAGTTGCTAAGAAATTTAAGAATTCCTAATATCATGCAAAAACATTAAGGCAGATGAAATCATTAATTAATTCCTGATACTGGCTTACCAGTAGATTCTGGGGCAACACTATTTTTCAAGCAAATTGGCAGTATTTTTGATAAGGTATTCTACCAATCATCAAGAAAAAATGATATGAGAGATTTAGAATATTGGAACATATTCTTAGACCTATTCAATCAATAAAAGAAATATATAATAGTCACATTCAGTGTCAATAATTAATACAGACATTCAAATAATTTTCAAGCTTAGCAGTAATGTTTATTTTCTAACTTAAGTACTTCTCCTGATACTTGTAAACATTTAAAAAATATAACATGTATTGTTCATTTTTCAGGTTTTCTTTAATTTTCTCCAGCAAGTTTTATAGTTTCAGTTTCTAAACCACATTTTATTAAATGTATTTTGTTTTATTTTTTAAATGCTGTCACAAATTATGCTGGAAAAAGAGATAGCACCTCTATGACATCTGGTCCCCAAAATTAGTCCAGGTAGCATGAGGGTGAACAAAACCAAGAAACTACTGAAATCTGGGTGTATAGTATAAAGCAGTTGTTTCATTTTGTAGATTGGTATCATTATCTTCCTAAATAACTTTTACTAAAATTCATTGTGAAATTAACTAATACAGGAGCAATCTCATTGGTTTTGCTGCAGAATAGAGGAGCATGTTTCGGTGATACAGGACCCACAACTTACTGTTGAACAATTACCTCTGCCTATAAATGATCCAAATACACAGCAGGTTGTTCCCAAGGGTGCAGCTAGCATGGTAGAGTAGATAAATGCTTCTATAAAATTTGTTTATCCTGAGAAAGAGAATTGTCCTTCCTCTTCTTTAAATTCCAAGTGGAACTCCCAAGATGAAGCAGCTGATATATTGTATATACAAACCATGCTAGATTGACTTTATGATGATTAGATGTGCATCTAATTAATATGCTTCTTACCCAGGTCATAACAAATACGTGATTAAGGAACCCTTTGGCATGAGCACCCAATATAAACTAGCTACTACAAAATCAAGCAACGATCAGAGAAGCCATATCTGATTCGGTGTGTCAGCTTCCTCTTATTAGTCTTACATATGATAAGAAAATTAGAATAGTCAAGGGACTTGTCCCAGCAGGGTGAAAATTGTAACACTGTGACTACGAAATGGTATGAATTAAGCAAACATTGATGGGGTAAAAGCAAAATCATAATGCAGCACTAGCAGAGGTGGGGTGGGCTAATGGGAGCTCCTGCTGGTCCCTCAACTTTGAAGGGCCTAAGAAAACCCCCTCTACTTATCCTCATCTGTAGGAATTCTGAAAGCCAGAAGACAAAAAGGATGATGAGAAATCTGATCTTGAATTGTCAGATTGATAGTCTGGGAAATTAGTGAAAGTGAGAATAGAAGAAAAAACAAGATCTCCCAACGCCATATGGCCATATAGGGGTAAAATGGCCAAGGGTAGAGAAGAATGCTTTCTGGGACTCTGACCCAGCAGCCCAATGCACTGTGATGCCAAAACCTTTGATGAACTCCTAATGAGGGCTATAATGAAATTGGAATAATATGAGGATGCAGTGGTTGATGAGATTACGGTAAAATTTCGAAGAAAACTGGAAAACTGAACAGACTTTATGTGAAGTGGTTGCATCTTCTTTACATAAATCTATTATTGGGGAAGATACTATGTCTGATGGGTGAACACCCCCTTATTTAATATTGTAAAACAGAAGGCATGTAAGTTTCTCTTTTCCCAGTACTAACTGGATACACTAAATAGCAACCTAGAGATTTGCCTGAGCCCACATAGATTATTAATATGAAACACTATCAGATACGTGGTGGAGAAAAAGACACTACCACTTTAACTAAGGACATAATAGATGTCGGGAGGACTGTTATCATCAAATTTGCTGTACAATTGCCTTGATTGGCCTCTGAAAAAGGCAGATGTCTTATGGAGATCAAAAATATATTACTGAGGCTTGAATAAAGAGTACCACCTAGAGCATCAGCAGTCACTAATTTGTTTTCACAGTGGCTGGAAAAAATACAATGTGATAAGGAGATCACTACTCAGTGATTTACATTACAAATAATTTTTCTTGATCTTGATCTCAAAAAAGAGCCAACTAAAGTTTGCCTTCATGTGAGAAGGATCCCAATTAATGTTTGCTAGACTGACACAGGGTTATTTGAATTCACCAACTTACTGTTTTAATTTGGTAAGGAGGGATTTGGACTTCACGCAGGTTATGAGTGTGCAAATACTACATTGATGATATCATGATATTATCAAAAACAGAAGAACAAGCAAAGACTGAAGAACAATGTAAATATACCAAAACCATTGAATTTTACACTTAATATGGGTGAATTGCAAGGCATATTAATTATAATAAAGCTATTATATAAAGAAAAGCAATATATTAGTGCCTTGGAACTGATTGGAAAACATGTTTGAATATTTCTAATTTATATTTAAGAAAAACATGTGTTGGTTAACTCTTGTATTTGTTAAGGTATGTTAATAAATTTTGTTTCCTGAAAAAGAAATCAGAAGAGAAAAGATGAACTGACTCTGTATCAAGAGCCAGATAAAAGGATCCATAGTGAGGATAATTTATCATCTAAATCAGGACCATTTTGAATGTTAAGGGGTGGAATTTATGGGGATTTTTTTTGAATTTTTGAATTTTATGTTATTTATTTTTTTATACAGCAGGTTCTAATTAGTCATCAATTTTAAACACATCAGTGTATACATGTCAACCCCAATCACCCAATTCATCACACCACCACCCCCACCCCCCACAGCTTTCCCCCCTTGGTGTCCATAGGTTTGTTCGCTACATCTATGTCTCAATTTCTGCCCTGCAAACCAGTTCATCTATACCATTATTCTAGGTTCCACATACCACGTCTCAACAAAGGACCCAATTTTGTTCCTTTTTATGGCTGAGTAATATTCCATTGTATATATATACCACATTTTCTTTGTCTATTCGTCTGTCGATGGGCATTTAGGTTGCTTCCATGACCTGGCTATTGTAAGTAGTCCTGCAATGAACATTGGGGTGCATGTGTCTTTTTGAATTATGGGTTTGTCAGGGTATATACCCATTAGTGGGATTGCTGGATCATATGGTAATTCTATTTTTAGTTTTTTAAGGAACCTCCATACTGTTCTCCATAGTGGCTGTATCAATTTACATTGCCACCAACAGTGCAAGAGGGTCCCCTTTTCACCACACCCTCTCCAGCATTTGTTCTTTGTAGATTTTCTTTTGATGCCCATTCTAACTGGTGTGAGGTGATACCTCATTGTAGTTTTGATTTGCATTTCTTTAATAATTAGTGATGTTGAGCAGCTTTTAATGTGCTTTGGGCCATCTGTATGTCTTCTTTGGAGAAATGTCTATTTAGGTCTTCTGCTCATTTTTGGATTGCATTGTTTGTTTTTTTAATATTAAGCTGCATTAGCTGTTTATATATTTTGGAGATTAAT
Organism: Physeter macrocephalus; assembly: GCF_002837175.3. NCBI lineage: Eukaryota > Metazoa > Chordata > Mammalia > Artiodactyla > Physeteridae > Physeter > Physeter macrocephalus. The sequence continues at coordinate 45,210,578 of NC_041220.1, read as the reverse complement.
TCTTTGTCCGTTGATTCATTTACAAATATTTTCTCCCATTCTGAGCATTGTCTTTTTGTCTTGTTATGGTTACCTTTGCTGTGTAAAAAGTTTGAAGTTTCATCAGGTCCCATTTGTTTATTTTTGTTTTTATTTCCATTACTCTAAGAGGTGGATCAAAAAAGATCTTGCTGTGATTTATGTCAAAGAGTGTTCTTCCTATGTTTTTCTCTAAGAGTTTTATATGGCCTGGTGTTACATTTAGGTCTCTAGTCCATTTTGAGTTTATTTTTGTGTATGGTGTTAGGGAGTGTTCTAATTTCACTCTTTTACGTGTAGCTGTACAGTTTTCCCAGCACCTCTTATTGAAGAGACTGTCTTTTTCCCCATTGTATATCCTTACCTCCTTTGTCATAGATTAGTTGACCAAAGGTGCATGGATTTATTTCTGGGCTTTCTATCCTGTTCCATTGATCTATATTTCTGTTTTTGTGCCAGTACCTTACTGTCTTGATTACTGAAGCTTTGTAGTATAGTCTGACGTAAGGGAGTCTGATTGCTCCAGCTCCTTTTTTTCCCTAAAGGCTGCTTTGGCTATTTGGGGTATTTTTTGTCTCCATACAAATTTTAAGATTTTTTGTTCTAGTTCTGTAAAAAAATACCATTGGTAATTTGATAGGGATTGCATTGAATCTGTAGATTGCTTTGCGTAGTATAGTCATTTTCACAATATTGATTCTTCAAATCCAAGAACATGGTATATCTCTCCATCTGTTGGTATCACTTTTAATTTCTTTCATTAGAGTCTTATAGTTTTCTGCATACAGGTCTATTGTCTCCTTAGGTAGGTTTATTCCTAGGTATTTTATTATTTTTGTTGCAATGGTAAATGGGAGTATTTCCTTAATTTATCTTTCAGATTTTTCATCATTAGTGTATAGGAATGCAAGAGATTTCTGTGCATTAATTTTGTATCCTGCCACTTTACCAAATTCATTGATTAGCTCTAGTACTTTTCTGGTGGCATCTTTAGGATTCTCTACATATAGTATCATGTCATCTGCAAACCATGACAGTTTTACTTCTTCTTTTCCAATTTGGATTCTTTTTATTTCTTTTTATTCCCTGATTGCCGTCACTAGGACTTCCAAAACTATGTTGAATAATAGTGGTGAGACTGGACATCCTTGTCTTTTTCCTGGTCTTAAAGGAAATGCTTTCAGTTTTTCACCATTGAGAATGATGTTTGCTGTGGGTTTGTCATATATGGCCTTTATTTTGTTGAGATAGGTTCCCTCCATGCCCATTATCTGGAGAATTTTTATCATAAATGGGTGTTGAATTTTGTTAGAAGCTTTTTCTGCATCTGTTGAGATGATCACATGGTTTTTTTTTTTTTCTTTGCAGTACGTGGGCCTCTCACTGTTGTGGCCTCTCCCATTGAGGAGCACAGGCTCCGGATGCACAGGCTCAGCGGCCATGGCTCACGGGCCCAGCCGCTCTGTGGCATGTGGGATCTTCCCGGACCGGGGGATGAACCCGTGTCCCCTGCATTGGCAGGCGGACTATCAACCACTGAGCCACCAGGGAAGCCCGATCATATGGTTTTTATTCTTCAATTTGTTAATATGGTGTATCACATTGATTGATTTGCATATATTGAAGAATCCTTGTATCCCTTGGATAAATCTCTCTTGATTGTGGTGTATGATTCTTTTAATGTGCTGTTGAATTCTGTTTGCTAGTATTTTGTTGAGGATTTTTGCAACTATATTCATCAATGATATTGGTCTGTAATTTTCTTTTTTTGTAGTATATTTGTCTGGTTTTGGTATCAGGGTGATGGTGGCTTCATAGAATGAGTTTGGGAGTGTTCCTTCCTCTGCAGTTTTTTCGAAGAGTTTCAGAAGGATAGCTGTTAGCTCTTCTCTAAATGTTTGACAGAATTTGCCTGTGAAGCCATTTGGTCCTGGACTTTTGTTTACTGGAAGATTTTTAACCACAGTTTCAATTTCATTACTTGTGATTGGTCTGTTCATATTTTCTATCTCTTTCTGGTTCAGTCTTGGAAGGTTATACCTTTCTAAGAATTTCTCCATTTCTTCCAGGTAGTCCATTTTATTGGCATAGAGTTGCTTGTAGTAGTCTCTTAGGATGCTTTGTATTTCTGTGGTGTCTGTTTTCTGCTCTGATCTTTATGATTTCCTTCCTTCTGCTAACTTTGGGTTTTGTGTGCTCTTCTTTCTCTAGTTCCTTTAGGTGTAACATTAGATTGTTTATTTGAGATTTTTCTTGTTTATTTGAGATTTTTCTTGTTTCTTGATGTAGGCTTTTATAGCTATAATCTTCCCTGTTAGAACTGCTTTGCTGCATCCCATAGGTTTTGGATCATCATGTTTTCATTGTCATTTGTCTGTATTTTTTTTTTTTTTTGATTTCCCCTTTGATTTCTTCAGTCACCTCTTGGTTATTTAGTAATGTATCGTTTAGCCTCCATATGTTTGTGTTTTTTACATTTTTTCCTCTGTAACTCATTTCTAATCTCATAGTGTGTGGTCAGGAAAATGCTTTATATGATTTCAATTTTCTCTAAATTTACTGAGGCTTGATTTGTGATCCAAGATGTGATCTATCCCGGAGAATGTTCCATGAGCACGTGAGAAGAAAGTGAAATCTGCTGTTTTTGGATGGAATGTCCTATAAATATCAATTAAATCTATCTGTTCTATTGTGTCATTTAAAACTTGTGTTTCCTTATTAATTTTCTGTTTGTATGATCTGTCCATTGGTGTAAGCGAGGTGTTAAAATCCCCCACTATTATTGTGTTACTGTCGATTTCCCCTTTTATAGTTGTTAGCAGTTGCTGTATGTATTGAGGTGCTCCCATATTGGGTGCATATATATTTATAATTGTTATATCTTCTTCTTGGATTGACTCCTTGATCATTGTGTAGTGTCCTTCTTGTCTTTTGGTTGGAGCATTTAAACCATTCATGTTTAAGGTAATTATCGATATGTATATTCCTATTACCATTTTCTTAAAGGTTTTGGATTTGTTTTCGTAGGTCCTTTTCTTCCCTTGTGTTTTCCAGTTAGAGAAGTTCCTTTAGCATTTGTTATAGAGAGGGTTTGATGGTACTGAATTCTCTTAGCTTTTGCTTTTCTGAAAAGCTTTTGATTTCTCCATTGAATCTGAATGAGATCCTTGCCGGGTAGAGTAATCTTGGTTGTAGGTTCTTCCTTTTCATCACGTTAAGTGTATCATGCCACTCTCTTCTGGCTTGTAGAGTTTCTGCTGAGAAATCAGCTGTTAACCTTATGGGTGTTCCCTTGTATATTATTTGTTGTTTTTCCCTTGTTGCTTTCAATAATTTTTCTTTGTCTTTGATTTTTGACAATTTGATAACTATGTGTCTTGGCATGTTTCTCCTTGAGTTTATTCTGTACGGGACTCTCTGCGCTTCCTGGACTTGAGTGGCTATTTCCTTTCCCAATATAGGGAATTTTTCGACTATAATCTCTTCAAATATTTTCTTGGGTCCTTTCTCTCTCACTTCTCCCTCTGGGACCCCTATAATGTGAATGTTGTTGCATTTAATGTTGTCTCATAGTTCTCTTTGGCTGTCTTCATTTCTTTTCATTCTTTTCTCTTTATTCTGTTCCACAGCCGTGAATTCCACCATTCTGTCTTCCAGGTCACTTATCCATTCTTCTGCCTCAGTTATTCTGCTATGGATTCCTCCTAGTGTAGTTTTCATTTCAGTTATTGTATTGTTCATCTCTGTTTGTTTGTTCTTTAATTCTTCCACATCTATGTTAAACATTTCTTGCATCTTCTCGATCTTTGCCTCCATTCTTTTTCGGAGGTCCTGGATCATCTTCACTCTCATTATTCTGAATTTTTTCCTGGAAGGTTGCCTATCTCCACTTCATTTAGTTGTTTGTTGGGGGTTTTATCTTGTTCCTTCATCTGGTACATAGCTCTCTGCCTTTTCGTCTTGTCTATCTTTCTGTGAATGTGGTTTTTGTTCCCCGGAATTTTAAATTATGCTGGGACAGGAAGTATAAATTGGGACTCTCTCAGGCAAACCAAGATGGACGACAAGCTTCCTTTATATAATACTGATGGGTGTGAGCTACTAAGTTCAGTGAATATCCATGGGTTAAAATAATGGAAAGGAAATAATTTATATGTTAGAATCATTGGGATTGCAAGAAACGTAGTGTAAGAATAGATTGGATTTCAGCAGTTGGCAAGAATGAACAATATACCAATTTAGGAGGAAGTGAGAGTAATTTAGGCAAAGGGGAATGATTCCCTGTAATAAAATGGTTTTGGTGAGAATGGTTAAAAGTAGAAGGGCTTAAAAGTTAGGAGTAGATGTGTTATATAATAGCTGTTGATTAATGGGTAAGGGAGCCAATAGAAAGGAAAAGTTTGATGAGAAAGAAAAGAGAAAGACCAGTTGATGGAGATGCGAATAGGTGGAATCCTGAACAGAGAGAGTATACGTCAAAGGAGCTATTTTATGGTTATGTTACAGTTACTGCAATTATTCTGGGAGCAGAAATTGGATTTGTCATCGAGATTGAGGAAATGTCAGGTGTTTCAGCATGATGGTGTTTGACAACTGAGAGAAATAGCTGAGGTCATCTGAAGGTAAAAAGTGGATAAGAGGTGGGACAATAGAGAAGGTTCGATGTTGTACTTGAGATCAATGGTAAGAGTTGAGTAGAAACAAAAGGATAGAGATTTAGTACTTTTTGATAAAGATCTAGTGTTGAGACCATAAATTTGTACAGGCAGCATATTTGTGGTTACCTGAATTCATTTTCAGTAGCACTGAGCAGTTCAAATGTAGAAGGAGAGAAGAAAATCCAAGAATAAAATGCAATATTTGATACAATATAATGCCAACAGCAAAGCAGCTGAGGTTGAAATGATGAATTCTATCACCTGAGTTAGATGGTGAATCACTGAAGACAGAATAGAATTGACTGACAGTAGAGAAGTGTATCAAAATGTTAGTGGCCTTAATAGAGTCAAAGTATAAATTACGTGAGATGATATCAAGTGTAAAAAGATTGCAGTCAGGTATGGGATTATTGACTTTAATATTTTTGAGATTTATTGGTTTAACCAAATTATATGTGGTTTTGGAATTAGATGCCAGGAGCTGAGTTTTGGTAATAGGTATGGTGTATTAGTTCACTAGGTTTCCCATAACAAAGTACCACAAACTGGGTGGCTAAACAACAGAAGTTTATTGTCTCACAATCCTGGAAGCTAGAAGTCTAAAATTAAAATGCTGGCAGGGTTGATTTCTTCTGAGCGCTGATAGGGAAGGATCTGGTGCAGGCCTCTTTCCTTAGCTTATAGAGGACGTCTTTTCTCCATGTCTCTTCACATCATCTTCCCCATATGCCTGTTTGCCTCTCTGTCCAAATTTATCCTTTTTTTATAAGGATACTATGAATTAGAGCCCACCCTCATAATCTCATTTTTAACCTGATTATTTCTGTAAGAACCTTATCTCCAAACAAACAAGATCACACTCTGAGGTACTGGGGGTAAGGACTCCAACATATATTTTTTGAAAGGACACTATTCAATTCATGACATATAAGATTTAGAAGGTTAATGCATTGGGAGTGAAGGGTGATACCTCAGGTGTCCTCATAAAGATGACGTCATCTAGGGCACATGAATTTCTCAGCATAAAGGAGCATATTCTTCAGGAACTGAGAGGTAGTTTCTAGGGTAGTGAGGCAGAAACTAAAAGGGTAATATTTCCAGATAATGTGGCTTTCAAATATATAGAAGTTTCCACTTTATAAGGGTAGGTAAATGGTATTTGAAAGTAGGTTGGAGAGGGAGGAAGATGTTGACATGCCTTCTCAACTCTGTAATAACTGGGGTAGAGAAGAATCAGCAGAAAGACTGAGAAGGCTGCTAAGGCAGTGGTGTCAGCAATGACCAGTAGGTATAGATTAATTTTATGAAATAGGCTTAAAGTAAATGTGAAATTTTTAAACATGGATTGTGGGTTCCTGATTGCAGAGCTGAACATTTAGAAAAGAAGGAGGTAAAAAGGAAGTTGAAGCAGATGTGCTAAAATATAAGTGGAGGAAAGAGATTAAATTGTCATTAATGACCAAAAGGACAAGAAAGGATACAAGAAGACAAGGTAGGTCTGTAAAATTTTCAAAGTATTAGTACCAAAATTCCCATTTCAGATCCATCAGGCTTTCTAGGCACTCTAGGTTTTGGAAAAAGCAGCAGCCTGTGAAGCACGGTTAGTGGATGTGAGTAAGATCAAAAACTCCCCATGAAAGCTAGAATTAATTTTGCTGCCAAAGGAATCCAATCCCTAAGAAGCAGTAGAATGAATTAACTGTATTTCTTCTGTTCAAAGTCATAATTAATTGAAAAAAAAAAAAACTATCAGTGATATAAGAAGTGTTTAAAGAGGCGCGGGACAGTAGAGGAGTTGGTAGGGACTCCACTAAATAAAACAAATATTTTATGAGAAAATATTTCCTGTAATTGATGAAATATAGACATTTAAAGACTCTAATCTTATATTGCAAACAGCCACTGAATCAGGTTGGAGGAGGTAAAAAGGAGACCTCTGTAGAAGGAGTTAGCTAAAGGAGGGGAGGCTATGTATTAAGGTTCTCTTTTCAAAAATAACTCTGTTCTCTTTTGTGTTTGTTATTCCATTTCCCCCGCCTTTGGAAATACTGAAGTATTATTTGATTCATGCAAAAAAATTTAGAAGTTTTACAAATCATTTGTATGATAGTATCCTAGAAAAACGAATCTTTAAATTTTATTTTGATTGGAGAATATATTATTAATATGTTGAGCTCAGGAGTCTGATTGGAGGATAGAAAATGTGACCCTGCTCTGGCAAATGGGGCTGCAAACCGTATGACTCATGGAGGATGAAGAGGCGGCTGACATCATCGCCAAGATCCTAGACACTTTCATATATAAAAGTTTGAGAACTTATTGAGAGACCCACAGGAAAGTGATGCCCCTACGGGAAATCTGGTTTTGATATAAAGAAGGTACAAAAGTCATTTTGTTAAAAGATCTGCAATAAGGAAGGACAGTGAGTCCTGGGAATTTAAATTGCCATAGGAGTAGAAAGAGTCTGTATCAATGTTCTACCATTTCCTTCTAGTCAGGAGATAGATGGGAAAAATGGTTATGGGTTTGGATGTCAAAATATGTTAGACTCAGTCTCTTGGGGACAGGATTGCATTTTTAAGGAAAGATACTGTGTCATTAAAATAAAAGATTGTGATACTGGGAACTTAGGCCCCACATAAGAATACAATATTCTCATCAGAGTAAAGAACTAGAGGTAGTAGTGAGGTGGTTCATGCTTTTCTCCTCATCTTCAAAGACTTCTGAGAATAGGACAGGATAAAGTCTTAAGGTTCCAAGTGAAATAAAGAGGATTAACCATACATGGGGGCTACAGTTATAGCGAGAAAAACTTCTTAGGTATCCATTTGGGCACTGGATTTCTTCCTTGGTGATACTGGAAGCATTTTTAAAACAGGGGTGTTTTAAATTTCTGGCTCCATCCTGACTACATATGTGATCAGGAAAGCCTTTGGACAAATATATGGGTGAGGTTGGTTTAGGGTTATCACTGGGCAAATGGCCTTGGGAGGAGAAAATGTCATTCCCTTAATGGATGATAAAGTGACTTGCAGGATTAAATTGGAACATTGAAGACAATAATACTTTTCCTGCACCCCAACCTGCTGACAAGGACACAATTTTACACCCGATTTTGAAGATTATTTAACAATATTTGAAAATATTAATGACTAGAAAATAAGTGGAAATAAGAGTAACAGTATTCTTAATGTATTACCCAAATTTTGTAAAAAGAAAAAGGGATAGAGGCAAATGTTTAAAATTGTGATAATATATATCTCTGGAAAAATACACTAACCTGGACTTGCATAAATGCTATTCTAGATGTAACTCAAAAATGTCTGAAAAACATTATTCATTCTAACATATGTGTTTAAATTTTAAAATATCTCCAACAATATCTTTTTACCAGAACTTGCAAATAAGTGAATCCCTATTATTGTAAAGATGAAACTGAAGTACTTTAAATTATAGAGGTTCACATAGCAAAATATGTGAAAATAGCACTTCCAACACTGCCCTCTAAAGAGAGAAAAGCCAGTGTTTCTGAAATAAATTTCTAAATTTAAATCATATTTTCTGTATTCAGAATTTTGCATGCGATTAGAATAAAAGAAAAATCTCCAAGGAACAAAACATGAAGTAAAATATGGACATTTGAGCAATTATCAGAGAAGACAAAAGTCCTTGAACTTAACGTTTTCTCAAAAGTAATTTCTCAGCTGTTAGATATCAAAAGAGTCCAGGCTTATTCTGTATAAAGCAAGACTTCAGAATCCTGCTTTAAAAACTATTCCAATATGGAAATAATTCTTTATATTTTATAGTTTTATGAAGTCTTTCACCTAAGGATCTCGAAAAGGAAATGAAGTAAGTGCAATGATTGAATTTTTGCATATTAATGACTTCAAGGAAAATGAAAGCAATTAAAAAGAAATAGATGTCTACTATAATGAAAGCCACTTTTCAATGTTATACATAAGATTAGCTGAATAGTTATGGAAAAGTGATGGCTGATAGCTATTATTTTGTTTCTGAGTTTCTTTGTAAGCAGTGTCATTATGCTACATGGACAGGGTGGAGATGTCTCAGAAGGAAACATGTGTTTTATTCTAGCAAGGAGCCGTCCCTTTTATACCTATCAGAACACTTGTATTCATAAAATGTTTCAGTACGGAAACATATTGCAACTACATTCAAGATTGTTTACAACCCAAGGCCTCGAATACAAAAAAAATTTTTTTTAAACTTAATATGTTGCACTGTTCTTTACAGTCAAGGCCACTATTAAGTAACAAAATAGTGGACAGTGAGATATTATTTATAGGCCTCTAAAAGTCTCATCTGCTCCAAAATGATAGCTATATATTTAAAACAGTTTCTTAGATGGCCATCTTTAACCCCTTTTTTGTCAAAAAGGGCCTCCACTACCTTCTATAGAGTCTTTTTGAATATTGCAAAACAAGCAGCACTTTTAGTCATATTAATACAAGACAGCCCTTCCTACAGGCTGACTCAGCCTCAAAAGAGATTGAAGGGTTTAACAAGCATAGGAAGTGCTAGATTTTACCTCTCTACTCTCCTCTTGGCCAGATGCCTTTGTACAGTGCAAATATACAGCAGTACCCACAGCACCCTGGTTGCCCTACAGTTGAGAAGTCATTGTCAAAAAAGCCATCTTAAAATGCAAATTACATTAGCTAGGAAGAGATAACACATATATCTGAAGTTATATTAAGTGCTTAAATATAATCAATGTCCTTTTAAACTTTAATTGTATTCCTAAAATATTATTTACTAGAATACATTATTGCTCATGCCTCCATTTCCCATAGGAGGAAAAGCATGGAAGGAACACGTTTGGGTGGCTTACTGCTCCCTGTTCAACAACTGAGGTACATAATTAAATATGGGGGAATAAACTGCACATATGTACATCAACCCTTCTGGGCTTTCTCGCTGAATCTTGCAGAACCACTTGTCCTCAGGACGCACATATTTTCTTTCTCTTGAATTCAGTAAGCTCCCTGTTCCTCTGGGGATGCCTCTGACTGGGGAGAATAATATAATTCAAGAGAGCAAAATGTGAGGAGGATGTATATTAGGAAATATCTGACTCTAGGTTTATGCCATATTTTCTAATCACACTTTAAGTTTGACCACTCATTTCTTAATTGATACAGAGGTTGAGAAATAAGTAGAAGTCAGTACACATTCCCCAATCTCCAATACTATTTATTGACAAACTTTGACAAACATTTTTCATTTTTCAATTGTTCTGGATTTTAGAAAATATTTGGATACTGGTAATATCACAGTGTTATTACTTTATAGTTAACATATTTTCAATATCAAATTGTGGAAAATTTAGGGTTTGTTACTCTAAAACAAGTATAAAATTACCTGCACAACACCTTGTAAGCAGCTGTGAATCAGAAGAATTCAAGTCTAGAGCATTCAGTATAATTAAATACAGAGGAAGAAAGACTAGAGTATCAAGTGTAAAAATATAAAATATAAAAACAGTAAAGAACAGGAGATAATCCCCAATGTTCTCCCCATTTTAGAAACTTGCCAAGAAATTACTACTCAATGGCTTTTAAGTATACAGTCCATGCTGGAAAACCAATTTATTTTAAAGAGAGAATTTATAATTGAAATGGAATGTCCAGTAATATTAGAATCTCCAGATGCTATCCATTTGTAAAAGAAAAACATAAGCAGTGTTGTAAAGTCAGAAAATCTATATCACAGAAAGGCATGTTTTGCCCTGTCAGAACAAAATAAGGGAAAACAAAATAAGCTTTGAATAAGAAGGTCTGTGGAGACCACCTGATTTTAATGATGAGAAAGAAACTCATTGGATGAATTATCAAGTCCAGCATGTTTATTAATAATTTAGGTAATTTAAAAGTCTGACAATATAAATATGGCCATAAAGTACAAAGGGGAAAGTAAAATCACTGTAGACAAATGAAAGAAAATGTGTTTGTGTCACTTGAAAAAATTACTCACATATTAAGGATTCTTACCCAGAGAATGGTAAATATTTCTACATTTCAGATGAATCAAGAAACATAGGAAGATCAACTCAAAATCAAGCTTGAAGATAAATAAGTATGTAGATAAACACTCAGCTATTTTCATAGGGTAAGAGTTTGTAATTCCACTGGAGTTCTAGACATATAATACCTAACCTGAATTCAAAGTGAGAATGTCTAGTCCAGTATTAGTCATTGCTGTTACAATAAATTCTCCATATAATACCGCTAAAGAATTTGCTAAAACAAACCTTTTATTTTCTACCCCACTGTTAAAAAATGTAATATAGGGAGTTGAGGAACATGGCGGAAGAGTAAGATGCAGAGATCGCCTTCCTCCCCACAGATACATCAGAAATACATCTACACGTGGAACTACTCCTATAGAACACCAACTGAAGTCTGGCAGAAGACCTCAGACCTCCCAAAAGGCAAGAAACTACCCATGTACCTGGGTAGGGGAAAAGAAAAAAGAATAAACAGAGACAAAAGAATAGGGATGGGACCTGCACCAGTGGGAGGGAGCTGTGAAGGAGGAAAGGTTTCCATATATTAGAAGCCCCTTCACGGGCGGAGACTATGCGTGGTGGAGGGGGGAAGCTTCGGAGTCACGGAGGAGAGCGCAGCAACAGGGGTGCAGAGGGCAAAGCGGAGAGACTCCCACAGAGGATTGGTGCCGACCAGCACTCACCAGCCAGAGAGGCTTGTTTGCTCACCCACTCGGGTGGGCGGGGGTTGGGAGCTGAGGGTCGGGCTTTGGTTGAATCACAGGGAGAGGACTGGGGTTGGCAGCATGAACACAGTCTGAAAGGGTTAGTGCACCACGGCTAGCCGGGAGGGAGTCCGGGAAAAAGACTGGACCTCCCTAAGAGGCAAGAGACTTTTTCTTCCCTCTGTGTTTCCTGGTGCACTAGGAGAGGGGATTAAGAGTGCCGCTTAAAGGAGCTCCAGAGACGGACATAAGCCGCAGCTATCAGTGCAGACACCAGAGGCAGGCATGAGACGTTAAGGCTGCTGCTGCTGCCACCAAGAAGCCAGTGTGCGAGCACAGGTCACTATCCACACCTCCCCTCCCGGGAGCGTGTGCAGCCCTCCACTGCCAGGGTCCCATGATCCAGGGACAACTTCCGCAGGAGAATGCAAGGTGCGCCTCAGGCTGGTGCAACATCAAGCCAGCCTCTACAGCCACAGGATCACCCCCCATCTGTACCCCTCCCTCCCCCCAGCCTGAGGGAGCCAGAGCCAATGAATCAGCTGCTCCTTTAACCCCGTCCTGTCTGAGCAAAGAACAGATGCCCTCAGGTGACCTACACGCAACGGCGGGGCCAAATCCAAAGCTGAACACTGGGAGGTGTGCGAACAAAGAAGAGAAAGGGAAATTTCTCCCAGCAGCCTCAGGAGCAGTGGATTAAATCTCCACAATCAACTTGATGCACCCTGCATCTGTGGAATACCTGAATAGACAATGAATCATCCCTGATTGAGAGGTGGATTTTGAGAGCAAGATATATTTTTTCCCCTTTTCCTCTTTTTGTGTGTATGTGTATGGTTCTGTGTGAGATTTTTTCTGCAAAGCTTTGCTTTCACCATTTGTCCTAGGGTTCTGTCTGTTTATTTTTTTAACTTAAAAAAATTTTTTTTCTTAATAATTATTTTTAAATTTTACTTTAATTACTTTATTTTCTTACTTTATTTTATTTTTCTTTCATCCTTTCTTCCTTCCTTTTTTCTTTCCACTTTTTCTCCCTTTTATTCTGAGCCATATGGAAAAAAGACTCTTGGTGCACCAGCCAGGAGTCAGTACTGTGCCTCTGAGATGGGAGACCCAACTTCAGGACACTGGTCCATAAGAGACCTCCCAGCTCCACGTAATATCAAATGGCAAAAATCTCCCAGAGATCTCCATCTCAACACCAAGACCCAGCTTCACTCAACGACCAGCAAACTACAGTGCTGGACACCCTATGCCAAACAACTCGCAAGACAGGAACACAGCCACACCCATTAGCAGAGAGGCTGCCTAAAATGATAATAAGGCCACAAACACCCCAAAACTCACCACCAGACGTGGACCTGCCCACCAGAAAGACAAGATCCACCTCATCCACCAGAACACAGTCACTAGTCCCCTCCACCAGGAAGCCTACAAAACCCACTGAACCAACTTTAGCCACTGGGGACAGACACCAAAACCTACTCAACCCACTGAACCAACCTTAGCCACTGGTGACAGACACCAAACACAACAGGAACTACAAACATGCAGCCTGCAAAAAGGAGACCCCAAACACAGTAAGTAAAATGAAAAGACAGAAAAACACACAGCAGATGAAGGAGCAAGGTAAAAACCCACCAGACCTAACAAACGAAGAGGAAATAGGCAGTCTACCTGAAAAAGAATTCAGAATAATGATAGTAAAGATGATCCAAAATCTTGGAAACAGAATAGACAAAATGCAAGAAACATTTAACAAGGACCTAGAAAACTTAAAGAAGAAACAATGAACAACACAATAAATGAAATTAAAAATACCCTAGAAGGGATCAATAGCAGAATAACTGAGGCAGAAGAACAGATAAGTGACCTGGAAGATAAAATACTGGAAATAACTACTGCAGAGCAGAATAAAGAAAAAAGAATGAAAAGAACTGAGGACAGTCTCAGAGAACTCTGGGACAACATTAAACACACAAACATTCGAATTATAGGGGTCCCAGAAGAAGAAGAGAAAAAGAAAGGGACTGAGAAAATATTTGAAGAGAAGATACTTGAAAACTTCCCTAATATGGGAAAGGAAATAGGTAATCAAGTCCAGGAAGCACAGAGAGTCCCATACAAGAGAAATCCAAGGAGAAACACACGAAAACACATATTAATCAAACTATCAAAAATTAAATACAAAGAAAACACAATAAAAGCAGCAAGGGAAAAACAACAAATAACACACAAGGGAATCACCATAAGGTTAACATCTGATCTTTCAGCAGAAACTCTGCAAGCCAGAAAGGAGTGGCAGGACATATTTAAAGTGATGAAGGAGAAAAACCTACAACCAACATTACTCTACACAGCAATGATCTCATTCACATTTGACGGAGAAATTAAAACGTTTGCAGACAAGCAAAACCTAAGAAAATTCAACACGCTAAAGGAACTTCTCAAGGCAAGAAACACAAGAGAAGAAAAAGACCTACGATAAGAAACCCCAAACAATTAAGAAAATGGGAATAGGAACATACATATCAATAATTACCTTAAATGTAAATGGATTAAAT
>NC_041220.1:45195768-45196502 GCF_002837175.3 Physeter macrocephalus | reverse complement strand
ATCCAAGAAGAAGATATAACAATTGTAAATATTTATGCACCCAACCTAGGAGCACCTCAATATATAAGGCAAATACTAACAGCCATAAAAGGGGAAATCGATAATGACACAATCATAGTAGGGGACTTTAACTCCCCACTTTCACCAATGGACAGATCATCCAAAATGAAAATAAATAAGGAAACACAAGCTTTAAATGATACATTAAACAAGATGGACTTAATTGATATTTAGAGGACATTACATCCAAAAACAGCAGAATACACATTTTTCTGAAGTGCTCATGGAACATTCTCCAGGATAGATTATATCTTGGGTCACAAATCAAGCCTGGGTAAATTTAATAAAATTGAATCATATCAAGTATCTTTTCTGAACACAACGCTATGAGACTAGATATCAATTACAGTAAAAGATCTGTAAAAAATACAAACACATGGAGGCTAAATAAGACACTACTTAATAACCAAGTGATCAGTGAAGAAATCAAAGAGGAAATCTAAAAATACCTAGAAAGAAATGACAATGGAGACACGATGACCCAAAACCTATGGGATGCAGGAAAAGGAGTTCTAAGAGGGAAGTTTATAGCAATACAATCCTACCTTAAGAAACAGGAAACATCCCAAATAAACAACCTAACCTTGCACCTAAAGCAATTAGAGAAAGAAGAGCAAAAAACCCCCAAAGTTAGCAGAAGTAAAGAAATCATAAAGATCAGATCAGAAATAAAT
>NC_041220.1:45150704-45195382 GCF_002837175.3 Physeter macrocephalus | reverse complement strand
CCAACAGCACATTAAAAGGATCATACACCATGATCAAGTGGGGTTTATCCCAGGAATCCAAGGATTCTTCAATATATGCAAATCAATCAACGTGATACACCATATTAACAAATTGAAGGAGAAAAACCATATGATCATCTCAATAGATGTAGAGAAAGCTTTCGACAAAATTCAACACCCATTTATGATAAAAACCCTGCAGAAGGTAGGCATAGAAGGAACTTTCCTCAACAGAATAAAGGCCATATATGACAAACCCACAGCCAATATCATCCTCAATGGTTAAAAACTGAAACCACTTCCACTAAGATTACGAACAAGACAAGGTTCCCCACTCTGACCACTATTCTTCAACATAGTTTTTGAAGGTTTAGCCACAGCAATAAGAGAAGAAAAAGAAATAAAAAGAATCCAAATCGGAAAAGAAGAAGTAAAGTTGTCACTGTTTGCAGATGACATGATACTAAATATAGAAAATCCTAAAGATGCTACCAGAAAACTACTAGAGCTAATCAATGAATCTGGTAAAGTCTCAGGATACAAAATTAATGCACAGAAATCTCTGGCATTCTTATGCACTAATGATGAAAAATCTGAAAGTGAAATCAAGAAAACCCTCCCATTTACCATTTCAACAAAAAGAATAAAATATCTAGGAATAAACATACCTAAGGAGACAAAAGACCTGTATGCAGAAAATTGTAAGGCACTGATGAAAGAAATGATACAAACAGACGGAGAGATATACCATGTTCTTGGATTTGAAGAATCAACATTGTGAAAATGACTATACAACCCCAAAATCTACACATTCAATGCAATTCCTATCAAACTACCACTGGCATTTTTTATAGAACTAGAACCAAAAATTTCACAATTTGTATGGAAAAACAAAAGACCCCGAATAGCCAAAGCAATCTTGAGAAAGAAAGGAAAAACAAAAGACCCCGAATAGCCAAAGCAATCTTGAGAACGAAACACAGAGCTGTAGGAATCAGGCTCCCTGACTTCAGATTATACTACAAAGCTACAGTAATCAAGATAGTATGGTACTGGCACAAAAACAGAAATATAGATCAATGGAACAGGATAGAAAGCCCAGAGATAAACCCATGCACTTATTGTCACCTTTTCTTTGATAAAGGAGGCAAGAATATAAAGTGGAGAAAAGGCAGCCTCTTCAATAAGTGGTGCTGGGAAAACTGGACAGGTACATGTAAAAGTATGAAATTAGAACAGTCCCTAACACCATCCACAAAAATAGACTCAAAATGGATTAAAGACCTAAATGTAAGGCAAGACACTATCAAACTCTTAGAGAAAAACATAGGCAGAACCCTCTATGACATAAATCACAGCAAGATCCTTTTTGACCCAAATGCTGGAGAGGGTGTGGAGAAAAGGGAACACTCTTGCACTGTTGGTGGGAATGTAAACTGATACAGCCACTATGGAGAACAGTATGGAGGTTCCTTAAAAAACTACAAATAGAACTACCATGCGACCCAGCAATCCAACTACTGGGCATATACCCTGAGAAAACCATAATTCAAAAAGAGTCATGTACCAAAATGTTCATTGCAGCTCTATTTACAAGAGCGAGGACATGGAAGCAACCTAAGTGTCATTCAGCAGATGAATGGATAAAGAAGATGTGGCACATATATACAATGGAATATTACTCAGGCATAAAAAGTAATGAAATTGATTTATTTGTAGTGAGCTGGATGGAAGTAGAGTCTGTCATACAGAGTGAAGTAAGTCAGAAAGAGAAAAACAAGTACCCTATGCTAACACATATATATGGAATCTAAGAAAAAAAAAATCATTAAGTACCTAGGGGTAAGACGGGAATAAAGACACAGACGTACTAGAGCATGGACTTCAGGATATGGGGAGGGGGAAGTGTAAGATGTGACAAAGTGAGAGAGTGGCATGGACATATATACACTACCAAATGTAAAATACATAGCTAATGGAAAGCATCCGCATAGCATAGGGAGATCCACTAAGTGGTTTGTGACCACCTAGAGGGGTAGGATAGGGAGGGTGGGAGGGAGGGAGATGCAAGAGGGGAGAGATATGGGAATATATGTATATATATAACTGATTCACTTTGTTATAAAGCAGAAACTAACACACCATTGTAAAGCAATTATACTCCAATAAAGTTGTTAAAAAAATGTAATATGTATGTGCATATATAAATATATACAATCATCTGTATAACTATGCTTTATAATTATATAATTATATGTATAATGACTATATATATAATAACTATATATATATATTAATGGAGGAATAAAAGTCTTTGTTACTAAACACTGGATAAAGAAAGCAAATACTTCTATACAATGTAGAAAATTCATGAACTAGTCACACACTACTTTATAAGAATTGAGGAGGAAAGAATAATCTGAATACATGAAAACTAGTAATAATTTTTAAAAATGAAAATAACAAAAATATTTGAAATATAAAAAGTAAAGTAGAAGCTTTATGTTCAAAAAATTTTAATTATTACAACTCAGTGCAAGAAAATATAATTTAGAATACAAAATTCAGGGTAAAAATGTTAATAAAAGCCAATTGAAATGACTATGTGCCATGGCATGAAAGAATTTTAGAAGAAAAATGTCTTAATTCAAAGCTCTAGTTTCTTTGTCTACAAATGATACGTTTATTTGGGCGTTGTAAGGATTAAATGACATAAAGTGTCTAACTTAGAGTAAGTTCTTAGTAAATGAAGGGAAATTCCAAAGTAATAGAAATTATAAACCTTATTCCCTTCCCAAATGCTAGAAAGAAATTTCTAACAGAGTGACACATATACAATAAAATCTAAGTGGCTTTTAATGATATTTACCAAATGCTATTTTAGGCATGTCTCAGTGATAAATATAAACAGAAGTTTATGTTCCATGATTCTCATTTCTAGCAGTAGGCATTTAAGAGGAAGTAATATTTGGCTATATCCAGAACAGAAAGTTAATCTTCTGATACTTTCCTATTTATTAAACTTTAATTTAGCATTTTATGACATCTTGATTATATATGTCTCAATGAAATATGAACATTAAAATAAAATGGTCACCTTATAATAAAGCATGCATGTATTTTAAAATCATCCTCTCATCATATATTATAAAAGTCTTATGTACTATATTTTAAAGTTTTATTTTAAATGTTTTATTATGAATTCACCCTTTTGAAATATGCTGAAGGATAACACTGCTGTAAAGTGCATCCTAATTTAAACTAAAACTGGATATAAAAGTTAAATATTTGTGAATGGAGTTCTAAATCTTTGGGCTCAGTTAAACTATTCATTTGATAACTATATTCTTCTGCCCTTTTAAAAAATATAGTCAGCACTGTCAGAGAGAAAATTGTAGCTAAGAGACAATCTGGAAGGCACACAAACCTTCCAAAAGAAGTGAATCTATGTAGAAAAAATTATGCTTGAAACATTTTCATTTATTTCAAGGTTTTTAAATGAAAGCATAGAAACACTTTCCCCCCTTAGGCTTTAAACAGCATAGCCTGGATCACTTCAATTCTCATAAGGTCTATTTCTTGAATGGCTTTTAAATGTAAGCAGAACAACCTTCTGCAACTGACTTCAAATATGTTTTCATATGCCTCATAGGAACAAAGATGAGAAAATAAATTGCTACAGTCCATGAATACTGGAGACCAGCATTCACGTATTTAAAGTTATTTTTAAAGAATGTGTCTACAAAGTACAATATGAATTAATAAGTTGACACCTATCTAGTTAATATAATCAAAAGCAAAGCCAAAATTTAGGATATAATGCCAACTCAGAAGCTTGTGCGTAATGATCAAGCTGCTTCTTGACCGTGTGATACATAGATCAGACCCCAGACCAAGGCATTTAAAAATTTATTTCTCATGAGCTCTGCTTTCAGGAAGATGGAAGAGATTTACTTTTTCTTATTATTCCAACTAAGTAAAACTTAAAACCTCAAAATTATGTATAAAACAAACGTGGACTTTCAAAAGTAGAGAAAAAAGGCAGACTGGAAAGGAAACTCAAAACCCAAAAAGTGATGCAGTGGTAGATTCCCTCAGGCTTTTTTTTTTTTTTTCATATATTTTTTTCATATATTTCGGACTTGGAGCTGAAGAAGCAACCCCCCAGAAATACTAACAGGCACAAATAATAAAAGCCCCAGCAAAAGCCTTCTCTCTTTGGCCTAAAGAATGGGAGTGGGCAGCCTACAAGCATAGAAAAACTTTTAGACAATAACTGCTTTCCTATAGCCAAACACCACATTTTTAAAAAAAGTCAGTGGCCCCATTTCCACTCATGTAATCAAAGGCCAAGTGGGAATCTAAGACTTCAATCCCTGCCAAGTTATAACAAGGCACCTTTGAAAGTTAATTTTATTTGTCAACTTGACTGAGCCATGTGGTGCTCAGACACTCGGTACAGCATTTTTCTGGGTGTGTCTGGTTTGTGAAGATGTTTTTGGATAATCTTAATATTTGAAATGGTAGACTGTGTAAAGCAGATTTCCCTCCCCAGTGTGGATGGGTATCATAATGGCAATTGAAAGTCTGTATAGAACAAAATGCCTGACCCTCCCATGAATAAGAGGGAACATCTTCTGGCTGACAGCATTTGAACTGGTGCACCAGTTTTTTTCATGCCTTCGGACTTAAACTTTAACATGGGCTTGTCCTGGGTCACAAGCCTGACTGCAGCAGAACAGGAACTACATCATTAACTCTCTTGATCCTCATGTCCTGAGGCTCAGATTGGAACTACACCATTGGATCTCCTGGATCTCCATATTGTTTACTGTAAATCTTGAAACATTTCAGCCTACATAATTATGTGAGCCAACATATTATAACAAATTTCTTTATATATATAGATGTTTCTCAAGGAAATATTTATGTATATAAACAAATATATATACATAAATGTATTATATAAACATATACATAATTACATTATATATATACACACACACAGTAAGTCCCCTACAAATGAACCTTCAATTTGCGAACTTTCAAAGGTGTGAACATGCATCGCTCATCCATCCTATGGACCAGGAACTTATAGCTACTTTCAAGAAATATTATTTATGTCACACTTTTCATCAGGCAGTAAAGGTGAGTGATGAATCAGGAACAACCTTGCAACAATTTTGGAAGGACTATAACATCTACAAGGCCGTATAAAACATTGACTTTGCTTGGCCTGAGGTTAAGCCATCACCAAGAATGGGGTTTGGAAGAATCTTTGCCCACAGTTTGTTCACAGTTTTCGTGGATTTGAGAAGGTGGGTGAGAAGTCCAAAGAGGTCTTCAGTAACTTAGTGTCCCTCAGTGAGAAGTTGGAGCTAAATCTGCAAGTGGATGACTTCATTGCACTCCTTGCTGTGCCACACGAGGAGCTTACTAATGAAGACCTGATGGAATTGGAGGCCCAGAGAAAGGATAAAGAGAGACAAGAGGAAGAAGTGAGTGAGGAACCGAAGAGATTCACAGTGCAGGAAATAGCAAGGGGATTTTTCTTTATTTCAGGAGGTGCTGTTAGTTTTTGAGGTATAGGACGTGAATGTAGAACGGTGCATGAAGGTTGCAGCAGCCATTCAGAATGCAATCCAGTGCCACCATGTCATAGATG
Organism: Physeter macrocephalus; assembly: GCF_002837175.3. NCBI lineage: Eukaryota > Metazoa > Chordata > Mammalia > Artiodactyla > Physeteridae > Physeter > Physeter macrocephalus. The sequence goes on along the minus strand of NC_041220.1, from coordinate 45,189,717 downwards.
TTGAGAAAAAAACAGCTACTACCCAGGGATGTTGTTTTTTCAAGAGGGTAGATAGAATTGAATCCAGAAAGGAATCAGAACCTGTGCAATCAATGTCAGGTGTGAGTGAAACTGCAGCTTGCCCTCCATCTCCTATTGCTGATGATCCTTCAGCTCTACGATCTCCCACCTCCTCTCCCTCCTCCAGTCAGTAACTCTTCTTGCCTGTTCACTCGATTCCAGCCCATGTATGCCAGCTGTTGTACTGTACTACTGTACTTTTCAAGGTACTCTACTGTGAGTTTAAATATCTTTTCTTTATTTTCTTTATTTTTTGTGCCTGCTTATTTTTTTATGTACTATTTGTGTGAAAAGCATTATAAACCTATTACAGTAAGTACTATTATATACAGCCGATTGTGTTAGTTGGGTACCTAGGCTAACTTTGTTGGACTTACGAGCAAAACTGGACTTATGAATGCGCTCTCAGAATGAAACTTGTTCGTATGTAGGGGACTTACTGTATACACACACACACACACACACACACATCCTATTGGTTATGTTTCTCTGGAAAATCCTGACTAATATAGCACCCCAACTCCTCCTCCTTGCACCAGGGTGGTGTCAGAATAGGCCAATTAGGGAGTCAGGACTTTCATCTCCATAAGGCAGTAAGCAGCCCCTTTCCTATGATGTCAGTGTAGATAACAAGGGAAACCTGGACACCACCACCATTAGGTAATAGCAAGTTGCACCTTCTGCTCCCCTCTGAGGTAGTGTCAGAGAAGGTTTTGTGGAGAGTTAGGACTTTCAGTACCACCACCCAGTAATAAGTCCACTGACACACTCTGGTGTCAGTGACAACTACATGAGGATCAGTGAGGAGGCGTTTCCACCCATCCCATCCAGAGAGATATCACTGTAGGTTTAGTGGGAGACAGAATTGCCACACATGCCTAGCAGTAATGAGGAGGCTTCTCCTCAGGTGTTAATGGATTTTTATTGAGGAACCTAAACTTCTACATCCATCTGGCAGTAATGAGGCTGTGCCCCCTTCCTTTCTGTGTCAGAATGGTATCAAAGGAAGCCAGTAAAACAGAGGTTTAAGTAAGAACTCTAGCCTCACAACATAATATTCAAAGTGTCCAAGTTTCAATTTTTAAAAAAATCATTTATATCAAGAACCAGAAAGATCTAAAACTGAATGAATAAAAAGACAGTGAATAGATGTCAACACCAAGATGACAGAATTGCTAAGATTAGCTGACAAAGATTTTAAAGCAGTTGACATAAAAAGCTTCAAAGAGCAATTTTCAACACACTTGAGACAAAAGAAATACAGAACACCTTAGAAAATAAAAAAGTTGAACAAAGAAATAAAAAAAAATAAAGAAGAATGAAGTGGAAATGTTAGAACTGAAAAATAACAATAACTGAGATTAAAAACACTCAATGCATGGTTCAAGAGCACAATAAAGGAAACAGAAGAAAGGATCAGTGAAATTGGATAAAGATTGATAAAAATTATACTGTCTTGTGAACAGAAAAAGAAATAGACTGAAAAAGAAATGAACAGAGCCTCTGGAACTTGTGGGACTAAAACAAAATATCAAAATTCATGTCATTAGAGTCTTATTAGAAGAAGAGAAAGAAGGTGAGGCTTAAAAATTAATAACTGAAGCATGAACAAATTTGACAAATGACAAAGTGAACATCAAATAAAATAACTGGAAGAAATCCACATCAAGACAGAGTCCTAGTCATTGTCAAATTTCTGAAAACTAAAGACTAAGGAAAAAATCTTGAAAGAGAATCAAGAGTAAAACAGAAAGAGAGAATCACCTTACTTCTATGGGAAAAAATATTTCAAATGACAATGGATTTATCAGAAACCATGAAGGCCAATAGGAAGTGGCACATGATGTTTCCTGTGCAAAAGAGAAAGAACCACCAACCCAGTATCCAATATTCAGCATAAAGATTCTTTAGGAATGAAATAGAAATCAAACATTCCCAGATGAACTAAAACTAAGAGAATGTGTTGCTAACAGACCTACCCTACTAGAATGATTAAAGGAAGTTCTCTAAACAGAAAAGAAACAAAGAAAATAGCTTTGGAATATCAAGAAGTAAGAAAGACTACAGTAAGCAAAAATATCAATAAATACAATTGTCTTTCCTTCTATTGTATCTTCTAAATTATGTTTAATGATTGAAGTAAAAATTATGACACTGTCTGATTTCATTCTAAATGTATGTTAAAAAATTAAATCAATTATATCATAAACAGAAGTTAAGGAGACATAAAGGGAAGTAAGTTTTCTACACTGGAAAATAGAACTGGAAAATTAATCATCCTAGTAGACTGTGATAAATTATCTTTATACAACAGAGTAGCTGGAGCAATAACTAAGCAAGTTATACAAAGAGATACACTTGGAAACTCTATAAATAAATCAAAATGGAATTCTAAAAATGTTCTAGTACACTACAGAAAGGCAGGAAAAAGTATACAGATAATCAAAAAATCAGAGAACAAACAAACAAAATGGCCAACATAATCTCTAACATATCAAGAATTATATTACTACTAAATATATCATTTAATTATGTTAAATGAACTAAATGTACCATTTAAAACACAAAGATTGGCAGAGTGGATTAAAAAATATGACCCAACCATATGTTGTCTGTAAAAAACTCACTTCAAATGTAATGATATTATCAGCATATTGAAAGTAAAAAATAGGAAAAGATATATTACAAAACAATCAAAATAAAGCAAGAATGCCCATACTATCATAAACAGTAGACTTCAAAGAAAAGAAAATTACCAGAGAGAGAGGAATAGTATATAAACACAGAAGTGTGAATCCACAGGAAAGGTACAGCAATCTTACATGTGTATTCACCAAACAGCAGCACTGAGAAATATATAAAGCAAAGATTAATCAACAACAAACCTTTAACAACCTTTTCTAAACAAGTGATAATCAAAGGGAGAGGAAAATATCAAGGAAATAGAACTCAAAACATTATCAATCAACGTAATTGACATTTATAGAACACTCCAATTAACAAGAGCAAAATACACATACTTTCCAGTGTCTGAAAAATACACCAAGAGGGACAATATCATGGATCATAAAATAAACCTCAACAAATTTAACTGAAATCAAACAGAAGATGCTTTCAGACCACATTGGAATCAAAATAGAAATCAACAACATTACATCTAACAGGAAAATCTCCAAATACTTTGAAATTAAATATCACATATGGATTATTTATAATCCAGCACACATGGACTACAAATAATCCATTGGTCAAAGAGAAAGTATCAAGAGAAATTTTAAAAATACATGGAACTGAATTAAAATGAAAATAGAACAAATCAAAATTTATGAGGTACAATTAAGCAGTATTGAGAGAGAAATTTAGAATACTAAACACATACATTAGAAAATAGGAAAAATCTGAAGTCACTAATCTAAGGTACTTCCTCAAGAAATTAGCAGAAGACAAGAAAAACAAGTCCAAAACAAGCAGAAGGAAGAAAATAAGAACATTACACTTAATGGTGAATAAATGAATTTCCCCCCCTAAAATCAGAAAGAAGGCAAGGATGTTCATTATCACCACTCTTCCTCAACATAGAGCTAGAAGTTCTAGCCAGGTTAATAAATCAAGATAAGAAAATAAAAGGCATAGAGATTGGAAAGGAAGGACTAAAACTGACCCTACTTGCAGAAGATATGTTGGCTCTTTAGGACATTTCAAAGAGTACACACACACACACACACACACACACACACACACACACACACACACACATTTCATATAATTAAGTTCAGCAAGGAAACAGCATAGAAGATACACATACAAAAATATATTTTAGGGACTACCCTGGTGATCGAGTGGTAAAGAATCCACCTTACAATGCAGGGGACGTGGGTTCCATCCCTGGTCAGGGAACTAAGATCCCACATGCCACAGGGTAACTAAGCCGGCGTGACACAACTACTGAGCTCATGTGCCTCAACTAGAGAGCCTGTGTTTCACAAATTACAGAGCCCATGCACCCTGGAGCCTGCACTCTACAACTAGAGAAGGGAAAACCCTTGCACCACAATTAGAGAGAAGCCCGCGTGCCACAATGAAAGACCCTGCATGATGCAATGAAGATCCCATGTGCCACAACTAAGACCTGACGCAGCCAAAAATCAAATTAAATAAATAAATAATAAATAAATCTTTAGAAAATGTATTTTAATTCTATTTACCAGCAATGAAGACGTAGACACTGAAATAGAAATATTTGCAATTTTTTAAAATGAAATATGTAGTATGAATCTAAAAAAACATATGCTGCACTTTTATGCTTAAAAATACAAAGTGTTTATGAAAAAATTAAAATATCAGATAAATGAAGAGACATACTCTATTCATAAATTGAAAGTTTCATCAAAGTAAAGATGATTAATTTGGGAAAAACTGATATAAAGATTTGTCACATTTCCTATCAAAAAAACAGAAAGATAGTTTTTAGATGTAGATAAGATCACTCTAAAATTTGTATAGAATGTCAAGGGAATTTAATTGCTAAAAGCAATTTTGAAAAAGAAGAATAACACAGTAGGAATCTATCCAATTTCAATTATATAGTCACAGTAATCAAGACTGGTAGTATTGGAAAAGAGATTTATGTATAGATAAATGCAAGAGAATTGAGTCCAGAACTAGATACACACCAATATATTCAACTGATTCTTGCCAATTCAGTGAGGAAAGATGGCCCTTTTAACAAATGCTGGAGTAATTGTATACCGATAGGTAAAATATGAAAATTGACCAAAGTATCACACCTCATATAAAAGTTAACTCAAAACAGATTACAGCCTTAAATGTAATATAAAGGTAAAATCCTTTAGAAAATATATGAGTAATTCTTTTGGTTCTAGGGCTAGGCATGGTATTGTTACACTTGACATCAAAAGCAAAATCCTTGCAAGAAAAAATGCTGATAAATCTGACTTCATCAAACCTGCTCTTTGAAAGACCTAAAGGGAATGAAAGCAGAAGCTACAGACTTGCAGAAAATATTTGCAAAACACATGTTCAACAAAGGATTAGTATCTTGAATATGTAAAGAACTCAAAATTCAAAAGTAAAAGAACAAAAAGCAAAGATCCAATGACCCAATTAGAAAATGGTCAAAAGACATGAGCAGACATTTTACTGAAGAAAACATACAGACACCAAATAAGCACATAGAAAGATGTGAAACACTGTTAGCTTTTAGGGAGATGCAAATTAAAATTACAATGTGATAGTTTCAGAATAGCTAAAATAAAAATGCTGGTGAGGACACAAAGAAATGGATGTCATGATTATACAGACACTCTCAAAACAGTTTGTGTCTAAAAAACAAAAAACAAGCAACAACAACAAAAACCCTAAATATATACATACCTATACAACTACATTTATCCAGAAAAATGAAAACTTCAGACTAGACAAAACTTATACATAATTGTTCATAGCAGTTTTACTCATAATGGCCAAAAACTGGAAAAAACCCATGTATTCTTCAATGGATGAATGGTTCAACAAATTATGGTACAGCTATGCTAGTTGTTAATAAGAGGAATAAATGATTCATAATTGCAACAACCTGGATGAATCTCCAGAGAATTTTGCTGAATGAAAAATAGACAATCCCAGAAGGTTACATAATATAAAATTTATGTAGCACCCTTGAAATGACAAAAATTACAGGAATAAAGAAGAAATTAGTGGTTTCTATGGGTTAAAGAGGGAGAAGCAGGTGTGGCCATAAAAGGGCAACACTAGGGATTTTTGTGGTGATGGAAATAAGCTGCATCAATGTCAATATTCTGGTTGGAAATTATATACTATACAGTTTTGCGAGACATTACCTTTGGGGGAAAGTGGGTAAAGGCTATACACAATATCTCTGTATTATTTTTACAACTACATGTGGCTCTGCAATTTTCTCAAAAAGTTTAATTATAAATAAAAGGTGTGTAAATATTTCTGAAAAGTAATATATTAGCAACTAAAAGTTTTAAGGTTTGTGGCCTGTATCTATAATTTTATATTATTAGCCTCTAAGGATTTTTTCATATTATAAGCTCTTTTAAAATTATTTTTATTTTTATTCAAAAATGAACCATAATGATTAATCTGAACTAGAAGATAAAGTGATTAATACTGGCACCAATACTTCCACAACAACAAAAAATAAAACATGTCCCTCATTATACTAGTCTGTTTTATATCATATAATTCTGATTCTTGGATTGAATCATTAGTTTGCTTTTAAATAGTATTGAATTATTGCTTTAACATTTTAGAAAAGATTCTATTTTAACTACTGTGGTGGTAGATTCAAAGAACAGGAATGTGATTTCTGAGTAGTCTAAACACTAGTTCAGGGTTCATGCTTCTAAACTCCAGTACAACACTGACTAATCATTTTGTATTATAGATGATCTTATTTGCAAAGCAGAAATAGAGACACAGACATAGAGAACACGTATGGATACCAAGAGGGAAGGTAGGGGGGAATTGAGAGATTGGGTTTGACATATATACACTATTGATACTATGTATAAAGTAAATAAATAAGGAGAACATACTGTATGGCACAAGGATCTCTATTTAATGCACTGTGGTGACCTAAATGGGAAGCAAATCCAAAAAAGAGGGCACATATGTGTGTGATAGAGACACAGACGTAGAGAACAAAGGTATGGATATCAAGGGGGAAAGTGCAGGGGGAGGAACTGGGAGATTGGGATTGACACATATAAACTATTGATGCTATGTATAAAACAGACAACAAATGAAAGCATACTGTAGAGCACAGGGATCTCTATTTAATGCACTGTGGTGACCTAAATGGGAAGGAAATCCAAAAAAGAGGGCATATATGTGTGTGTGTATATATATATATATATATATATATATATATATAGCTGATTCATCTTACTGTACAGTAGAAACTAACACAACATTGTAAAGCAACTATACTCCAGTAAAAATCAATTTTAAAAATTCTAATATACAAAGATCATAATATTTATGGAAACTGAGGCTAAAAAGTCCAATAGATTTTCTTCACTTCTTTTGCAAAAATAAGGATGATTGCAATAATTATAGCTTAACATTTCGGAGTACAACTAGGAGTACAACTAGATATTAAATTCTAGGTATTTTACTTGACATCAAAAATACTTCAACTACTATGATTGTAATAATTAATGAATAATATTTCATATAAACTTGATAGAACAAAAATTTAGGAATACATCCTAGCTAATGTTAGAAAAATCAGGAATTCATTATAATTTAACTAAGATTTTACTTAGTGAGCATTTAGAATTCATATATAACATTAAACTAATTATAAACAAATTAACAATTAGCCCAAACAAGTACGTGCTCATTCAGGTTCAGAAATCCTTTGCCTATACTCAGAGTATATTCTTACAATTCACTTTAACTTCAAGTCACCACATTTAAAAAATTCCTTAATGAGTGATGTCAACAAGATGGCCAAGTAAGATGTCCCTAGTTCATATCCTTCACTTAAGAATAATTTGGCATCTATCCATGGACAAAGATGCCTTTCTGGGAGCTGAAGGATCCAGGAAGAACTTTATGAAACCCTGGTGCAGTCCAAAAACAAAACAAGGAAAACCATTTTGAGAAGACAGGCTCACACATAGGCTGCTAACTCATCCACCCAGATCCTAACTATAGACCCAGAAACAGCTCCATACTCTTGAAAACTCAGTTACAGCTCCATTTGGCTTTGGTTCTGTCATAAGCACCATATGCTAAGGGACCTGGGAAGAGTCTTGTCAACCCACATGTTGGGAAATAGGCATACACACCTCAGTCCTAGCTGTGGACCCTGAAATGGCCCTTAAGCCAGTTCTAGCCCTTCTTGGCCATGGTTCAGGAACCTCTGGAGAACACTGATCTAGACTATAACCCACAGATAAGAGTCTTTGTGGAAGTCCAGGAGTCAAGTGGAGAAGTTCCAGTACACCACTGTATCAAAAACAAAACAAAAAAACGCAAACTTGGATGCTTTGAAGAGGGTAAGAGGAATTATTTGACTTAACCCACCTCACCCTCTCCCAAGGCTACACAGCTCAGTGCCAGGAGAGCACCTCTTAGCCTTTGTATTCTCCCACAAGGGAAAGTGCCTGGCTTCCCTAGCTGTGTGGACTGCTGCTCAAGAGACGAGTTTCTCTCTCACCCCATCAAGAGTACTGAGTATGACTGAGGGTTAGTGAGCAGCTAGGAAAACAGCAGTGAAGGCTCAAGAGGAACATATCAAAGGGACAAGGATCCAACAAATCTGTCATAGACTCCATTGAAGGACCACCCATGAGCTGCTGGGCCCATGGCACCCCCAGTACTCCACAGGCCTTACTCACACAACACCCACCCTTTGGCCAGCTCCCTATGCATATTCCCAACAGCATAATGAGCTTTTGTAGACTGCTAGTGAGCATGTGCAGAAAGCTGTCCTGAATCTGAGCACCTGGGAGAAACCACAAACTTGAGAATATAGCACCACCCTAGGGAAAGCAAAAGGGACACTGTCAACAAATTGGGTCACCTAGAAGAATTGGATAAATTCCTAGAAACGTAAACCCTATCATGACTGACTCACAAAGAAATGGAAAATATGAACAGACCAATAATGATTAAGGAGATTAAATCAGTAATCAAAAACCTCCCAACAAAGAAAAGCCCTGGACCAAACAGCCTCACTGGTGAATTCTACGAAACATTTGAAGAATTAACATCAAGACTTCTAAAACTCTTTCAAAAAATAGAAATGGGGATAACACTTCTAAACTCACTTTACAAGGCCAGCATCACCCTGATACCAAAGCCAGGTACGGATACTATAAGGAAAGAAAACTATAGGCCAATATTCCTGATAAATATAGATGCAAACATTCTCAACAAAATGTTTTGTTTTAAATGTTTTCTAGTGAAAATCAAATTCATAGCACATTAAAAGGCTCATACATCATGATCAAATGGGATTCACCCCTTGGACACATTAATGGTTCAACATATGCAAATCAATAAATATGATACACCACATTAATAAAATGAAAGATAAAAATCATATGATCATTTAATAGACACAGAAGAAAAACTTATTTACAAAACAGAAGTAGAGTCACAGATGTAGAAGACAAACTTATGGTTACTAGGGCATGACGGGGAGGGAGGAATAAACTAGGAGATTGGGATTGACATATACACACTATTATATATAAAATAGATAACTAATAAGGACCTACTGTATAGCACAGAGAACTCTACTCAATGCTCTGTAATGACATATCTGGGAAGAGAATCTAGAAAAATTGTGGATATATGTATATGTATAACTGATTCACTTTGCTGTACACCTGAAACTAACACAACACTGTAAATCAAGTATACTCCAATAAATTTTTTTTAAAAAAGAAAAAGAATTTGACAAAATACAATATCCTTTCACAGTAAAGATGTTCAGCAAATTGGGTGTAGAAGGAACATAACTCAAGATAATAAAAGCCATATAGGACAAGCCCACAGTTAACATCATATTTGACAGTGAAAGGCTGAAAGTTTCCCTCTAAAATCAGAAACAAGGCAAGGGTAGGGTATTCACTCTCAATACTCCTACTCAATATATTACTGAAAGTTCTAGCCTGTGCAAACAGGCAAGGTAAAGAAATAAAAGGCATGCCTGCAAATTAGAAAGAAAGAAGTAAAATTATCTCTGTTTGCAGATAATTTGATCTTATGTATACAAAAATTTAAAGGCTTCACAAAAAAACTGTTAAAACTAATAAGCAACTGCAGTAAAGTTATGGGATACAAAACCAATATATATAAACCAGTTTCATTTCAATACACTAACAAATGATGTATCTGAAAAAGAAATAAAGAAGCAATCCCACTTACAATAGCATCAAAAAAAAAAAAAAAAAACCTTAGAAATAAATTTATCCAAGGAGGTGAAATATCTGTATACTGGAAACAATGAGACTTTGATGAAAAGAATTGAAGAATGAACTTTTCCACAAAAAATGGAAAGATGTTCTGTGTTCATGGATCAGAATTATTAATATTGTTAAAATGCCCATACTACTCAAAGCCACCTACAGAGTCAGTGCAATCCCAATTACAATTCCAGCAGCATTTCCTACAAAAATAGAAAAAGTAATCCTAAAATTCATATGGAACCACAAAAGACCCTAAATAGCTGAAGTAGTCCTGAGAAGAAGAACAAAGTTGGAGGTGTCACACTTCCTGATTTCAAACTATGTTACAAAGGTATAGTAATCAAAACAGTGTGGTACTGGCATAAAAACAGACACATAGCTGAATGGAACAGAATCAAGAGCCAAGAAGTAAGTCCTTATATATACAGTTAACCAAGAACAAGGGAACCAAGAACACACAGTGGGAAAGAATAGTTTGTTCAATAAATGATATTGGGAAAACAGGGTAATAACATTCTAAAGAATGAAATTGGACCTACCTCACACCACTCACAAAAATGAACTCAAAATGTATTAAAAACTTAAACATAAGACCTGAAACCATAAAACTCCTAGGAGCAAGCATAGGGTAAAAGTTCCCTAACTTTAGTCTTGAAAATGATGTTTCTTCGATATGACACCAAAAGCACAAGCAACAAAATCAAAAGTAAAGAAGTGGGACAACATCAAACTAAAAAGCTCTGCATGGCAAATAATAATAATAATAATAATAATAACCAACATGAAAAGGAAACCTACAGAATGGGAAAAATTTTCTTGTAAAACATCTATCTGATAAAGGTTAATTTCCAAAATATATAAGGAACTCATATAACTCAATAACAAAAAAAATCCAATTAAAAATGGGCAGAGGATCTAAATAGACATTTTTCCAAAGGAGACACACAAATGGCCAATAGGTACATGGAAAGGTGCTCAACATCATTAATCATCAGGTAAATATAAATTAAAATCACAATTAGACATCACTTTACACCTGTTAGGTTAGAACAGCTATTATCAAAAAGACAATAATTTGTGACCACCTAGAGGGGTGGGATAGGGAGGGTGGGAGGGAGATGCAAGAGGGAGGAGATATGGGGATATATGTATATGTATAGCTGATTCACTTTGTTATAAAGCAGAAACTCACACACCATTGTAAAGTGGTTATACTCCAATAAAGATGTTAAAAAAATTAAAAATAAATAAATAAATAAAATTTAAACCCCCTGAAAAATAAAAAAGACAATATTAAATATTGCAAAGATGTGAAGAGAAGGAAACATTTGTGTACTGTTGGTGATAATCTAAATTAATACAGCCACTCTGCAAAACAATATGGAAGTTCCTCAAAAAAATTAAAAATAGAACTACCATATGATCCATCAATCCCACTTCTGGGTATACATCTAAAGGAAATGAAATCACTATCATGTAATGATATCTTTACCCCACATTCATGGCAGCATTATTCACAATATAAGATATGGAAACAACATAAGTATCTACCTACAGATGAATGGATAAAGAAGATTGGTATAAATATATACAATGGAATATTGTTCAGCCTGAGAAATTAGGAACTCTTCTACTTATGACAATGTGGATGGACCTTTAGGGCATTATGTTTAGTGATATAAGTCAGACATGGAAAGAGAAATATTGTACAACCTCACTTATATATAGAATCTAAAAAAGCTGAGCTCATGGAAACAGAAAAGAATGGCTGTTGACAGAGGCTGAGGTTTGGGAAAAATGGAGAAATGTTAATCAAAGGGTAAACTTCCAGTTATAAGATGAATAAGTTCTGGGGATCTAATGTACAGCATGGTGACTATAGTTAACAATACTATACTTTATACACAAAAGTTCCTAAGAGATTAGATTTTAAATATTCTCACTACACATACACACACACACACACACACACACACACACACACACACACCCCGTAATTATGTGAGGTGATGGAGATAATAACTAACCTTATTGTGGTAACTATTTCACAATATATACATGTATCAAATCACATATTGTACACCTTATACTTACACAATATTATATGTCAATTATATCTCAGTAATGCTGGGAAAAAATAAAAGACAAGATTCCCTTTTTATTACACTGAGAAAAAACAGAAATTCATATTTTTTGTCACAGAATAATTTTTAAAAAGAGATAAAGAGGAAGATTTTAGCAACTTGAAGATTACAATCAAGTGCTGATGATTTTTCTTACAATAATAGCATAATTTTGAAGGATGGCAATACATATTTCATCACATATATTTATCTTAAATCAAACAGTTTTTAAATATTTTTGTGTTCTCTGACCACCAAACATATTGATAACGTGAAAACTGAATTGGGAAGAAATTGTGATTAACATTGTACTCCCCTTTTTTCAGAATGGGTCTTAACAGCAACCATTTGTTTAAAAAAAAAATTAATGTGGGAGATATATGGGAAGATAATAGAAATTCTTGCTCAGGGAAATTAAATTATGATTAAGTAATTTACTATATATTATAGGATCTTAATTCCTTACAATCTAAATTTAAAATACATATTACACACAATGCTAAGACAGTATATGTATATTAACGACAAAGTATAATAGAGTACTTAGTATACTATAATTCTATGTGTATAAATTCTATTTCTTCTGTACCAAACATGTAAATCATTTTATTGACAAGAGAAATTCCTTTTAGTTAGAGTAATTATATATATATGTATACATACAAAAATAAAAGGTATAAAATTATTCATGTTTTCAGTAGATATCTGCAGTTAATATCAATTGCTATAATTAACTAAGGCATTCATAAAGAAATAAAGTGAGCTAAAAATTAACTACATAGAAGCAGAATTGTTTAATCTAATTATGGAGAACAAAGAACCAATTTTGCCAATACAATATAACTAATCAGAGTAGGTGACACAACACACATAGGTATTATGTTGGACAAACTTTTTTGCCCTTCCCTTTCTGTATTATGTGAAGCTCAAAGAAAGAATACTTACTAAGCTTCAGAAATGAGACACTGAAAATAGGACAAGAATTCACAAAATAGAAACCACTGACCAAAGAGACTTTTTTTTTTCATTTCATGTCTCTTTTATTCCTACATTTATTTCCATTTATTTTAAAGCATCTCTCCTTGTTGTTTTTTGTCCTTTTACTTGGCTACCTGAATCATCAAGGTGGATTAATGTGACTTTGAACCACCATGGACTTCTTTTTCCTTTTTCTCAGCACACTTCCTTCCTACCCAGGCCACAGATTCTTTGAAGTCAATGGGCAGCACACATCAGAGGTGATTAGTAGGGTTTAGAGCAAAGAATAGCTTCCTGACAAAGGCTCATACCTTTCCACAAATATCTCCAGCCTGGAGTGTCACAACTCTTTTCTAGAAAACCAAGTTACTTACCTATTCAACTGAGCTCACTTTTAGTCCCTATGCCTTAGATCTAAGTAAAGCTGTTTGTTTGACTGCTTGGGACAAATCTCTCTTTGGGTCACATACTAAACCATGAACTTTTCCTCTCAGGATTTCTCCCATAGCATGAAACTATCTCTGTGTGTCACCCTTGAAAGAATACTGTAAAGGACCTGAAATATTATGACAGAGTAAAAGGGAAAATGCAGCTGCTAACAAGCACAAAAATGATGAGATGAATATATTTTGAGATGGTTGCTGAACCCTGACAGCTGACTGAAAGCTAATCAGGCAAAGCACCGCCCCCAATGCCAAAGAGAATTCTGGCCAAGGAGAGGAACTCCCTCTTGTAATTACGGGAAACTGAGTAGCATGTTGTAATCGAAAAAGGACCAGCTACGTTCTGAACCTGCCTCTGCCGTTAACACCTGAATAGCCTTGGGCAAGACAAGCTACCTCTTCGAGCCTATTTCTTAATGAAAAGGGTCCAGAGAAGAAAATTTCTGTTTCCTTCCAGAATCCCATGATAAAAACACCGCAAAATGTACTAATCCAAATGTTTTCATCATTATCACTCGTACTGGAGACTGGTTGGGTTTCAAGGAACAAGAAGCAAAAGTAACCCACAAGGGACCGTTAAAAATAAAGAGAAAACAGGGTACAAGACAAAAATAAATCAAATGCCATTTTTTTCTGAAATGTCATTAACATGAAAACGAGAACTGGAAAGCTGAGTAGCTGTAGCTAACATAAGGTCATGTGCAAGAAGATACTGATTTGGATGGAAATGTCTTCTTGTACCTCACATATCCTGTCTCTGTAGCTACATCTTATTTTGAACTCAGTGAAGATATTAAAAGAAAAAACAACTTGCTGCCAACTTTTCATAATGTTTTTATAGTATTCTTTTTTGGGCAAAACAGACACATGATTCTTGATATTTTTCTTCTTATCAGCCTTTTTAACTATTTATATTTCTAATTACTTATGATGAAAAACTTATGATTAATGAATTATGCAATATCTAACATACGTTTGGGTGGCCTAGAAGGCAAAAATAAGATATTAAAAGCATAGAGCTGTAAATGTTGGAAAACCCAGTAAACATTTATTTTGCTAGTATATGAATAAACAGAAACCTCAGCAGACATGATTTTCATAGACACAAGCCAGAAATGAAGTAGTGGAAAGAAAACCTGCTTTCAACAGAAGCTAAGTGGTAAGAGCAAATTAAGTTTATTTTGATTACGAATAAACTAATTTATTCAGTGCAAGACAAATTCCAGGGATATTTTATTTCATAAACAACATTAATCTAAGCAAAATTCATAAATGAGCCAAGTATCTAAAAATAAAAATATAGAAAAATTTGTTTAATTTGGGGGGATAAAAGTAGACAAGGAAGAAAAATCCATCAACTCTGAAACATGGGTTATGTAAAGATTTTTACATAACCAAATTAACACAGCAGTTTTAAGAAATACCAATGTTTTGATAATGAGCATGACATGAAGAATAGGTCTCAAATGAAAAATGACTTTCTGTGGCAAATTTTTTTCCAGTAAAATAATTGGTTTCTGAGTCAACCCTTTTCTAAACAGTAACTACTGAGAACTACTGACAGTGGAGATAGAAGACAATGATATTCCTTGGTTAACTATGGGGAAAATTAGTTCAATGTCTCTGCTTATGGGCTAAATTGTTAGTTACTTAAAGGGAAAATAATGGAAAGAAAAGAAAGTGTATATCTTTCTCAGGATGATATCATCATTATATTGGCCTATCTAAATGGAAAGTAGATCAAGGATATAAGCACATTTCATTTCTATATTATTAATTGAATGAGTTATACAATAAACGAAAGATTAGTTTAGTATCAGAGTAGATTGCTGATTTCAAGTAAGTGTCAGTTGCAAAGGCAAATCAGAATTACTTCCAAAATTTATTTCTAAAATTTTTTCATATACTTTTTCCACTGTTATATATTGAGAGATATGTTTGGAGATCCTGAAAAATCTGTTCTTTCTAGTTTAAGTGACTCATCTGTTTCACTAAATTACTAATATACACTATATTGATAAAGCACTAAGATAAATTTGGAGTTTCAAGGAGAAAGATCTTTCAACATACTTTAGATCTATTATCTTTGAAAATATAAATGCTTAAAAATATGAAAGGAAAATATAAAGTATGCTTAAAATTTATTGATTTATTAAATTCCTGCCTTCTGTGAATCAAAGTTAACTAGAAAGAACCTGTATGAATAACAAATGGCTAATATTAAATCGTTGAGTGCTTTGCTCACAAGTCAACCAACAGACCTCTGTGATTAGAACTTTTTACATTTCAGTCAGAAAAATGGTAGAAGCTATAAATAAGCTCTTATTATCTTTAGGCCACAGTATAATTACACCATTTCTTTTCCATTAACAAGTTATGTAGTGGCAATTTCCTAGGTATCTTTTTAAATGTGTCCTCAAATTTTATCCCCATTTTGTAAGTGAGGAAACTAATACACACATAAGTTTACTGAAAAGAAAGATACTAATTATAAATTAGTATGCTCTTCTAGATCTATAACATCTTATGGTACGTTATCTTGAGGGTTTAAACAATCTTCTATTTCAATAGGAAGCCAATTGCATCATTAAGGAATTTGGATGGCATCAGGAAATTTACTAATATAGATAGTTCAAACAGGAGACTTTGAGATTAAAATTAGAAAAAAAAATTTCATTAAAAAAAGCCATCATGGCTAAGCTTTTTTTAACTTATGAAGAGGGAAGAAATCAGTGACAGGTAGACAGAAGGAAGAAAGAGAGGAAGGGAGAGAGAGAAGGAGGGAAGGAGGCAGGCAGGAAAGGGCATGACGGGAGGAGGTACCTTTTAGTACCTTGAAAAGTACAGTACAACAGCTGGCATACAGAGGCTGGCATCAAGTGAAAAGGCAAGAAGAGTTACTGACTGGAGCAGGGAGAGGGGGTGGGAGATGGTAGAGCTGAAGGATTATCAGCCATAAGAGATGGAGGGCAAACTACAGTTTCACTCACACCTGACATTGATGGCACAGGTTCTAGTTCCTTGCTGGATTCAATTCTATCTACCCTCTTGAAAAAACGACAGCACTGGGTAGTAGCTCATTTCTTCTCATCATAGATGACACGGTGGCACTGGATTGCATTCTGAATGGCTGCTGCAACCTTCATGCACCGTTCTACATTCAGGTCCTATACCTCAAAAACTAACAGCACCTCCTCAAATGAAAAATCCCCTTGCTATTGCCTGCGTTGTGAATCTCTTCAGTTCCTCACTCACTTCTTCTTCCTCTTGCCTCTCTTTATCCTTTCTCTGGGCCTCCAATTCCATCAGGTCTTCATTAGTAAGCTTCTCGTGTGGCACAGCAAGGAGTTCAGTGAAGTCATCCTCTTGCAGATCTAACTCCAGCTTCTTGCTGAGGGTCACTAAGCTGCTGAAGACCTCTTTGGACTCCTCATCCACCTTCTCAGATACATGAAAATTGTGAACTGTGGGCAAAGGTTCTTCCAAACCCCATTCATGGGGACGGCCATAACCACAGGCCAAGCAAAGCCGATGTTTTTTTATGGCCTTGTAGATGTTATAGTCCTTCCAAAATTGCCACAAGGTTGTTCCTGATTCATCAGTCATCTTTACTGCCTGATGAAAAGTGGGACGTAAATAATATTTCTTGAAAGTAGCTATAACTCCCTGGTCTATAGTTTGGATGAACAGTGCATGTTCACATCTTTGAAAGTTCGCAACTTGAAGGTTCGTATGTAGGGGACTTACTGTACATTAATATTAGAAAGTGTTTCCAAATGATGGGCACTCTGAAGCCCAACAAAGATCTTCTTTGTTGTGGAAGATGGTAAAGATCTTCAAGATTATCACTGAACGTTAAAGAAACGGACATGCAAAGCCATCATGTAGGTGCTCTCTGTCATGGAGAGATGTCTTTCCTAATTCCTACAAAGGCATTCATGGACTAGCAGCTGTTCTGTGTATGTGACAAATCCTTGAGTTACTTGATAGACCCATCAAGGTGGACTAAGGGTGGGGAGATAGCCATCTATAGAATAGCAGTTTCATGACTCAGCCTGGAATAATCAACAACAAAAGTGCTGACAGAACGTCAACCCAATACTCTGTCTCTTTTGCTGTGCAAAACCCTCTGAGAACCCGAATAACAAAGTTTTCTCCCATGAGAAAGTAAAAATTGTTTCCTTAATAATATAGAGTAGTATGATCCAATGAGATTTACATTCCACAAAAACAAATCAATATTCTGCCATGTTCTGTGGAGAGTGTTTGTTTCTTCCTAAGTTTTTCCAAAGGAGTGGTCCTGGTGTGTATCTGGATTGCTTCTCCAAGAGAGGATAATCCTCTTTACATAGCTTTGAGGGAGTATCCCTCAGCACAGGAGAAAAAAAAAAAAAAAAGAGAGATTCTCTCAGTATCTGCATTGTCTTTCATTTTATTTATGCATCTAGCTGTAAAGCTGGATCATGAAATATTCCATATTTTAATACAGATGAGAGAAAAACAAATGTCTTTGTGTGACTGGTAGCCAAACATCCTGATATAAAAGCTTTTATATTAGCTAAGATTTGATAAGAAGAAGCACTCAGTGATATATAAAAAGGAATATTTTACCAGAATTAGACCTTATGCATTTGTGGGAGCTAGTTCAGTAGTCTAGTGGCTATGGCTCTGCATCTAGTTTTAGGACTGAATTCAGGTCTATAGGGGTTGAAAAGGAAAGCTGCATAGCAGGGGAAGAACAAGGACAAACTGGAAGCCATATCTGTCTCTTACCACCTCCAACCTTTATGATAAGGGCCACCTGCAGGATAGCCTGCAGCTCTTCACTGTGGATCTGCACACCCCTGGCCCAGGATTCAAAGCTGAAGGAGAAGATCCAGTGGGAGCAGAACAGACTGCAAGTAGGATTGCTGTTCCCAAACAACTATTGAGCCCACATATGAGTGAGAATATGTGGAAGCAGCAATAGCACCTTGCCCTGCACCAAACTTCAGAGCATAAAAAATAGGGCCACTTCTCCTCCACACAAACTTCTCTTATGGCCAATCTAACTTGACACCATGCAGTGAAGAAAATCTGTGAAACATGGCTCTAGCTTAGCTAAATTGACACAGTGAAAAGAAGCAACATAGGTTTTACTGCAGAAAGTAAATTGAGAAAACTAACATAAATCTTTTTATATAAATTAACTGGGAAGACATACAATAGGCTTCCAAAGAATGTCCACAGGCTGCCTCAGGTTGTGGAGACTTCCTAGGCTAAGCCATATGCTCAATTCAGAAGAGGTCATCTGATACCCACAATTGGAAATAAGCCAGAAGAAGAAAAAAAATCTTAGTAAAAATTGTATGTGATGAAACAGTCTCTTTACTCTTTCATAAATAGAGGATATAGACACAGAGATAGAGATATATAAAATTTTTAATAATCTATGCTTTTTTATAGTTGAAGATATAGCAGTACCATCAGCCATGGTAGTTCAGAGCCTCTGAGTTGAAATTAATAGTAGGCATGCTTGAGCTGGAGTCCTGAGAGCCCAACCAAATTTCAACTCTTCTTAATAAAGCTTCCCTTCTTGTTGGTCCAAGCTCTCTATTTTCTTCACATTTAAGAGCTTGTATTCCTCTTACACCTTTAATTTAGGAAAAACCAAGGGAAAGTCTTATACAATGATGAGACTAATCAATCCATTTGAATGTCAAGGATATACATATTTTTAATTCGGAAAGACCAGTTTGAAATTTGTCAATATTAATCCCATGCAGTTGTAAGTATATATGTTTATTAATTTTCTATTTTCTTGCTTTCAGTTCAGAGGAACAAGTACGTGCTACATTGTGAACCATCTCATTTTAACTCAATATTTATAGTAGATGTGAGTTGCCATAAGAATACTGATTTAGATTTCTATGTGTTGAGGGCCATATCAAGTGCTTGTCTGAATAACATGCAATAAACTATTTGGCTATTAATCAAGAGTAGAGATGGATAAATAACTTTGCAATATTATAAATCCTTCATTTATCTCTAAGTGTTATGCTTTATTTAAAACAGATCCTTAGGAATTTAGCACAGGATGTCCTCCAGGCCCTCCAGGAGATTCAACATGATGTCATAACTTATACTTTTAACATGTTACTCCTAGGGCATCCATCCACTTAGTGATTACAGGAGTGACTTAGAGCAGGAAAGGGCAGCTACTGAGGTTTAAAAAAAAAAAATGAGGGATAGTGAATACCAAGATGTGGAAAGAAATTACGTAAGGAATGAAAAAAACTGAAAAGAGATATTAGGAGGAAAAAATTAGTAATCATTTGGTGACTACTCATCAAAGAACAGTGTTAAATTGTTTCCTCTCTGTTTCTGTCTCTCTCCCTCTTTCTCTCATATACATGCACAGGCACATGAACAACATTTAAAACAAAAGCTATTGAGCACTGTGATAAGCTCTATAAACACAACCAAGAATAAGACACGGACAACATTCAGTATAATTGAGGAAGCTTGTATAGCCATTTGCCTCCATCCCACCAGAATCATAGTTTCCACTCAATGTTTAACAATGAATTATCTATTGTCATAGCTAAACTTGTATATCTTCTCTTTGAAACTTTTTCTAACACTACTGTATTAGTCATCCACATTTTGTGTGGTCTAGGTTATTATTTGTGATAATTCTAACTGATCTTTGTGATAATTAGTACTAATAACTGTAATAGATATTCTATCAATAAAAGATATTATAATAGGTTCAATAGTTTGTGACAGTTGAGTCTGAGACTCTAAAAGAATGTATGAACAGTTGTAGCTTGAGATTGAGTTGTGTAGACAGTTGGAGCTTGAGCCATTGTGGCTCAATGGGCCACTAGCTCAGAAGAAAAATATTAATTTTCATAGTCAATCTTCAAAACAAATGTCTTTTCACCTTGTTTATAGATAAGACACTTGGATCCTACAGAGATTATCTTTAACAAAAATTCTTCGACATAATGAGAAGTATGATTGAGCCCAAGTGTTTATAATGTTAATACCCATTTCTCACTGAATTGCAACCATCTGTATAACTACTGTGTTCTCTGTTTCTTGTACCTGGCAGATTCATATAATACTCATATTGACACTGGCTCATATAAATACTCCATAAATACTCCTTATTAATACTTATCTGAAGCTGATATGCACTAGTGTGGTGATTCAGTTGTCTTTGGTTCTTGCCTGCCCTGATTATTTAGTTCATTTAGTTCAAGCACCTTACCAGTTGTGGCAAAATTTGAATTCACTCTGGTTGCACAATTTCCTTACCCTATATTGATATTGTACTGAAAAATAAAAATAAATATCAGTTACAGCACAGGGTTCTCTTACTGTGCTAATAAAAGTCAGACAAGTTTTCATTAATAAATGGAGATATGTTTTGGATAAGTTAACGTATATTTATTGGATATTTTCTTAATTATTTGTTGATAGGCTTTATGACTTTCATAGACTCAAAGTTTTGTTATATCTATGGGTCAATAAACATTTCATATATATATTAAATACAATGTTCATATATGCCCATTAGTTAAAGTAAGTGTGTCCAACCTACTAAGCAGCAGAAGTGAGTTTTTTAATTGGAGTTTTAAGAATCCTATAGGAGGAGATATGGATATTAACTCTGAGTGCAGTCAGAGGGGAAAGTCTACTGTTCATAGTGTTCCCTGACTTGTCAAAAAAAAGAAAAGAAAGGAAAAGGGAAGGGAAGGGAAAAGAAGGGAAGGGAAGGGAAAAGAAGGGAAGGGAAGGGAAGGGAAGGGAAGGGAAGGGAAAGGCAGGAATTTCTGACTTGATTAGTCTTTACAGAAAAAGAATGAGTGGAGGAGAGAATACTACAGAGTAGAGGCAACTAATATTTATACCCATTAGGTTAAATTTGAGGTTAAATTTGAGTCTATTGACAGTAACCCTATTGTACAGCTCTTCTCAAATTTCCTTGATCACATTAATAGCCAGGTATACAAACTTATAGAATCATTTGAAGTCTCCAGTAAAGGAGTTTAGGCACATGCATTTTAACAAATTCACATTTGAGGAACAACAGGCAAACTGGACTTTGGAATAGAAAAGTATAATTTAGATTCTGAGCTCTCCTGTTAATTATCTATTTGACTTCATATGCATCTTTTTAAAATTAACCTTAGCAGAAATTTTACGGTGTCCATTATGTTTAGAAGGACTTCTTGCTTGGTACTACAGTTGAGTATCTTACTTTATCAAGTAAAAGGTTCAAAAGAGATGTGTTCTAATGTCTTTTCCAACTTCAAAATGTTGATACCATAAAACAGCTCCATTTGTTTTTTTGCTTGTCTGTTATTTTCAAGAGATTTGTGGGAGCATAGCTTAATTGGAAAATGTTGAGATGAAAGGGATAAATTAGCAGAAGTTTAAGCATATTGAGATTATCTCAACAGCTTTCTGATATACACAATTTTAGACACTCTATTAACCTAATCAAAGGAGATACAGTTATGATTACATGAGTCACTTAGCGTGAGAATTTTTTTTTAACAGAATGGTATAACAGTATCAATGAGATTAAAATATATGTATTTGACTTTGCCAAATCACTTGTGTGGCAATCTGGATTAACTATTTGTAGTAAACAACTGAACTATTTGATATGGTAAATTCATACTAATCTTATAAAAATATATAGCTAAAATTTGAATCTCAGAAAATATTTTCATTGCCTCCAATATATTTTATTAATATTAATATATTCTCTGAAAGTGTACTAAACATATTCTCAATGTAAATTAGTTGCTGAAGTATATTCATATTAAAAATAATCACTAATTCAGTCAAGAAAAAACTTGTATATCAACATTATGGGGGGAATTTTAAATTTATAGAAATGATGAAAAAGATAATATTACACTCTAATTTTATTAGTCATAGAAGATCCAGTGGTTAACACAATAATCAAATTTGTGATATTACTGTGCTGGAACTCTGAAATGATAATACTTTGGAGGACTGTTGAGTTGAGTAAATTATTTAAGAACTATAAAATATTATGCAACAAAGATGAAATAATCCTATATAATATAGCATGATAACACCAAGATAGTTATCTATTGTTCAAGAAAGTAAATATTTTCAGTTTTGGCCCATAAAAATAGTACTGTACATTTATATATATATATATATATATATATATGGTTCTGTACAATACATTTATATATATACACATATATTTGCACAAAATATACATATATATGTATATTTATAAAAAGTGAATGAATTTCTATAGTCTAACATCTCAAATTTTCATGTAATGAAATTAAAGATTATGCATATTTTAAAATGTTAGTATATATTTTTCCAAATGTAGCATGGTAATAAAAAAGTGCTCAGCAACATATGAGAGTGCCAACATTCCCATTAGCAATGGAAGGCATTCCCTTTGTCAATCTGATGCTATTTACATTTGTATTTTCTTTACTGATGCTAAAGATGAGCACATTTTAACTTTTGTAGTGAATATTTTATTCATATTCTTTTCAGATTTTTCTTCAGACCTTATTTATCTTTTTTAAAAATCAGAATTATTAGAAATTTTACTTCATAAATGTTGAAAATATTTTTAATAGCCCATCATTTGCATTTTGACTCTGTATGTTTTGCCATTTAAAAAAATTTTCATATTGCTAAATACATGTATCCTCCCCTTATGATCATGAGTTTTTTTTCCTTGGGGATATACATTTCATGTTTTCTCAAGTATTTTCCTAATTTTCATTGCCATTTAATATTTTTTTTTGCATCTAAATCTCTGATATGTTGGGAATTATCTTTTACAGGAGTGAAATGAAAAATTAGAGAATGTGTTTCATGCTTTCAGATGGATAATCAATTAAGATGAGATCATTTATAAATAAACCTCCTTTCTTCACTGAATTGAAATGTAAACATTTTTATGTTAAACTTTATGGACTGTGTATTCTGTTACACTGATCTAATTCACTATTCCTGTGATAATATCATAATTACAATGGTTTTATAGAAAAATTCAATAGCTTGTAAACTGTGTTCTCCATAATTCTTTTTTTTTTCTTATATTTTCTTGTTTAATGGAACTGTAGACTTCCTTATTAGAATCTAGAAAAGTATCCTCATGTATTGTCAATGGAATTTCATTATATTTACGTATTATTTTTGGAGGATTGTTTCTTTCTTGAAATTAAATCTTCTCATTAAGAACACAGTATAACTCTCCATTTTTTCTTACAGTTTCAAGGTCCTTAAAAATTGGTGTTTCCCTCATATAAATCCTATACATTCCTTATTAAATTTACTCCTCAGGTTCTTATATCTTTGATCACTATTTTGAATATATATTTATGCATGTGTGTTTATTTCTATCTGTATATAGCTCTTACTTGAGTTAGAGAAAAACTATTTTTTGTGTTTATCTTTTTATCCAACTATCTTAAAAATTCTCACTTATTTCACTAACTGGAGACTCAAGTTTATAATCCTATCATTAAAAAAATATATACAATCTTGGCACTTCTTTCCAAAATATGTATCAATTTTCCCTGATCATGAATTATATAGTGAGGAAAAGCATTCCTCTTTTATTCCTGAATTTAAGAGAAAAGACTTCAATATTTCATAATGTCGTCTAATGTTTTCTACTGTGCTTTGAAAATTAACTCTATCCTGTTTAACTAGTTTCTATCTTACTTAGAATTTTACTATGAATGACTGATATTTTTTATCACTTGGCTTTCTAGAATCTATTGTTAAATTATTTGTTTTCCTTATTTTTTTCCCTTGCAATGAATTTTCTAGATTAAAAGCTGACTGATCATATTATGTTGTTTTTATGAATTGCTGGATCCATATATAATTCTGCATGTTCTATTTGTATTTACAAGTGACTATAAATTTGGATTATCTTTATTTGTTAGAATATTAAGTTTATACTAAGTTCCAATTGTTTTTATAATCTAAAGAATAAAGAAATTACTTTTTGTTTAGAAACATATCAAAACAATAGAAAACATTGGCGCTCCATATCTTTCTTTTAAAGGTGGAGTTTTAATTGCCTTTCTGATTTCTTCATTAGTATTTGCCTGTTCAATTTTTTTTAACTTCTCCTGTGTAAAATTGTTACTTTATATTATGCTGGAAAATAATCAATTTTCTCAAGATTTTCTCAAGTATTGTGATTGCATTGCATGTCATATTCTCTTATAATTTTAGTGTTTTCATTGTTAGATTTGTTTCTCTTTTTCTATTCATGAGTTTAAGTTAAGATGCTTTAGGCAACAAGTAAAATAAACAAATCTGGATAATCAAACGACCTCTATAAACAACAAGAGATGTCACATTAATTAAAATTTTAACACTGTTTATCAATAACTATGTACCTAGGTGTGAAGAAAGACATGGATATAATGTGATAAAAACATTTTAATGGAAGATACAAAGGAAAAAGATAAGTTGAAAAATTAAAAAGGTGTAAAGGTGTGAAAGCTTCAGAGTTGTGCATAGACCTGTGTGTCCTCAGTCAGGGTTTTACTATTAGTCATCATTTTCTTTTTTGGATCTCTTGGGGCCACACCAAGCAGTTTTCTCTGTGGTTGGCTCTCCTGGTTGGCAAAAACAAGAGTCTCTATAAAGGTATTTTGGGTCTTACCAAACCATGGATTTAGTAATTTTACTGTCATACAATGCATTAAACCTCATTGTATTGTTTTACAAAAATAAGAGAAAAAAAGACAAGGAAAGAAAAGGAGAAGAGAGGGAAGGGAAGGGAAGAGGAGGAGAGAGAATTCTGGAGATAGGACAGTCCCAGGTCTCATTAAATCAGCAGCTCAACAACATTATTGAGACCCAACTATCTTCAATATTTCCCCTCATCCATCCTTAGGGTGTTGCTTTTCCTTTGAAAGCAGTGGTTTTCAAACTTTAACCTGTTTCAGAATCACCTAGAGAGCTTGTTACAGCACAGGGTTTCTACTTTAGTAGCTCTGGGCTGGAGTGGGTCAAGATTTTGCTTTTCTAACTTGTTTCCAGGTAACGTTGATGCTGCTGGGTGCATCACAATTTAAGAAATAATCTTACTGACTCCTCTCATGGCCCCCTAAATGGGTGGAAACTTTTCAGGCATTTAATACAGATTTCAGCATCCTCAGACAGAAAATAAAATACCCTTATCTAGTGTCTCATTTTAGAAACTTTTTTTTCATAAGCCAGCGAGTTGCCTTTCCCTCTCTTTTTATTTTTGAGAATTTTGCTATATGTCCATAATTAAAGCAAGGTCTCTGTAGGATGATTTAGTTTATCCGTGTTTGTTTAGATCCATCAAAATTGACCATCTGGGTTCTCCTGAAGACCTTGACCACCTGCAGGACAGTAAAAAATAATTTGTTTTATAAGCAACAAAATGGGCAGAATGATTATGAATAGGAAATTAACAGAGCCTTAAACAATAACAGAAATTGCTGTAAATTTTGTCTCTCTTTTTTACATAAATTAAGCTACAAAAGATTTATTGTTTTTTTAAAAAAGAATTTATTTTATTGTTCAGTTCTATTATTTTCCCTTTTGTCATATTTCATTAGTAATAATTTAATTTCCCAATTCTGTGGTTTATTTTTTAGTGTCAATTTATTAAATATTTAATTTATTTAATCTGATTTTTATAATAAATATGTTTGCAGTAATAATTATTTGTCTAAATAGATTCTTGCTTGATTCCCATAGGTTTACTGAATTGCTCTGCTTTTCATTATTTTCTGGTTTATTTGCAATCATTTTCTTTTGCAATTACTTACTAGAGAATATTTAATATTATCTAGTATTCTGTGGTTATTTTGGAGAATGTTTCTTAATTTTTAAAAGTATAAATCTCTCCCCAAGGGGGCCCAGTGTGCAATGGCTGCAAACAGCAGCCTCCTTGGTAGTGTATGCAGCCTGTTACCTGCATGGGTTGCCCCAAGGGACCTTAGAGACAGCTCTTTCCAGTGGACATTCATGACTGGCATTCTGTTCCCAATCTAGGCTCCAGACAGGTATGCCCGGTGCCTTTGGAAAGCCCCAGGACACAGTGGCCAGGGTCCACATTGGCCAAGTCATAATGGCCATCAGCACTAAGCTGCAGAACAAGGAGCATGTGATTGAGGCCCTCTGCAGGGCCAAGTTCAAGTTCCCTGGCCGTCAGAAGATCCACATCTCCTGGAAGTGGGGATTTACTAAGTTTAATGTGGATGAATTTGAAAACATGATGGCAGAAAAGTGGTTCATCTTGGAAGGCTGTGGGGTCAACTACATCCTTAATTGTGGCCCTTTGGACAAATGACGGGCCATGCACTTATGAGAGCCTTGGTGCTGTCCCCTCCTTACTCAAGCCCACCAATAAATCCTACTTTCCTGTGGGAAAAAAAAAGTATATATCTCCTTTGATCATGTTTCTATTCTTGATTTTTAAGTTTCATTAAATTATAACATAAAATATCTACCCTTTTGGAACTAAATAAGAGTATCTTTGTAATAAAGTATATGATAGGTTTTTTGTAAGGGAAGTATGGATAATAGAAAAATGTGCATTATCTATAGAGATGAAAATTGCATACATGTAACATTTGTACACACAAACTTTTAAGCTTTTGATGATGCATTATTTAAAACTTTTATGTTATTGCAATATATTTGGTTTTCTGTATAACTGGCTTCTTACATTCTCAAAAGGGTATATTAAGTCATCCACTAAACTTGTGCTTTTGTTAAGTTGCCCTGTATTTCCAATTAGTTTTTATTTATTTGGCTTTTTGTCATTTGTTTATAAGTGGCTGGTATCTTCATGGATTTTAAATTTAATAAGTACATGTTCCTCTTTCTCCTATAGAATGCTTTTGACCCTTAGCTCCAATTTGATATTTATTTGATATGTATGATTTTTTTTAATTTTCACTTGCTTGGCATATATTTGTTTAAGCCTTAGTTTTCATTTTTAGGCTAGTTTGTTATGAATGATATCTACCTTATTGACTTTTTTTAATATACAGTCAGCCCTCCACATCGACATCAGATCGAATTCACGGATGTGGAACTTGGAAAGACCAAGCACTGCCTGTACTACTCTGTTTTATATAAGGAACTTAATTGAGCATCCATGGATTTTGGTATCACCGAGGGAGGGGGCGTGTCCTGGAACCAATAGCCCAAGGACAATGAAGGGCAACTGTATGAATATTATGGGCTGACACCCAATCTGACAACATCTGTATTTTGATAAGGGAGTCAGCCAATCCACATGTAGTGTAATAACTGACATTTGATTGTATTCTTGTCATTGGTACCTATTATCTGATTATGTTTCTGCTCATTTATCTTTCACCTTTCCTAGTTCTTAAATTCAGTTCTCCTTTTCAATTTTGCCTGATCCTTCCCTTTCTTATCAATAATAAGTAGAGCCATATTTCTTTAGTCTTTCAAATTATGCTCTCACCCAGATGATTTATTCACAAACAGCTTTTCCATCAGAGTGAAACATTTTGAATACTTTCGCTTTGCTACTTCATTCTTCTACAACATGAAAGCTTAATTTAGAATTATTTTACTTGCCTGATTTTATCTCTGATTATATTGCCAAAATATAAAATGCCTTAGTTCTGGGTTATTATATATTTTTCTTTACACACTTTATCTTCTGCCTCAATAATCATTACATAATTACTTATTTTTACCTATAGTTATGATATTACCATCTGAATTTAAGCATAGATAGTGTAAGGATTTTCACCAGCCACTGTTTGCCTAATGTATCTTTAATATCTTTAAATATCTGTACTGATGCAATTGATATTTGGTTAGAGTACATATAGGAGTGAATATTTTCTGAGTTCTCACATGTCTAAATATGTCATATTTGATGTTGACAGTAAAGAGACATATTGGCTGGATAGAGGACTCTGGCTTTCTGTCATATTCTCTCAGTCTATAGATGTTCTTCCAATGTCCTTATCTTCTAGTATAGCAGATAACGTAACTGTAAGTAGGATTTATTTGGGTCTGAAGGTCAGTAAAATATCCATGTATCCTGAGAATGTAGAAATATCACTGTTGTGCCTTAGAATAAGTCTTTAAAATTAATTTTTCTAGGAATTTTTTTAAATAAAGATTTTCTTCAATTTAGGGAAATTCTCTTATGTTCAATAACCATCTCTGCAATATTTTTCTGTTATATAATTTCTTTTATTTGCATATGAGATTTCCTTTACCTGTTCTACATGCCTGTTATTTTCCCTCATGAATTTCATTTCCATATATATTACAGAGAGAGAAGTCACAATTTATATTTATATATTATTTTATCTTCCTCAATAATATTTCTATTCATAATAGTAAAAATCCCGTTTTCAGTTAATCTACAAATTTAAAATTTGAAATCCTTGGGATTTCTTTTGTTTCAGAAAATCATTGTGCCTATTTGTGGGCTTTCTCATTACTATTATTTTTGTTAACTTTTTCACAATGAAATCCTGTCTTTTTCATTTAATGTACTTGAAGGAGAGACTTTTGTTCTGAATGTCTGCCCTGAACATCCATCTTCATTGTTCATGCTAACACATCCTTTACTGAGCTGTAATTATTTTCTCTTCTTGATCATGATTTTGAGTTCAATAATCCCTAATGTATTCTTTCAGGATTCCTTTCTCACTGGTGAATGAATGACTAGAAGATGTGGAGGATTCTTCTCTAGGGAGCAGGTAGAGGAAAAAGCTGGTAGAGATTTATTCCATTGTGAACGCACATGGAGGAATTTCATATCTCAAGTCTTCCTGGTATGTGTCAAAAGTCCTCCTCCAAGCAGTAAGCCTAGTGACAATCAACACACAAGAGCTGTTTACCAATAAATCACATGGAGTCAGCAGGTTCTAGTAGGTCCTCCCAAGATAACACCCAGCTAATGTAGGCATAGCCCCTTTCTGATGGAATTTACTGGAATCTGCATGCTGAGGCTTCAGGGAGTCTTGAAGTCCTCATTATTTGCCTGGGATCTGGAAGCAAAGCACAATCTCTCATCCACTGTAGACCCTATTCTTATATTCCATACAAAGAAGGATAAGGTACCATGTCTATTTTTTCTTATAGAGGTACAGGGAGAAATGCTGAGGTCAGATGAATGATCTGGGATCTACCTAATTTCACCACCCTATAAAAGAATTTGGGAAGAAGAATGGATACAGATGGCAACAAATAATAATGTTTTATATGCCCAGGCATTGCTGTGAGTTTTTAAAATATATTTCTTATTTAATTCTTATAACAACCTTGTATAATAGATCCATTTTATATGTTAGCAAATTGAGGCATTGAGGCATTACACAACTTGGCCAATGTTATGCTGCTGGTAGAGTAAAGGAAATAAGATTAAACCAAAGAGTTATAAATCATAATCAGAACCATCATGCTATATTATTTATTTCACTAGTTTCTTATCAGTTTATTTCTATCTGAACACAACACGCACAAAATGTAAACCCGCCATTTGTTTGTCTATTTTGCACATACTTCATCATAGGGAAAGAAAAGACTTTTGTTAGGACTTGGGAATATAAACAAGATGGCTCAAACATTTAAGAGCTTATAATCTAATGGGTTTGATAGAAAATAAAATTAATTTTTAAACATTGATCCCAGTATTGATATACATAAGTGTGTGTGTAGAGGGAGAAAGTGAGAGAGAGGGAGAGTTTTATAAATTGACATAAAGCATTTCCAAAACGTTTACAAAGCAGATTATACCACGTTAACTATGATCTACCTAAAGGATGCCAACAAATAGTTAAAAATGAAATGGATCATAGCAGTAGTGACTCGTTTACATATTATAAATTTTACTTTAGTGCATGGTTTCTCAACCTAGGTACTACTGCTGTTTTGGGCTGAAAAGTGCTCTTGTGGGAGGGGCTGTACTGTGCACTGTAGAGTATTTAGCACTAACTCTATCCTCTACCCAGTATATGCTAGTAGCACCCACTCCACAGCTGTGACAACCAAAAATGTCTCCAGACCTTGACAGATATCCCTTGGGGGAGAAATTGCCCTTGGTTAAGAACCATTGCTCGGGGCAGCATACCATCCTTAACTTCTCCCACATGGAGGGGGTTTCAACATCTGCAAAACAGCTCAAAGATATTGTTGTGTGTATTGTTAATGGGGAAACAGGACCTTGCCCCAAGGCTGCTCTTGACTGTTTCTCCCTGGTCTCACATCCCCTCCCTTCCCTAATTAACAACTGCTTGAATCTGCCCATTGGAACCCAGGGAAGATCATGGAGGCTGAATGAAGGCTGTTTCCTATAATCAAAGAAATGGGGGACACAGAAAGTCTTTGTGCCCAGGAGCCCCACAGGGCCCTGTGCAGTATCAATCCCCCCTTTTCTTTGATACTGCTCAATCTTGAGGAGAATAGATGTTGGACAAGAAAAGGGAACCATCGTTTTGGATAGAGATGTTAATCATAAACTCGGGAGAGGAACTCAGTTTTAGG
The DNA here is from genome assembly GCF_002837175.3 of Physeter macrocephalus. Classification (NCBI taxonomy): domain Eukaryota; kingdom Metazoa; phylum Chordata; class Mammalia; order Artiodactyla; family Physeteridae; genus Physeter; species Physeter macrocephalus. The sequence goes on along the minus strand of NC_041220.1, from coordinate 45,158,592 downwards.
GGGACTTGGTTTTTAGGGAACGGGGTCTACTCAACCATAAAGAGTAACACTTTCCTAGCATCAACAAGACAACTCCTTAAAAGATAACAATCCTTCTTGATATTGTAAGGGGTCACATGACCCACCACTATCATGCTTAGATCTGGATTATGTAAACTGTCAATAATATGTCATTTGATGTACAACCCTCTACCTCAAAAAACTTATATAACTGTGCCTTGACTTCTAATGGGCGAAACAGTTCTCAGAGTTTTCTGAGATGCTCTTCCTGGGCTACAATCCTCAAATTTGGCTCAAATAAAATTTTCCAAATTTATTCTTAAAAAAGAAAAATAGAACCATTGCTCTGGTGTTCTTCTTCAGGGATAACATTATTTATACTAACAAGAAAGAAGTTTTTATATTTAAAGATTTAGTGGTGAAAACAGCAATTTAAAATTTTAAAGAATCCAGTTGTTAACCTGCCAATGCCAATTCTTATCTCAGACAGGTTTAATGATCATCTCTTGTGGAAACAGCATTTCTAAATGAATTTAATTCATGGTCTCTACAGGATCTTTCACAAGGCTCTCTGTCTCAAGCTGTATCAGTCGTGTCTGTTTAGTTTTTTGAAATAATATCCGTAATTCATTAGGTGGGTAACTGCATTCACCTTAGAGCTGGTATTTCCTCCAGCTGGGACAGAGATGTCTAAGTTCTCATAACTCTTTGGGCTTCCAACAATAGTTTGACACACCATCCAGACAAGTTGTCCTAAAGGAGTCTTACTCATAAGTCACTGGGTCTGAGAGCAGAACATTTACTAAAATGGAGGCAAGAGAAAACAAAGACTAAGGTTTATGCTCCAGTCTTTGTCTAAACTCTGACTTAACATTGGTGCTTTTCTCTGTTAAATATTAGCTTGCATCCTTTATTCAACTCCATAAGCTTGGCATGTAGCCATTTCAGTTTGTTCACTCCTGGCAAATACACTTTCATATCAAAAAAGGCTTTAGTAGATTGGTCACAATTTTAGCACAAATATGTGGACTTTGTGCTACCAGAGCTTTGCATGCATTAATTCAGATAGTGCTTAGAATAATACCTGGCATTCAATAAGGCATATGATTGAAACCACCTCATTATTAAAATTTGAACTTCTTAACTCTATGTTAATTCTTAGGCTTTTATAATAAGTTAGCCATTCATCAATGTTGTACAGTATAACCACATTTAGTTTTGTGAGTTATTAGAGGGGCCAAACATATAGACAAGTAACTCTCATTCAGGATGGGGGCTCTCTCCTGCTTGACACATTATGACAGTTCTCTCTAGCAGTCAAACCTACCCTTGAAGGACAATTTTGTTTATTGTTTTTATATGTGATACCCAAGCTTGCCCCTTAGTGTTTACCTACACTTCATTTAAGGAAAAGTAGTCTGATGTTGTATCAGGGATTCTGATATTACTCAAACCCCAGAAAAAATATTTAAAATAAAAATAATACCTATACCATTGTAATATTCCACCAATTCTTCTTTTTCAGTGAGAGAAGTTACTATTCCCTCTAATATATCAACTTGCATCTTTTGCAACAGCTCATTTATTACAGTTTTCTTGGGCAATAAATTCCCTTCAAAATCTTTATATCTAATGCTAGACATAGAAAATTTCAAGCTGTGAGATCCAATTGTCACATCCTTAAAATCAGTTCTAGATCTAAAGCAAGAAAAATCAAGCATGTATAATCCTCTATTTTTAGAAAATGAAACACAACATTTTTAAATGGGAAAAAACAAAAAGCAAGTTTCTTGTCAGCTATAACCACTTAGTGCCCAAAGTAATAGAAGTACATTTACAATTAGCTCTGTGTTATATATATATATATATCTAACATATATGATATATATGATTATTTTATAATATTGTAATTATATATGTGTTATATATATGATTATTTTATAATATTGTAACTATAAGAGGACCTTTTAAAAATTATTTGACGAGGAATTTAGAATTACAAACTGTTGGTAGGTGGAATTGGTTTCATTCATGCCCAATTAAGGCATCAGTGCTCCAGATGCAGCTAAATGTTATCAGTTGCCCTTGGATCTACAGTTTCAGTTCTGGGTCCATTGCTTATTAGGTGTATTATTTTGGCCAAATTGTTTATTTTCTCTAAGCTTTAGTTACCCCATTGTATTAGGGTTCTCCAGGGAAACAGGACCAATAGGCTATATATAGATTTATATAGAAAGATGTTTATTGTAAGAGACTAGTTCACACAATTATGGAGACTGAGAAGTCCCATGATTTGTCTACAAGCTGGAGGCCCAAGGAAGCTGGTGGTGTAGTTCTAGTCCAAACCTGAAGGCCCGAGAAACAGGGGAGCCAATAGTAAGTCCCAGTCTGGGTCCAAAATTGCACCAGTGTCTGAAGTCAGGAGAATATGAGTGTCCCAGTGCAAGCAAGAGAACAAATTCATCCTTCCTCTGCCTTTTTGTTCTACTTATGTCCTCAGTGAATTGGATGATGCCCACCTGCATTGATGAGAGTGGCCTTCTTTCCTCAGTCTACCAATTCAAACGCTAATCTCTTCCAGAAACACCCTCACAGACACACCCACAAATATTTTCCCTGCTCTCTAGATATCCCGAAGCCCAGTCAAGTTGACAGCAAAATTAACCATCATGCCCATCCATAAGATAAGAATTATATTTGAAATCTTACATTTGTTGTGAAGATTAAATGAGATAATGCATGCTAGCACGTTCACAGAATGTTTGACAAAACACAAAGTGTTTAATGTGTTAGCTGCTAATAGCATTTCAATCTATCTCATCATTCAAACATAAGATGGGTAGAGATTACTCTTGAGGGCAAATGTATAAGACCTTGATAATGATCATGCCACCTCACACCGCCCACACGCCAGTCCCAAGATGGATTACAAGACAGATTTATGTACCATTTAAAAATAAATGTACTCTAGTTAGTACAGTTATTTAGGAGATGGGATAGCCTAGGCACTACATTGTTCTTAATTTAGCACTGGATCTCAAGTTGTCAAATAGTGTTGCTGGCATTGCATATAACTGACTCTAGAAGCAAATACAGCCCAACTACCTGCACTTTAGGGGTAATGGCTCTCTGTGTGTGAATTCAAAAAATCACTTCTCTAGTGCTGTAAACTTTGAGCACAGCCCCCCACCCCCCACCAGGAAGTTTTACAACCAAATATTCCAGACTAAATGTAGTTAGAGGGAAGAAACTCCCTCAAGTAATCAACTCTGTAATGGTATAGGGAGAAACAGTTGTGCTCCTTTCAATATCCACACATTGCAGTCCTGGCCCACAGATGACCATCTGACCATACATAAGATTTGGGGGAAATACTTCTTTTAATCTTATTTATCCCTCCCCATTATGGGGGGCTGCTGTTATTGATGAAAGCCTGACTGAGTTCCCTTTCACTAGTGCACAAGAATCCTACTAATACACGAAATGTCAATGAAGCTAATACATATCAGATCCTTTTACTGACTTTAAGTTCTTTACTTCTATATGGCAAAGCATACCTAGCCTGGCCTATTTTGCCATATTTGGCTATGTTCCAAGTACGTTCTTTTTCTTCTGAAGCAAGGTAAGTAATGTAGTCTTCTATGTAGCTGGTCAGCCTTGGAGTATGCCAAACAGAGCTAGTTTTATCTCATAATATATTGGCACACCTGAGCAAATGAATCCAAATTTTATTTTAGAGTAAGAAGCAGGAGACACCACTTTAATATCAACTAAAAGCCATGCTTTCTAATCTAGATTTTATTATACTATATCTTTCTACTGGGAAATCAGAATCTTGCACATTTTTGACACACTGTTTTCCAGTTAACTATTTTCTTTGGTTACATGTCCTGTATTGGAAGGAGACCAAAGGAGGGGAGAGTTAAGTGGTACCTCAAACCTGTTACTGCCTGGATAATACTCTAAGATCTGCATTAATGGAAGTGATCATAGAGTTTGCTCTGAGAAAGAGCAGGAAGAGGCAGGCAGTCAGAGCCTCAGCTCCAGAAACAGCCATGGTTTTAGCAGGCTGTGTTAGCAATAAAGTTCACTAACAAGCCACAAGATACAAACAACACTTAATTTCCGGAAGACATAGGTTACAGAATTGGATTTCAAGAGTATACCCAGATTCAGATCATTCTGGCAGGTATAGTACTTTATGGGCAAGTTAAAGAAATCTTTGAGTTTATCAGAAAAATTAAGAGGAAAGAACTTATGTAAACTATTAGAATTCTTACTAGTAAAATAAGATGTAGTCTTTTAGAGATTTTTTTCTCAAATGACCCTACTCTGTGTTTGTGATTTATTTTTCCTAAGGATATTACAATAAAAATTAGAACACAAGAGTTACAATAGAACATTTTCCTAAAGATTATTTTATTCACCATTTGATACACCTAACTTTGTGAATGACAGACGAGAGGTAATATTCTGTTAATATAAAGGCTATTTAATAAGTGACTCATCTAGAAGAACCACATCCTATAGTTTCCCTTTTCCTTATACTGTGTTGACAATGAATGATTCCAAGTGGCTTTTTCATTCTTACATTTAAAATTCTGGAGGTCTGCATATATTTATAGCTGGACGCAGGCCTTGAATTTTTAATCCGGTATTCCATTCTCATCATTCCCTCATTATACTGTAATTTGTTGTACATTGGGAAAACTGGCAGAAATGTCACATTACATTATTTCTAAATATCTTGCAGTGGGTGGATTATAATTTACAGAATGATAGAATATGTGCACATGAGAACTTTGCCCAAGGCAGTTCAACATGTCCACTGTCACTGCTAACAACCAGTTAGTAGCAGAAGGTGGTTGGGACATAGCTTTAGTCCCAAACTCTGATTGAGGGGCAGAGAGTGCCTGATTCAGCTTCATCTGAGGTCAAGTCTTGGACTTCTTAACATACAATTCCTAATAGCCAGAAGGAAAGCGTACCATTTAAAACTTTGGACAGATCGGAACCAAGATGGCGGAGTAGAAGGACATGCTGTCACTCCCTCTTGCGAGAACACCAGAATCACAACTAGCTGCTGAACAATCATCAACAGGAAGACACTGGAACTCACCAAAAAAGATATCCCACATCCAAAGACAAAGGAGAAGCCACAATGAGATGGTAGGAGGGATGCAATCACAGTAAAATCAAATCCCATAACTTCTGGGTGGGTGACTCACAGACTGGAGAACACTTATACCACGGAGGTCCACCCACTGGAGTGAAGGTTCTGAGCCCCACGTCAGGCTTCCCAACCTGGGGGTCTGGCAACGGGAGGAGGAATTCCTAGAGAAACAGACTTTGAAGCCTAGTGGGATAGGATTGCAGGACTTTAGCAGGACTGGGGAAACAGGGACTCCACTCTTGGAGGGCACACACAAAGTAGTGTGCACTTCAGGACCCAGGGGAGGGACGACTGGGAGGGCACACACAAAGTAGTGTGCACTTCAGGACCCAGGGGAAGGAGCAGTGACCCCAGGGGAGACTGAACCAGACCTACCTGCTAGTGTTGGAGGGTCTCCTTAAGAGGCGGGGGGTAGCTGTGGCTCACCATGGGGACAAGGACACTGGCAGCAGAAGTTCTGGGAAATACTCCTTGGCGTGAGCCCTCTCAGAGTCCGCTATTAGCCCCACAAAAGAGCCAAGGTAGGCTCCAGTGTTGGGGGGCCTAAGGCCAAACAACCAACAGGGAGGGTACCCAGCTCCACCCATCAGCAGTAAAATGGATTAAAGTTTTACTAAGCTCTGCCCACCAGAGCAACAGTCAGCTCTACCCACCATCAGTGCCTCCCATCAGGAAACTTGCATAAGCCTCTTAGATAGCCTCATCCACCAGAGGGAACACAGAAAAAGCAAGAAGAACTAGAATCCTGCAGACTGTGGAACAAAAACCACATTCACAGAAAGAGAGACAAGATGAAAAAGCAGAGGGCTATGTACCAGATGAAGGAACAAGATAAAACCCCAGAAAAACAACTAAATGAAGGGGAGATAGGCAACCTTCCAGGAAAAGAATTCAGAATAATGATAGTGAAGATGATCCAGGACCTCAGAAAAAGAAAGGAGGCAAAGACGAGAAGATGCAAGAATTGTTTAACAAAGACTTAGAAGAATTAAAGAACAAACAAACAGAGACGAACAATAACTGAAATGAAAACTATACTAGAAGGAATCAATAGCAGATTAACTGAGGCAGAAGAACGGATAAGTGACCTGGAAGACAGAATGGTGGAATTCACTGCTGCAGAACAGAATAAACTAAAAAGAATGAAAAGAAACGATGACAGCCTAAGAGACCTCTGGGACAACATTAAACTCAAAAACATTCGCATTATATGGGTCCCAAAAGGAGAAGAGAGAGAGAAGGACCAAAGAAAATATTTGAAGAGATTATAATAGAAAACTTCCCTAACATGGGAAAAGAAATAATCACCCAAGTCCAGCAAGCGCAGAGAGTCCCATACAGGATAAACCCAAGGAGATACACGCCGAGACACATAGTAATCAAAATGGCAAAAATTAAAGACAAAGAAAAATTATTGAAAGCAGCAAGGGAAAAACGAGAAATAACATACAAGGGAACCCCCATAAGGTTAACAGCTGATTTCTCAGCAGGAACTCTACAAGCCTGAAAGGAGTGGAATGATATACTTAAAGGGATCAAAGGGAAGGACCTACACCCAAGATTACTCTAGCAGGCAAGGATCTCACTCAGATTTGATGGAGAAATCAAAAGCTTTACAGACAAGCAACAGCTAAGAGAATTCAGCACCACAAAACCAGCACTACAACAATGCTAAAGGAACTTCTCTAAGTGGGAAACATAAGAGAAGAAAAAGACCTACAAAAACAAACCCAAAACAATTAAGAAAATGGTCATAGGAACATACATATGGACAATTACCTTAAACGTGAATGGATTAAATGCTGCAACCAAAAGACACAGGCTTGCTGAATGGATACAAAAACAAGACCCATAAATATGCTGTCTACAAGAGACCCACTTCAGACCTAGGGACATACACAGAGTGAAAGTGAGGGGATGGAAAAAGATATTTGATGAAAATGGAAACCAAAAGAAAGCTGGAGTAGCAATACTCATATCTGAGAAAATAGACTTTAAAATAAAGAATGTTACAAGAGACAAGGAAGGACAATATATAATGATCAAGAGATCAATCCAAGAAGAAGATAAAACAATTATAGATATATATGAACCCAAGATAGGAGCACTACAACACATAAAGCAACTGCTAACAGCCATAAAACAGGAAATCGACAGTAACACAATAATAGTGGAGGACTTTAACACCTCACTTACACCAATGAACAGATCATCCAAAATGAAAATAAATAAGGAAACAGAAGCTTTTAAGTGACACAATAGACCAGATAGATTTAATTGATATTTATAGGACATTCCATCCAAAAACAGGAGAATACAGTTTCTTCTCAAGTGCACATGGAACATTCTCCAGGATAGATCACATCTTGGGTCACAAATCAAGCCTCAGTAAATGTAAGAAAAATGAATTCCTATCAAGCATCTTTTCTGACCACAATGCTATGAAATTAGAAATGAATTACAGGGAAAAAAACGTAAAAAACACAAACACATGGAGGCTAAACAATACGTTACTAAATAACCAAGAGATCACTGAAGAAATCAAAGAGGAAATCAAAAAATACCTAGAGACAAATGACAATGAAAACACGATGATCCAAAACCTATGGGATGCAGCAAAAGCAGTTCTAAGAGGGAAGTTTATAGCTATACAGGCCTACCTCAAGAAACAAGAAAAATCTCAATCTAACCTTACACCTAAAGGAACTAGAGAAA
>NC_041220.1:45148265-45150123 GCF_002837175.3 Physeter macrocephalus | reverse complement strand
GAGATAGGCAACCTTCCAGGAAAAGAATTCAGAATAATGATAGTGAAGATGATCCAGGACCTCAGAAAAAGAAAGGAGGCAAAGACGAGAAGATGCAAGAATTGTTTAACAAAGACTTAGAAGAATTAAAGAACAAACAAACAGAGACGAACAATAACTGAAATGAAAACTATACTAGAAGGAATCAATAGCAGATTAACTGAGGCAGAAGAACGGATAAGTGACCTGGAAGACAGAATGGTGGAATTCACTGCTGCAGAACAGAATAAACTAAAAAGAATGAAAAGAAACGATGACAGCCTAAGAGACCTCTGGGACAACATTAAACTCAAAAACATTCGCATTATATGGGTCCCAAAAGGAGAAGAGAGAGAGAAGGACCAAAGAAAATATTTGAAGAGATTATAATAGAAAACTTCCCTAACATGGGAAAAGAAATAATCACCCAAGTCCAGCAAGCGCAGAGAGTCCCATACAGGATAAACCCAAGGAGATACACGCCGAGACACATAGTAATCAAAATGGCAAAAAACATAAGAGAAGAAAAAGACCTACAAAAACAAACCCAAAACAATTAAGAAAATGGTCATAGGAACATACATATGGACAATTACCTTAAACGTGAATGGATTAAATGCTGCAACCAAAAGACACAGGCTTGCTGAATGGATACAAAAACAAGACCCATAAATATGCTGTCTACAAGAGACCCACTTCAGACCTAGGGACATACACAGAGTGAAAGTGAGGGGATGGAAAAAGATATTTGATGAAAATGGAAACCAAAAGAAAGCTGGAGTAGCAATACTCATATCTGAGAAAATAGACTTTAAAATAAAGAATGTTACAAGAGACAAGGAAGGACAATATATAATGATCAAGAGATCAATCCAAGAAGAAGATAAAACAATTATAGATATATATAAACCCAAGATAGGAGCACTACAACACATAAAGCAACTGCTAACAGCCATAAAACAGGAAATCGACAGTAACACAATAATAGTGGAGGACTTTAACACCTCACTTACACCAATGAACAGATCATCCAAAATGAAAATAAATAAGGAAACAGAAGCTTTTAAGTGACACAATAGACCAGATAGATTTAATTGATATTTATAGGACATTCCATCCAAAAACAGGAGAATACAGTTTCTTCTCAAGTGCACATGGAACATTCTCCAGGATAGATCACATCTTGGGTCACAAATCAAGCCTCAGTAAATGTAAGAAAAATGAATTCCTATCAAGCATCTTTTCTGACCACAATGCTATGAAATTAGAAATGAATTACAGGGAAAAAAACGTAAAAAACACAAACACATGGAGGCTAAACAATACGTTACTAAATAACCAAGAGATCACTGAAGAAATCAAAGAGGAAATCAAAAAATACATACAGAAAAATGACAATTAAAACAGGACAATCTAAAACCTATGGGATGCAGCAAAAGCAATTCGAAGAGGGAAGTTTAGAGCTATACAAGCCTACATCAAGAAACAAGAAAAATCTCAAATAAACAATCTAACCTTACACCTAAAGGAACTAGAGAAAGAACACACAAAACTCAAAGTTAGCAGAAGGGAAGAAATCATAAAGATCAGAGCAGAAATAAATAAAATAGAAACAAAGAAAACAATAGCAATGATCAATAAAAGTAAAAGCTGGTTCTTTGATAAGATAAACAAAATTGATAAACCATCAGCCAGACTCATGAAGAAAAAGAGGGAGAGGACTCAAATCAACAAAATTAGAAATGAAAAAGGAGAAGTTACAACAGACACTGCAGAAATACAAAGCATCCTAAGAGACTACTACAAGCAACTCTATGCCAATAAAATGGACAACCTGGAA
>NC_041220.1:45144901-45148194 GCF_002837175.3 Physeter macrocephalus | reverse complement strand
ACTGAACCAGGAAGAAATAGAAAATATGAACAGACTAATCACAAATACCAAAACAGAAACTCTGATTAAAAGATATCCAACAAACAAAAGTCCAGCAACATATGGCTTCACAGGTGAATTCTATCAAACATTTAGAGAAGAGTTAACACCCATACTTCTCAAACTCTTCCAAAAAATTGTGGAGGAAGGAACACTCCCAAACTCATTCTATGAGGCCACCATCACCCTTATACCAAAACCAGACAAAGATACTACAAAAAAAGAAAATTACAGACCAATATCACTGATGAATATAGATGCAAGAATCCTCAACAAAATACTAGCAAAGAGAATCCAACAACACATTAAAAAGATCATACAGCATGATAAAGTGGGATTTATGCCAGGGATGCAAGGATTCTTCAATATATGCAAATCGATCAATGTGATACACCGTATTAACAAATTGAAGAATATAAACCATATGATCATCTCAATAGATACAGAAAAAGCTTTTGACAAAATTCAACACCGGTTTATGATAAAAACTCTCCAGAAAGTGGGCATAGAGGGAACCTACCTCAACATAATAAAGGCCATATACGACAAACACACAGCAAACATCATTCTCAATGGTGAAAAACTGAAAGCATTTCCTCTGAGATCAGGAAAAAGACAAGGATGTCTACTCTCACCACTATAACTCAACATAGTTTTGGAAGTCTTAGCCATGGCAATCAGAGAAGAAAAAGAAATAATAGGAAGCCAAATTGGAAAAGAAGAAGTAAAACTGTCATGGTTTGCAGATGACTTGATACTACATATAGAGAACCCTAAAGATGCCACCAGAAAACTACTAGAGCTAATCAATGTATTTGGTAAAGTTGCAGGATACAAAATTAATGCACAGAAATCTCTTGCATTCCTATACACTAATGATGAAAAATCTGAAAGAGAAATTAAGGAAACAATCCCATTTTCCATTGCAACAAAAAGAATTAAATACCTAGGAATAAACCTACCTAGGGAGACAATAGACCTGTATGCAGAAAACTATAAGACACTGATGAAAAAAATTAAAGATGATACCAACAGATGGAGAGATATACCATGTTCTAGGATTGGAAGAATCAATATTGTGAAAATGACTATACTACACAAAGCAATCTACAGATTCAATGCAATCCCTATCAAATTATCAATGGCATTTTTTACAGAACTAGAACAAAAAATCTTAAACTTTGTATGCAGACAAAAAGGACCTCGAATAGCCAAAGCAGTCTTGAGGGAAAAAAAAATGGAGCTGGAGGTTTCAGACTCCCTGACTTCAGACTATACTACAAAGCTACAGTAATCAAGACAATATGGTACTGGCAAAAAACAGAGACACAGATCAATGGAACAGATAGAAAGCCCAGAGATAAACTCACACACCTATGGTCAACTAATCTATGACAAAGGAGGCAAGAATATTCAATGGAGAAAAGACAGTCTCTTCAATAAGTGGTGCTGGGAAAACTGGACAGCTACATGTAAAAGAATGAAATTAGAACACTCACTAACACCATACACAAAAATAAACTCAAAATGGACTAGAGACCTAAATGTAAGACTGGAAACTATAAAACTCTTAGAGGAAAACATAGCAAGAACTCTCTTTGACATAAATCACAGCAAGATCTTTTTTGATCCACCTCCTAGAGTAATGGAAATAAAAACAAAAATAAACAAATAGGACCTAATGAAACGTCAAAGCTTTTGCACAGAAAATGAAACCATAAACAAGACAAAAAGACAACCCTCAGAATGGGAGAAAGTATTTGTATGCAAATCAATGGACAAAGGATTAATCTCCAAAGTATATAAACAGCTCATGCAGCTCAATATTAAAAAACAAACAACCCAATCCAAAAATGGGCAGAAGACCTAAATATACATTTCTCCATAGAAGACATGCAGATGGCCAAGAGGCACATGAAAAGCTGCTCAACATCACTGAATAAAAGTACAATGGTGTATTCACCTCACACCAGTTAGAATGGGCATCATCAGAAAATCTACAAACAACAAATGCTGGAGAGGGTGTGGAGAAAAGGGGACCCTCTTGCACTGTTGGTGGGAATGTAAATTGATACAGCCACTATGGAGAACAGTATGGAGGTTCCTTGAAACACTAAAAATAGAATTACCATATGATCCAGCAATCCCACTACTGGGCATATACCCAGAGAAAACCGTAATTCAAAAAGACACATCCACCCAATGTTCATTGCAGCACTGTTTAAAATAGCCAGGTCATGGAAGCAACCTAGATGCCCATCGACAGACAAATGTATAAAGAAGATGTGGTACATATATACAATGGAATACTACTCAGCCATAAAAAGGAACGATATTGGGTCATTTGTTGAGACGTGGATGGAGCTAGAGACTGTCATACAGAGTGAAGTAAGTCAGAAAGAGTAAAACAAATATCGTTCATTAACGCATATATGTGGAACCTAGAAATTGTTACAGATGAACTGGTTTGCAGGGTAGAAATTGAGACACAGATGTAGAGAGCAAACGGAAGCACACCAAGGGGGGAAAGCCGTGGGGTGGTGGGGGTGGTGGTGTGATGAATTGGGTGATTGGGATTGACATGTATACACTGATTTGTATCAAATTGATGACTAATAAGAATCTGCTGTATACAAAAAAATAAATTAAATAAATTAAAAAAAAAAAGAACTTTGCCCATAGATGAACTAGAAATCTGTGGCAAAGATTTTTATTTATAAAAGCTGGTTGTCAGTTTATTCAGATTTTATAGAGGAGAAATAAACTTCTCAAACTCTTCCAAAAAATTGTGGAGGAAGGAACACTCCCAAACTCATTCTATGAGGCCACCATCACCCTTATACCAAAACCAGACAAAGATACTACAAAAAAAGTAAATTACAGACCAATATCACTGATGAATATAGGTGCAAGAATCCTCAACAAAATACTAGCAAAGAGAATCCAACAACACATTAAAAAGATCATACAGCATGATAAAGTGGGATTTATGCCAGGGATGCAAGGATTCTTCAATATATGCAAATCGATCAATGTGAGACAAAGTATTAACAAATTGAAGAATATAAACCATATGATCATCTCAATAGATACAGAAAAAGCTTTTGACAAAATTCAACACCGGTTTATGATAAAAACTCTCCAGAAAGTGGGCATAGAGGGAACCTACCTCAACATAATAAAGGCCATATACGACAAACACACAGCAAACATCATTCTCAATGGTGAAAAACTGAAAGCATTTCCTCTGAGAT
>NC_041220.1:45126941-45143863 GCF_002837175.3 Physeter macrocephalus | reverse complement strand
TTCACCTCACACCAGTTAGAATGGGCATCATCAGAAAATCTACAAACAACAAATGCTGGAGAGGGTGTGGAGAAAAGGGGACCCTCTTGCACTGTTGGTGGGAATGTAAATTGATACAGCCACTATGGAGAACAGTATGGAGGTTCCTTGAAACACTAAAAATAGAATTACCATATGATCCAGCAATCCCACTACTGGGCATATACCCAGAGAAAACCGTAATTCAAAAAGACACATCCACCCAATGTTCATTGCAGCACTGTTTAAAATAGCCAGGTCATGGAAGCAACCTAGATGCCCATCGACAGACAAATGTATAAAGAAGATGTGGTACATATATACAATGGAATACTACTCAGCCATAAAAAGGAACGATATTGGGTCATTTGTTGAGACGTGGATGGAGCTAGAGACTGTCATACAGAGTGAAGTAAGTCAGAAAGAGTAAAACAAATATCGTTCATTAACGCATATATGTGGAACCTAGAAATTGTTACAGATGAACTGGTTTGCAGGGTAGAAATTGAGACACAGATGTAGAGAGCAAACGGAAGCACACCAAGGGGGGAAAGCCGTGGGGTGGTGGGGGTGGTGGTGTGATGAATTGGGTGATTGGGATTGACATGTATACACTGATTTGTATCAAATTGATGACTAATAAGAATCTGCTGTATACAAAAAAATAAATTAAATAAATTAAAAAAAAAAAGAACTTTGCCCATAGATGAACTAGAAATCTGTGGCAAAGATTTTTATTTATAAAAGCTGGTTGTCAGTTTATTCAGATTTTATAGAGGAGAAATAAACAATATATTATAGTGTTGGAGATGGTGTATATTTGAGTTGGACAAATCTTCATTTAAATTCCATCCTGCTTTCTACTGGCTGTTTGACACTGAGCAAGTTTCTTAATCTCTCTGAACCTTTTTCCTCTTTATATATAGTTTAAATAACAGCTCAGTGGGTGAATTTAAGTACAAAATGAGATGCTTTATGTAAATTATTTAGCATAATGCCTTTTAAAGTATTCAAAATAGTTTTATTATAATAATATTACATATATTTATAATCGCATTAATGTAATAACTAAGTTGTATGATTAAATCAACACATCTTTATTTATTGCTAAAATGTGTCAAGCACTGTACTAAGTTCTGGGAATTTGAAAATAAGCAAATACTTTGTTTATAAGCCTGTGGGGGTGGTAAATATCAATCAAATAATCATACAAAGTAATGTAAAAAATTACAGTTGTGATTAGTGTTAAGGAGAAATACATCATGTTAAGGAACTGAGTCTTTATACTAAAGTTAAAATTAAATTAGCTTTAAAACAGGGGTTTTATAGGTCTTATTAAGGATCTTAATAATTTTCCTAAAAGCAAGAGAAGTCAATAATGTGTTTAAAATAAAGTGTTAATATGATCAAATATTTGTGTCAGAAAGTTGCCCTGATCACAGCCTGAGAAAGAAACTAAAAAGAGTCTAAGAGTGGATGAGGAGAGGCCAATTATCAAATGATTGCAATACAACAGCCTACAGACGGTGGTAGATTTTGGTTGTGGATATTGATAGGAGTCAAAGATTTTAGAAAAATATATGATGTAAATTGACTGAACTTGGTAATAAATGAATAAGGATGATGGAATGGAGATGTCAATGCTGACACCTAGCTTACTGACATGCCTAATGAGGTGGATGGTGTTGCCATTGCAATAGCATTGATAGTAATTAATAATGAAAATGATATATCTGGAAAATAGCCTGTTAAATTAAGGGCTGAGCAATCACTTTTGAGGTTAAACATGTCCTCCAGAAATGTAACTCATGGTTCAAAATGAGTTAGAACAGAAAAGAGTTGAACGTTGAGGAGATAAGAAAAATGCCATTGTTTCCAATACATTCTGATTTTGAAAATCACAAAGGTCAAAAACCTATGGGTAGTAGTTCTACTTCTGTTCAAGATGGAGTAACAAGGATCAGATTTACCTTCCTGCTTAAACAACAAAAAAACAGACAACATGCAACAATGGTTTTAAAGTCACTGGACTTTAGGTATGTTTAGTGATCCCTGAGAGATGAGAAAATAAGATGTGCTCTGTGAACATTAAAACTTATAGATGTAGATGGTTTACAGGTGTGGTCCAAAGAGCAAGAAATCAGACAGACTCCAATGTATTCCCTGAATAATAGAGACAGAGCTGAGATTACAGAAAGAATAAGATAGCTATTGTCCACAGGAAAGACTACAGATAGAAGGGAAGAGCACAGAGAGAAAATTCCAGGAGTCTGGAGAGTTTCCCCTTTGAGTATTTATACGGTACTGTAGTCTATTAAGTGAGTAATAGCATTATGTCTAAAAAAGCAATGTATATACCTTAATTAAAAAGTATTTTATTCCTAAAAAAAGGTTAACCATCATCTCAGCCTTCTGTGAGTTGTAAACTTTTTGCAATAGTAATATCAAAGATCACTGATCACAGATCACCGTAACAAATACAATAACAATAAAAGTTTAAAATATTGTGAGAATTACCAAAATGTGGCACAGAGGCTCGAAGTGAGAAAATTCTGTTGGAAAAATGGTGCTGATAGACTTGGTTGATGCAGGGTTGCCACAAACTTTCAATTTGTAAAAAACCCAACTGTGAAGTGCAATAAAGCAAAGCACAATAGGACAAACTATGCCTGTATACAAAAAGATTTTGTATATTTGTATACACATATTTTCCTATATATATAAAATCTCTCTTGTATATATATATGATATATATGTATATATATATGTATATCCTCTGAAGAAACCTCTAAAATAACAAAACAGTATAATTAGTAAGTCAAAAAAGGAAATAAAATGGAATAACAAATTAATTCAAAAAATAGAGAAAAGGAGGAAAAAGCAAAAATAGATTGGAAAGGTAGTAAACAAGTAAGATGTAGATTGTACATTTAAAATTAATCACATAAATAATAACCAAAAAGTAAAATGCAAATGGTGTAAGCACACCAATTATGAGGGAGAGATTTTCAGACTGGAAAATAAACCAGGACTCAACTATATGCTGCCTAAATGAAACATGCTTTAGATACTAACTCCTTATCATATATACAATTGTAAATATTTTCTTCCATTTTATAGGTTTTTTTCACTCTGTATATGGTTTCCTTGTTATGCAGAGCTTTTTAGTTTGATGTAGTCTAACTTGTTCATTTTTGCTTTTTTTGCTTATACTTTTGTTGTAATATTTAAGAAATCACTGCTAACACCAATGTCATGAAAATTTTCTCCTATGTTTTCTGTAAAAGTTTTATAGTTTCATATCTTATGTTTAAATCTTTAATGTATCTTCAGTTGATATCTGTGAACTGTGTAAGATAAGGATCCAATTTCATTATTTTGCATGCAGATGTCAATTTTCTTTTGACATGCAGATGTCATTTGTTAAAGAGACTATTCTTTCCCCGTTGTGTATTCTTGAAACCTTTGTCAAAGATCAGTTGAACACATAAGTTTATTTCTTGGATTCTTATCCTGTTCCTTTGCTATATATGTCTGTTTTTATGCCAGTACCATACTATCTTAATTACTGTGGATTTGTAATATATTTTGCAATCAAGATCAGGAAGTGTAATGCCTCTAGCTTTGCTCTTCTGTTTCAAGACTGCATTGACTATTCAGGGTCTTTCATGGTTCCATATGCATTTCAGGATTATTTTTATTATTTATGTAAAAAAAATTTGGATAGCAGAAAATATTTGCAAACCACATAACTGAAACGGGGTTAATATCCAAAATATATAAGGAACTAAAACTACTCAATAGCAAAAAATATAAATGATCCAATTAAAACTGGACAAAGGGCTTGAATATACATTTCTCCAAAGAAGACATACAAGTGGCCAACAGGTATATGAAAAGATGATCAACATTGCTACTCATCAGGGAAATTCAAATCTAAACCACAAAGAGATAACACCTCACACTGGTTAGGATGGCCATTATCCAAAGAACAAAAGATAATAAGTTCTTGTAGAGGATGTGGAGAAATCAGAGCCCTTGTACACTATTGGTGGGAATATAAAATGGTGTGGCCGCTACAGAGAACAGTATGAAAATTCCTCAAAATACTAAAAATAGGATGAATACATGATCCAGCAATTCTACTTGTGGGTATATAATCAAAAGAATTGAAACCATGATTTGAAGAGACAGCTACATTCCCATGAATATTGCAGCATTATTCATAATAGCCAAGATGTGGAAGCAACAAAAATTTCCATCAATGAATGATGGATAAAGAAAATATGGTACATACATATAATGGAATATTATTATTTAGTCTTTAAAAAGAAGGAAATCCTGCCATATGGGGCAACATGGATGAGCCTGGAGGACATTATGTTAAGTGCAATAAGCCAGTCACAGAAGGACAAACACTGCATGATTCCACTTGTATAAGGTATATAAATTAGTCAAACTCATAGGAACAGAGAGTAGAATGATGGTGTCCAGGGGCTGAGGGAGAAAGAAATGAGAGGTGCTATTCATTTACACAAGATGAATAAGAACTAGAGCTCAGCTATACAACATTATACCTATAGGTAACAATACTGTATTGTGCACTTAAAAATTGTTAAGATTGTTGATCTCAAGTTGTGTTCTTACCACAATAAAAATAAAATAAATTAAATGAAATACACTCTAAATATAAAGACTCAAATAGATGAAATAGAGAAAATATACTAAACCTGGTCAAAAGAAAGCAGGAGTAGCTATGTTAATGTAAGACAAACTTGATTTCAGAGCAAAGAATATTATTGAGGTTAAAGAAGACTCCATCATAGCAATAACTGTGCCAATTTATCAAGAGTACAACAAATATTAAGTGTTTGTGCACCTAACAGCAGAGCTTCAAAATATATAAAGCAAAAACTGATATAACTGCAAGGAGAAATATATAAATCAAAATATACAAACAGATATTTCAATACCCCTCTCTCAATTATTTATGGGAGAAGAGATAGAAAACAAATAAGGTTATGAGTTCAACATTATCAAACTTCACTCTTGACATTTATACAACACTCTATACTACAATGGAATACACATGCTTGTCAAATACACATGCAATATTTATTAAGATGGACCATACTCTGGGTCATAAAATACATCTCAATAGACTTTAGAAAAATTAATCCCCATAGGATATATTCTCTGACAACAATGGAATTAAATCAGTTATTAATATTAGGGAAATTATTTGTAAAATCTCCAAATAATTAGAAACCAGATATAACACTTAAAATAACCCATTATTCAAGAAGAAATAAAAGGAAAATTGGCAAATATTTTGAACTGAATGAAAATGAGAATACAACATATTCAAATTCATAAAACATTGTTAAAAAGCAGTATACAGAAGGAAATTGATGATACTGAAATATAATAGAACTGTATTAGAAAATAATAGAGGTATCCATAATGAAGGCCTTAGGTTCCTCTTTAAGAAACTATAAAATGAATAGCAAATTAAATGCAAAATGAATAAAAGAAAGGATACCATAAAGGTAAGCATGAATATCAATTACATTTATACAAGAAAAAAAGTAGATAAAATCAATGAAACCAAAAGCTTAATCATTAAGAAGATCAATAAACTGATTAATTTATTGGCAGATTGACCAGGAAAGAGAGGGAGAATACACAAATTACAAATATCAGGATTTAGAGAATTGACATCACTGTAAATTCTATAAATATTATAATGACAATAGATTCAACAACTTAACAAAAATGGGCAAAATCCTTGAAATGCTCATCTTAATCAGGAAGAAAGAGAGAAACTGAATAGAAGAGCATGTAAAAGAAAATAGAAATTATAGCTAAAAATCTCCCCACAAAGAAAACCAGGCTGGAATGGATTCACTAGCTAATTCTTGTAAACATTTATAGGAAAAAACAATACTTTTTCTACACAAATTCTCCCATAAAATTGAAAAGGAAAGCATATATTGCAACTCATTTTTTTTTTTTTTTTTTTTTTTTTTTTGGTGGTATGCGGGCCTCCCTCTGTTGTGGCCTCTCCCGTTGCGGAGCACAGGTTCCGGACGCGCAGGCTCGGCGGCCATGGCTCACGGGCCCAGCCGCTCCGCGGCATGTGGGATCCTCCCAGACCGGGGCGCGAACCCGGTTCCCCTGCATCGGCAGGCGGATGCGCAACCACTGCGCCACCAGGGAAGCCCTGCAACTCATTTTATAAAGAGAGTATTCCCCTGATATAAAAATGACAAAATATTACATTACAAGAAAGAACCTACAGAGTAACATCTTTTGTCAAAGTGGATGTAAAAATCCTAAACAAAACTTTAGCAAATCAAACCCAAAATGTATAAAAGACTAATTCACAATGACCAGATAGAGTCCATCCCAGGAATGCAAGATTGGATTAATATTCAAATATCAATAAATGTAAGTCACTATGTAAACAAAATAATAAAGAAAAACCACATGATCATCTCAATTGACAAAGAAAAAACATTTAGCAAAATCTCATATTTGATTTCTTTCCACAAATGTTTTGGATTAATTAGATATTCATATTAAAAAATGAACTTTGATCCATATTTTATTCCATATTGAAAATTTAACAAAAGTAGATTACTGACATAAATGTAAAATCTAAACCTATAATATTTCTACCAAATAACCACAGGACAAACATTTGTGATTTTGTCAAAGATTTCCTTTAAAGAATGAAAAGATCAATTTAACCTCTCTAAAATTAAAAAAATCTGCTTTTCTAGAAACATGTTTAAGGTAATGAAAGATAAGCCACAGACTAGGAGAAAATATTTGCAAATCATGTAAATGAGTCACCACAATATATTAAAAAAAAAACTCTAAAAAATCCATTTTTTAAAATGCCAATTTAAAAAAAAGGACAAAAATTTTGAAAATCTATTTAATCAAAGAAGATACATAATGGAGATGTTCATCATCATTTATCAGTAATTAGGGAACTAAAATTAAAGCCACAATAACACACAGCTACACACATATTAGGATGGCTAAACATTAGGAACACTGATCATATCAAGTGCTGGAAGAAATGTTTATACTAGCCCAAACTTGAAACAACCAGAATATCCAATAACTAGTGAATGGATAAATAAACTGTAGTATATCCATACAACGGAAAACTACTTAGAAAAAAAAAAGTATGAGTTATTGAAATACTCTACAACATGAATGACTGTCTAAATAATTCTGTTAAGAATCAAACCAGATGCCCTCCACCTGCTTCACTGGGTGGGGTGTTGTGCCAGGACCTTGCTTCAGAGAGGGAGACCTTCAAGATGGTGGAAGAGTAAGACACGAAGATCACCTTCCTCCCCACAAATACATCAGAAATACATCTACATGTGGAACAACTCCTACAGAACACCTACTGAACACTGGCAGAAGACCTCAGGCTCCCCAAAAGGCAAGAAACTACCCATATACCTGGGTAGGGGAAAAGAAAAAAGAAAAAACAGAGACAAAACAATAGGGATGGGACCTGCACCAGTGGGAGGGAGCTGAGAAGGAGGAAAAGTTTCTACACACTAGGAAGCCCCTTCACTGGCAGAGATGGGGGTGGAGTGGGGGAGAAGCTTTGGAGCCACGAAGGACAGCACAGCAATAGGGATGCAGAGGGCAAAGCAGAGAGATTCCTGCACAGAGGATCGGTGCCAACCAGCAATCACCAGCCTGAGAGGCTTGTCTGCTCACCTGTTGGGGCAGGTGGGGGCTGGGAGCTGAGGCTCGGGCTTCAGAGGTCAGATCCCAGGGAGAGGACTAGGGTTGGCTATGTGAACACAGCCTGAAGGTGGCTAGGGTGCCACAGCTAGCCAGGAGGGAGTCCAGGAAAAAGTCTGGAACTGCCTAAGAGGCAAGACCATTGTTTCAGGATGCGTGAGGAGAGGGAATTCAGAGCACTGCCTAAATGAGCTCCAGAGACAGGCACAAGCCATGGCTATCAGCGTGGACACCAGAGATGGGGATGAGATGTTAAGGCTGCTGCTGCAGCCACCAAGAAGTCTGTGTGCAAGCACAGGTCACCGTCCACAACTCCCTTTCCAAGAGCCTGTGCAGCCTGCCACTGCCAGGGTCCTGTGATCCAGGGACAACTTCCCCGGGAGAACACACGGCGTGCCTCATGCTGTTGCAATGTCACCCCGGCCTCTGCTGCCAAAGGCTCACCCCGCATCCGTACCCCTCCCTCCCCCCGGATGGAGTGAGCCAGAGCCACCTAATCAGCTGCTCCTTTAACCTAATGCTGTCGGGTGGGAATAGACGACCTCAGGCGACCTACATGCAGAGGCAGGGCCAAATCCAAAGCTGAACTCCAGGAGCTGTGCGAACAAAGAAAAAGGGAAATTACTTGCAGCAGCCTCAGGAGCAGCAGATTAAATCTTCACAATCAACTTGATGTACCCTGCATCCGTGGAATACCTAAATAGAAAATGTATCATCCCAAAACTGAGGTGGTGGACATTGGGAGCAACCTTAGACTTCAGGCTTGCTGTACGCGACTGACTGGTTTCTGGTTTTATGTTTATCTTAGTTTAGTATTTAGAGTTTATTATCATTCATAGATTTGTTTATTGATTTGGTTGTGCTCTTCCTTTTTTTTTCTTTTTTTATATATACATATATACATTTTTTCCCTTTTTTTCTTTTTGTGAGTGTGTATGTGTATGCTTCTTTGTGTGATTTTGTCTGTATAGCTTTGCTTTTACGATTCGTCCTAGGGTTCTGTCTGTCCATTTTTTGTTTTAGCATAGTTTTTAGCTCCTGTTATCATTGGTGGATTTGTTTTTTGGTTTGGTTGCTCTCTTCTTTCTTTCTTTTGTTTTCTTTTTATTACTTTTTAATTTTTAATAATTTAAAAAAACTTTATTTTAATAACTATTTTTTCTTTCTTTCTTTCTTCCTTCCTTCCTTCCTTTCCCTCCCTCCTTCCCTCCCTCCCTTCCTTCCTTCCTCCCTCCCTTTTCTTCTGAGCCATGTGGCTACCAGGGTCTTGGTACTCTGGCCGGGTGTCAGACCTGTGCCTCTGAGGTGAGAGAGCCGAGTTCAGGACATTGGTCCACCAGAGACCTCTCAGCTACACATATCAAACAGTGAGAGCTCTCCCAGAGATCTTCATCTCAACGCTAAAACCCAGCCCCAATCAACAACCAGCAAGCTACAATGCTGGACATCATATGCCAAACAACCAGCAAGACAGGAAAACAGCCCCACCAATTAGCAGAGAGGCTGCCTAAAATCAAATAAGGTCATAGAAACCCTGAAACACACCACCAGATGTGGTCCTGCCCACCAGAAAACAGGATTCAGACTCATCTACCAGAACACAGGCACAAGTCCCCTCCAGCAGAAAGCCTACACAACCCACTGAAACAACTTAGCCAATGGGGGCAGACACCAAAAACAATGAGAACTACAAACCAGCACCCTGAGAAAAAGAGACCCCAAACACAATAAGTTAAGCAAAATGAGAAGACAGAGAAACACACAGAAGATGAAGGAGCAAGGTAAAAAACCACCAGACCAAACAAATGGAGAGGAACTAGAAAGTATACCTGAAAAAAAATTCAAACCAATGATAGTAAACATATCCAAAATCTTGGAAATGGAATGCAGAAAGTACAAGAAACATTTAATAAGGACTTAAAAGAAATAAAGAACAAACAATGATGAACAACACATTAAATGAAATTAAAAATTCTCTAGAAGGAATCAACAGCAGAATAACTCAGGCACAAAAACGGATAAGTGACCTGGAAGATAAAATAGTGGAAATAACTACTGCAGAGCAGAATAAAGAAAAAAGAATGAAAAGAATTGAGCCCGTTGCGGAGCACAGGTTCCGGACGCGCAGGCTCGGCGGCCATGGCTCACGGGCCCAGCCGCTCCGCGGCATGTGGGATCCTCCCAGACCGGGGCGCGAACCCGGTTCCCCTGCATCGGCAGGCGGATGCGCAACCACTGCGCCACCAGGGAAGCCCTGCAACTCATTTTATAAAGAGAGTATTCCCCTGATATAAAAATGACAAAATATTACATTACAAGAAAGAACCTACAGAGTAACATCTTTTGTCAAAGTGGATGTAAAAATCCTAAACAAAACTTTAGCAAATCAAACCCAAAATGTATAAAAGACTAATTCACAATGACCAGATAGAGTCCATCCCAGGAATGCAAGATTGGATTAATATTCAAATATCAATAAATGTAAGTCACTATGTAAACAAAATAATAAA
Source organism: Physeter macrocephalus (assembly GCF_002837175.3). Classification (NCBI taxonomy): domain Eukaryota; kingdom Metazoa; phylum Chordata; class Mammalia; order Artiodactyla; family Physeteridae; genus Physeter; species Physeter macrocephalus. Next base: position 45,133,556 of record NC_041220.1, on the reverse strand, counting down.
GAAAAACCACATGATCATCTCAATTGACAAAGAAAAAACATTTAGCAAAATCTCATATTTGATTTCTTTCCACAAATGTTTTGGATTAATTAGATATTCATATTAAAAAATGAACTTTGATCCATATTTTATTCCATATTGAAAATTTAACAAAAGTAGATTACTGACATAAATGTAAAATCTAAACCTATAATATTTCTACCAAATAACCACAGGACAAACATTTGTGATTTTGTCAAAGATTTCCTTTAAAGAATGAAAAGATCAATTTAACCTCTCTAAAATTAAAAAAATCTGCTTTTCTAGAAACATGTTTAAGGTAATGAAAGATAAGCCACAGACTAGGAGAAAATATTTGCAAATCATGTAAATGAGTCACCACAATATATTAAAAAAAAAACTCTAAAAAATCCATTTTTTAAAATGCCAATTTAAAAAAAAGGACAAAAATTTTGAAAATCTATTTAATCAAAGAAGATACATAATGGAGATGTTCATCATCATTTATCAGTAATTAGGGAACTAAAATTAAAGCCACAATAACACACAGCTACACACATATTAGGATGGCTAAACATTAGGAACACTGATCATATCAAGTGCTGGAAGAAATGTTTATACTAGCCCAAACTTGAAACAACCAGAATATCCAATAACTAGTGAATGGATAAATAAACTGTAGTATATCCATACAACGGAAAACTACTTAGAAAAAAAAAAGTATGAGTTATTGAAATACTCTACAACATGAATGACTGTCTAAATAATTCTGTTAAGAATCAAACCAGATGCCCTCCACCTGCTTCACTGGGTGGGGTGTTGTGCCAGGACCTTGCTTCAGAGAGGGAGACCTTCAAGATGGTGGAAGAGTAAGACACGAAGATCACCTTCCTCCCCACAAATACATCAGAAATACATCTACATGTGGAACAACTCCTACAGAACACCTACTGAACACTGGCAGAAGACCTCAGGCTCCCCAAAAGGCAAGAAACTACCCATATACCTGGGTAGGGGAAAAGAAAAAAGAAAAAACAGAGACAAAACAATAGGGATGGGACCTGCACCAGTGGGAGGGAGCTGAGAAGGAGGAAAAGTTTCTACACACTAGGAAGCCCCTTCACTGGCAGAGATGGGGGTGGAGTGGGGGAGAAGCTTTGGAGCCACGAAGGACAGCACAGCAATAGGGATGCAGAGGGCAAAGCAGAGAGATTCCTGCACAGAGGATCGGTGCCAACCAGCAATCACCAGCCTGAGAGGCTTGTCTGCTCACCTGTTGGGGCAGGTGGGGGCTGGGAGCTGAGGCTCGGGCTTCAGAGGTCAGATCCCAGGGAGAGGACTAGGGTTGGCTATGTGAACACAGCCTGAAGGTGGCTAGGGTGCCACAGCTAGCCAGGAGGGAGTCCAGGAAAAAGTCTGGAACTGCCTAAGAGGCAAGACCATTGTTTCAGGATGCGTGAGGAGAGGGAATTCAGAGCACTGCCTAAATGAGCTCCAGAGACAGGCACAAGCCATGGCTATCAGCGTGGACACCAGAGATGGGGATGAGATGTTAAGGCTGCTGCTGCAGCCACCAAGAAGTCTGTGTGCAAGCACAGGTCACCGTCCACAACTCCCTTTCCAAGAGCCTGTGCAGCCTGCCACTGCCAGGGTCCTGTGATCCAGGGACAACTTCCCCGGGAGAACACACGGCGTGCCTCATGCTGTTGCAATGTCACCCCGGCCTCTGCTGCCAAAGGCTCACCCCGCATCCGTACCCCTCCCTCCCCCCGGATGGAGTGAGCCAGAGCCACCTAATCAGCTGCTCCTTTAACCTAATGCTGTCGGGTGGGAATAGACGACCTCAGGCGACCTACATGCAGAGGCAGGGCCAAATCCAAAGCTGAACTCCAGGAGCTGTGCGAACAAAGAAAAAGGGAAATTACTTGCAGCAGCCTCAGGAGCAGCAGATTAAATCTTCACAATCAACTTGATGTACCCTGCATCCGTGGAATACCTAAATAGAAAATGTATCATCCCAAAACTGAGGTGGTGGACATTGGGAGCAACCTTAGACTTCAGGCTTGCTGTACGCGACTGACTGGTTTCTGGTTTTATGTTTATCTTAGTTTAGTATTTAGAGTTTATTATCATTCATAGATTTGTTTATTGATTTGGTTGTGCTCTTCCTTTTTTTTTCTTTTTTTATATATACATATATACATTTTTTCCCTTTTTTTCTTTTTGTGAGTGTGTATGTGTATGCTTCTTTGTGTGATTTTGTCTGTATAGCTTTGCTTTTACGATTCGTCCTAGGGTTCTGTCTGTCCATTTTTTGTTTTAGCATAGTTTTTAGCTCCTGTTATCATTGGTGGATTTGTTTTTTGGTTTGGTTGCTCTCTTCTTTCTTTCTTTTGTTTTCTTTTTATTACTTTTTAATTTTTAATAATTTAAAAAAACTTTATTTTAATAACTATTTTTTCTCCTTTCTTTCTTTCTTCCTTCCTTCCTTCCTTTCCCTCCCTCCTTCCCTCCCTCCCTTCCTTCCTTCCTCCCTCCCTTTTCTTCTGAGCCATGTGGCTACCAGGGTCTTGGTACTCTGGCCGGGTGTCAGACCTGTGCCTCTGAGGTGAGAGAGCCGAGTTCAGGACATTGGTCCACCAGAGACCTCTCAGCTACACATATCAAACAGTGAGAGCTCTCCCAGAGATCTTCATCTCAACGCTAAAACCCAGCCCCAATCAACAACCAGCAAGCTACAATGCTGGACATCATATGCCAAACAACCAGCAAGACAGGAAAACAGCCCCACCAATTAGCAGAGAGGCTGCCTAAAATCAAATAAGGTCATAGAAACCCTGAAACACACCACCAGATGTGGTCCTGCCCACCAGAAAACAGGATTCAGACTCATCTACCAGAACACAGGCACAAGTCCCCTCCAGCAGAAAGCCTACACAACCCACTGAAACAACTTAGCCAATGGGGGCAGACACCAAAAACAATGAGAACTACAAACCAGCACCCTGAGAAAAAGAGACCCCAAACACAATAAGTTAAGCAAAATGAGAAGACAGAGAAACACACAGAAGATGAAGGAGCAAGGTAAAAAACCACCAGACCAAACAAATGGAGAGGAACTAGAAAGTATACCTGAAAAAAAATTCAAACCAATGATAGTAAACATATCCAAAATCTTGGAAATGGAATGCAGAAAGTACAAGAAACATTTAATAAGGACTTAAAAGAAATAAAGAACAAACAATGATGAACAACACATTAAATGAAATTAAAAATTCTCTAGAAGGAATCAACAGCAGAATAACTCAGGCACAAAAACGGATAAGTGACCTGGAAGATAAAATAGTGGAAATAACTACTGCAGAGCAGAATAAAGAAAAAAGAATGAAAAGAATTGAGGACAGTCTTACAGACCTCTGGGACAACATTAAAGCCAGGACCATTCAAATTATAGGGGGCTCAGAAGAAGAAGAGAAAAAGAAAGGGACTGAGAAAATATTTGAAGAGATTATAGTTAAAAACTCCCCTAATATGGGAAACGAAATAGTCAGTCCAAGTCCAGGAAGTGCAGAGAGTCCCATAGAGGATAAATCCAGGGAGAAACACGCCAAGACACATATTAATCAAACTATCAAAAATTGAATACAAAGAAAAAAGGTTAAAAGCAGCAAGGGAAAAACAACGAATAACACACAAGGGAATCCCCATAAGGTCAATAGCTGATCTTTCAGCAGAAACTCTGCAAGCCAGAAGGGAGTGGCAAGACATACTTAAAGTGATGAAAGGCAAGACATCACTTAAAGTGATGAAAGCCAAGATTACTCTACCGAGCAAGGATCTCATTCAGATTTGACAGAGAAATTAAAACCTTTACAGAAAAGCAAAAGTTCAGAGAATTCAGCACCACCAAACAAGTTTCACAACAAATGCTAAAGGAACTTCTCTAGGCAAGAAACACAAGAGAAGGAAAAGACCTATAATAACAAACCAAAACCAATTAAGAAAATGATAATAGGAATGTACATATCGATAACTACCTTAAATGTAAATGGATTGAATGCTCCAACCAAAAGACACAGACTGGCTGAATGGATACAAAAACAAAGAAGAAGATATAACAATTGTAAATATTTATACACCCAACAGAGGAGCACTTCATTACATAAGGCAAATGCTAACAGCCATAAAAGGGGAAATCAACGGTAACACAATAATAGTAGGGGACTATAACAACCACTTGCACCAATGGAGAGATCATCCAAAATGAAAATAAATAAGGAAACACAAGCTTAAATCAATACACTAAACAAGATGGACTTAATTGATATTTATAAGACATTCCATCCAAAAACAACAGAATACATTTTCTTTCCAAGTGCTCATGGAACATTCTCCAGGATAGATCTTATCTTGGGGCACAGATCAAGCATTGGTAAATTTAAGAAAATTGAAATTGTATCAAGTATATTTTCTGACCACAATGTTATGAGACTAGATATCAACTACAGGAAAAAACCTGTAAAAAAATAGAAACACATGGAGGCTAAAAATATAGTACTTAATAACCAAGAGATCACTGAAGAAATCAAAGAGGTAATCAAAAAATACCTAGAAACAAATGACAATGAAAACACCATGACTCAAAACCTATGGGATGCAGCAAAAGCAGTTCTAAGATGGAAGTTTACAGCAATACAATCCTACCTCAAGAAACAAGAAATATCTCAAATAAACAAGCTAACCTTACACCTAAAGCAATTAGAGAAAGAAGAACAAAAAAAACTCCCAAAGTTAGCAGAAGGAAAGAAATCACAAAGATCAGATGAGAAATAAGTGAAAAATAAATGAAGGAAATGATGCAAGCAACTCTATGCCAATAAAATGGACAACCTGCAAGAAATGGACAAATCTTAGAAAAGCACAACTTTCCAAGCCTGAACCAGGACGTCCCAGGAATGCAAGGATTCTTCAATATACGCAAATCAATCAACGTGATACACCATATTAACCAATTGAAGGAGAAAAACCATATGATCATCTCAATACTGCAGAAAAACTTCTACAAATTCTATCCTTCTCAAACTCTTCCAAAATATAGCAGAGTGAGGAACACTCCCATAATCATTCTCAAGGCAACTATCACCCTGATACCAAAACCAGACAAAGTTGTCACAAAGGAAGAAAACTACAAGCCAATATCACTGATGAACATAGATGCAAAAATCCTCAACAAAATACTAGCGAACAGAATCCAAGAGTACATTGAAAGGATCACACACTATGATTACGTGGGGTTTATCCCAGGAATGCAAGGATTCTTCAATATACACAAATCAATCAATGTGATACACCATATTAACCAATTGAAGGAGAAAAACCATATGATCATCTCAATACTGCAGAAAAACTTCTACAAATTTCAACACCTATTTATGATAAAAACCCTCCAGAAAGTAGGCATAGAGGGAACTTTCCTCAACATAATAAAGGCCATATATGACAAACCCACAGCCAACATTGCTCTCAATGGTGAAAAACTGAAACCGTTTCCTCTAAGATCAGGAATAAGACAAGGTTGCCCACTCTCACCACTGTTATTCAACATAGTTTTGGAAGTTTTAGCCACAGCAATCAGAGAAGAAAAAGAAATAAAAGGAAGCCAAATTGGAAAAGAAGAAGTAAAACTGTCACTGTTTGCAGATGACAAGATACTATAAACAGAGAATCCTAAAGATGCTATCAGAAAACTACTAAAGCCAATCTATGAATTTGGTAAAGTAGCAGGATACAAAATTAATGCACAGAAACCTCTTGCATTCCTATATAATGATGTAAAATCTGAAAGAGAAATTAAGGAAACACTTCCATTTACCATTACAATAAAAAGAATAAAATACCTAGGAATAAAACTACCTAAGGAGACAAAAGACCTGTATGCAGAAATCTATAAGGCACTGGTGAAAGAAATAAAAGATAATACAAACAGATGTAGAGATATACCATGTTCTTGGATTGGAAGAATCAACTCTGTGAAAATGACTCTACTACACAAAGCAATCTACAGATTCAATGCAATCCCTATTAAACGACCAATGGCATTTTTCACAGAACTAGAACAAAAAAGTTCACAGTTTGTTTGAAACACAAAAGACACTGAATAGCCAAAGCAATCTTGAGAAAGAAGAATGGAGCTGGAGGAATCAGGCTCCCAGCTTTCAGACTATACTACAAAGATACAGTAATCAAGACAGTATGGTAGTGGCACAAAAAGAGAAATATGAATCAATGGAACAGGATAGAGAGCCCAGAAATAAACCCATGCACATATGGTCACCTTATCTTTGATAAAGAATGCAAAAATATACAATGGAGAAAAGACAGGCTCTTCAATAAGTGGTGCTGGGAAAACTGGACAGCTACACGTAAAAGAATGAAATTACAACACTCCCTAACACCATACACAAAAATAAACTCGAAATGGATTAAAGACCTAAATGTAAGGCCAGACAGTATAAAACTCTTAGAGGAAAACATAGGCAGAACACTCTATGATGTAAATCACAGCAAGATCCTTTTTGACCCATCTCCTAGAGAAATGGAAATAAAAACAAAAAT
>NC_041220.1:45062090-45126722 GCF_002837175.3 Physeter macrocephalus | reverse complement strand
TGTGGAGAAAAGGGAACCCTCTTGCACTGTTGGTGGGAATGTAAATTGATACAGCCTCTATGGAGAACAGTATGGAGGTTCCTTAAAAAACTAAAAATAGAACTACCATACGACCCAGCAATGCTACTGCTGGGCATATACCCTGAGAAAATCATAATTCAAAAAGAGTCATGTACCACAATGTTCACTGCAGCTCTATTTACAATAGTCAGGACATGGAAGCAACCTAAATGTCCAATGACAGATGAATGGATAATGAAGATGTGGCACATATATACAATGGAATATTACTCAGCCATAAAAAGAAACGAAGTTGAGTTATTTGTAGTGATGTGGATGGAACTAGAGACTGTCATACAGAGTGTAGTAAGCCAGAAAGAGAAAAACAAATACTGTATGCTAACACATGTATATGAAATGTAAAAAAAAAAAAAAAAAAAAAAGAGATGGTTCTGAAGAACCTAGGGGCAGGATAGGAATAAAGATGCAGACGTAGAGAATTGACTTGAGGACACAGGGAGGGGGAAGGGTAAGCTGGGACAAAGTGAGAGTGTGACATGGACTTATATATACTACCAGAAGTAAAATAGATAGCTAGTGGGAAGCAGACGCATAGCACACGGAGATCAGCTCAGTGCTTTGGGACTACCTAGAGGGGTGGGATAGGGAGGGTGGTAAGGAGACGCAAAAGGGAGGAGATATGGGGATATATGTATATGTATAGCTGATTCACTTTGTTATAAAGCAGAAACTAACACACCATTGTAAAGCAATTACACCCCAATAAAGTTGTTAAAAATAAAAATTTAAAAAAATTAAAAAATAAACCAAACCAAAAAAAAGGAAAAAAGGAGACATACTCTATTAGTCTCTTTATATATTGTTCATTTCTACAAAATGAAACCTAATCTCTAATGAGAGAAATTAGATCAGTGTTTTCCTGGGGAACTACCAAGGGCATGAAGAAAATTTAGGGTGATTAATATGTTAATTATCTTAATTTTGTTGATGGTTTCTCTGTGTATACATGTGTAATTTTTTAAATTTTATACTTTAAATATGTACACTTTATTGCTTGCCAATAATATATTTTTTAAAATAACCTCTTAATTTTAAGAAATTCTGTTCATCAGGAGGCATCACAAAGACAGTTGAAAGAAGAAGAGGAGAAAAAGCCATGGACTAGTTTAATTAGTACTTAGTGTCATCATTAGCATGATAGTTTCCAGCTGGAAGTGCAGAGACTTCCTATGGGCAAATGGCTGAACCAGCTCTGAGGAATGTAAACCATGTAGCCTTAAGAACTGTGGTGAGTTCCAGTGTCTCATTATAGGTAACAAGAGAAAGGAATGAGGAGAAAGGAAAATGTCCAGTTAGATGCAATAATCCCATTAACATTTTCTTCTGTGTTGTTGCTCCAGAGAATTTATGCTAAAGGTTTGAACCTGCATGCGATGTCCAGGACTAAAGGAATATTACCGTCATGTGTCTGCCAGATGTTGTTCCATGCAGAGATATATGATATAGTTTTTTTTCCCAACTTTTACATGATTTTTAAATTAAAAATCCTCAATGCATAGAATTATTTTCCCCTATTAGAAATAATATAATCTATATTAACAATTAGGATAATTATTAACTCATTGATAAAACAGGTAGTACTGAGAATTAAAATTATCATGAACAGATTATGGAGAATTGAGAAGTCCCACAATCTGCCATCTGTAAGCTGGCGAACCAGAAAGCTGGTGGTGTAATTCGGTCCAAGTTCAAAGGCCGAAGAATTGGGGGGGCTGCTAGTGTAAGTCTCATTCCAAGTCCAAAAGCCTGAGAACCAGGAGCACCAATGTTGAAGAGCAGAATATCAGTGTCCCAGCTCAAGTGAAAAAAAGCAGAGCCTTGTTCTACCTTTTTATTCTGTTCAGGCCCTCAATGGATTGGATGATGCCCACCTGTATTGGTAAAGGTGAACTTCTTTGTCAGTCTACTAATTCAAATGCTAGGCTCTTCAAGAAACACTCTCACAGACACACCCAGAAATAATGTTTTACCAGTTATGTGTGTCTCTTAGCCCAGTCAAGTTGACACATAAAATTAACCATCACAATGTTGATCAATTTCTCGCTAATTGCACTGAGGATTTTAATTGTCAAAGAAAACTTTCAGAAAATAAAATAATAATCATGAACATATCTCAAATGCTAGATTGATCACATTGGTATGAATAGACAAATTTTGAATAATTAAATCAGAAAAAGCCTTATTTAGCTGTTTCATAAGGATTGTTTTCATTAAGATGTACATCACATGTTATCCTTTTTCATGTCATTTTACTATCATAATCGTGTATCTACTCTTTCTCATGTCTGTTTAATATAATTGTGATATGCACAGTTCTAGTAATGAAAATAAAAATATTTTATACAAACCAATGGCAAGGTAAGTCTATGAGTTTTGTACATTATATCGCCAACATTTACAGGGAAGATTTTCTCCATAAGCCTTGAGTTTACTTGGTAAGTTTTCTAAATCTGTGAACTGAGTATATATCTAGAAAGCATATTATAAAACTTCAAGGCACTTCCTTTCATCTCACAAATATATGCTGTTAGGTTTCCCCATTGACCTAATTATCCCTTTCCTTTGAATCACAACAGGCTTTATGTAGCAATATGAGAAAATGGCCAAAATTTCCTGACCCCTCTCGCAAAACTAATCAGTGAATTCCCCCAGCAAGCAAGACCATTTCAATAGCCATCTTAAATCTTTCATGAGGCTTCTAAAGTTCAGTTATGTCTAGATAGCTGCTTCTATATTACTTCTTCTCATGTTCTTTAAGGCAATCATTATTGCCATTTTTATTTGTGTACATATCAACTTCTTTTTTACACAATGAAAAAAACGAACACAATCTCAGAATTTTATTCTATTAGAGGAAAGCAACCTTAAGAGAAAGCAATGATTCTGGCACCCTACAAATCAGTAAATTTGAGGATACATTTAGAGAATATCTGTGATTTTTGACAGCTCTTTCAGGCCTTGAACCAAAAGAACCTGTTCTCTCAGTGCAAAATAAAAATTACTGATTGGACTACTGTGAGGGAGAATTGTGACAGGGATGGAAAGAATGACTGAAAAATAATAGAAATATGAGAAAACAGAGTAATAAAAAAAGACGAGGGAAGAAGAGAGGAAGGGAGAATGCTTAAAGGAGGAACACAGGAAAGAAGCAACGAATACATAGCAAACTCTAAGTCCAAAAGCAAGGAACACACAAGGATGGCCATCCACACAAAAATCCATGCCCAATAGCATTAACCATACCTTTTTTAGCTTTGATAACTTGTTTCAGACAAAGCATTCCTACAAAGCATATTTCCCCATTCCATAGTTACTCAGTCTGGGGTGAATAGCACTCACTTGAAGAAATTTGTTATACAAATTCAGAAAATATCAAGAGATAAAGTTGGAGATAATCATACTTATATAATTTCAATACAATACTGGCTGTACCATGTAGTGCCCAAGACAGAAAACAGAAACCACTTACTCTAAGGAAAAAAGAATTTAGTATTAGAATTAGTTGCTTACAAAATTGTTTAAAAGGCTAAAGGAGCCAGTTCAAGGCTGGGGTACCAGGGTGATACAAAGAAGAATCTAGAACCAGCCCGCTTTTGAAGCTAGTCTGATCTAGGTTGGGCCATAATGCCTTTTCTACTTCCAGAGAAGCTCTGAATAGCAAAAAACTGAAATGACACACAAAGCTGTAACCCAAGGAGTAAGCAGTAACATCAAGAGGTTACTGCTTCTTTCAGAAAGCTGAAGAATAAGCACTGGGCACCCCATGCAAGAGAGCCATGAATTTCCTAAATAGCAGGTGTAGCCAGAGTTGAAGGAAGAGGGCCTTCCTGGACTTTGACTTTCAAATTTTATGGAAGCACACTTAACTGGTGAGCACTAACTCATATGTAGAATTCTCGCTGCAAGGCAGTTTAGAAAATGTAGGTTTCAGCATTCCAAAACCTCCAAATAAAAGACACATAGAGATTGAGAGAGCCACTCATAATATTTTAACACATGAGGATATATATATATAGATAGATAGCTATCTATCTTTATCTTTCTATGTATATCTACATATCTATATCTATTGATCTATTATCTATCTACCTATCTATCTAGAGAGAACTGAATTTTACATCTAGCAATATAAAATAAACATCCCAGGAGTTGCATACAAATAGTACCAGAAATATGCGTAGTAGTTTTTTGGAAAAATTGGATACTTTTCTTTTTATCACTGATATTTGGAGTCTCTAGAAAGTAAGATGAGATGACAAATATGGATGGCATATAATAGCATGTAATTTCTTTTCTAGAAACTTTAATTTGGCCATTACTTGATAACATTATGGGGCTCAGAAAATATCTGTTTTTATTAGTTTAAAATACCTGCAATCTTTTAGATAAATATGAAACAGTGATTTTCAAATTTGGTGATTTTGATATTTAAATAATATATCTCAAATCTCATACTAAACGTGCTAAATAAAGTGGATAACTTGAAAAAATGTTGAATAAATGTTGCATCTTCCCCAAACTTGCTTAACTTTTCCACTCAGAATACATGGCTATTTAATAGGAAGTGCTTTTCACAGAAGCCTGTTTGCATAGGTAATTCACTAGCAAAACTTAATATGAATTAGCAAGTCCCAGTGCACAATAAGATATGGGTCATCAATAGATTTGCCATTCTCTTTTCTATTCCTTTCTTCATAAAATAAAATATAAGGCAACATTTCCTTCATTTTAGACACTATGTACCAAAGTAATTCCTCCAAAAGATGGTATTTTCTTATTAAAAATTAATATAAACACCTACGCTGTTTATATCCTTAATAGCTCTCATCTAGATAATACAGTAAATTTCTGACTTATTTTTTAACTTATCTAACGTCTTTCCTTAATGCTCACTAATTCATCCTAAAACATTATTCTAATTCTTTCACTTCCATGTTCATCTTTTTACTATTTTCAATGTCTCCCCATCAGTCCCTCCACTTCCTTAGTCCAGTTTCTTCTGACTAAAAAATTTAGTCCAAATTCTTTACTTCATCACTCAAGGTCATCCTCATCACCACAATTCTATCACCTTTCCATTGCCCTAGGCATTGTATAGCGTTTGTAAAGTTCATGTGTTATGTTGCCACCAGTCATTTCCCATTTTTTCTCCATATTCTTTCATTGCCACACATTTTCTCATGTTGTTTATTTTACGTCTTTTCTTCTCCATCTCCCCACTGTTGACTCCTGTTCATTCTTCACAAATCACCTCAAATGTTACCTCCTTTAGATTTCTTTCCCCATCACCCTCACCAGGAGTGATTTATTTTTCCTCTGAAGTTTTAAAGACGTATTTCAGTGTCTCTTATGGCATGAGACAATCTCTCTTGTTTAATAATTATTTTGTGTCCCCTGCTATGCTACAAGCTGAGGAAGGAGAGACAGCGTTTATGTTTGTGTCCCCACAGTGCTAGCTAGCATCATGACATAGACGGAGTAGAAACAAAATTATTATTGATTGGATACACATTCGTGAATCATTCTAGAGAAAGAAACTATTTTCTATTTATTAAAAACATGAAAACAACTTCATATTCAGTCTTCTTTCTAACTTTTTTTTTTACCTCTGACATTCTACAGAGAGTAGCTTGAAGCAGTTTTGCAATTTTCTAACTAAGAAATAATTTGTCCATAGGCTTTTTCTTATTACTTCACATAATCTACTTTATAGAATTCTGAGCTTTCATTATAAATCAGAGTTTAAAGTTTTCAGATTCATGTAGAAAATTGTATTGGGGATTAGATAACAAAATCAATGCATGAGCAGCTTTTAAAATACCATTTTATACACTACATAATTGTACATTTGTGCTAATTCCTTTTATCTGCTTTTTCTTAGAAATACTTAAAATAGGTTACTGTTTTTCATATTTATAATAGATTTATCACATTAGTTTTTAAGACAAGACACTTCTTGTGACAAATTAAAAAAATAATAAACAAAAAGCCAGCCCTCCTATTTTAATTTAGGAACACTGATGAAAAGTAAAATAGACTACCAATACACACACAGATACACATACACACACACACACACACTGTTAGTTTATAAAAATTACTTGAAACATTGTATTTTAAATAATATTAAATTGCAAATAATAACCTACATATATAATAAGTGTTTTTTAAATTATATTGCATGATATGGAGATTTAAAATAATGTAAAGCTATATAACTTCGGGAGGGAATCAGATTTATTTTATTGACATTTACCCAGAATGTTGCAAGTCAGTTTGGACAGAGAAACACTGAAATCAAATATGATGTGATTTAAATACCAGAGAAAAGAAAACAACGGAAGTTGCCTCGATTGAACACTTATTTAGGTATTAGACTGAGACTTAGGAGCTGAACATTATATGCAGGATAGCATCATATATGGGACATTTTTGAGTGTTTCTTAATTTGAAAAGTTAGGCAAAATCTTGTTACTTACATTCTGAGAATTTTAAATCAAACTCTTCTCTCTTCAGCTGCTTCCTTAAGATATTCTCCCCCTCACCAACAGATATTGTCATAAACAGATGGTCATTATTCTTACCAGTATGACCCAAATAGCTTTCTAACCTATCTTACACCCAGCTACTGCCATTATAAGTGATTATTCAATATTGCAAATATGATAGACTTTCCCTTATATCAAATATTTTTATAAATGTCCATTTTCATCAAAATAAACTCCAAATTCATCCTGGAATTACAAGGCCTTTCATGACCTCAGTCTTACCCTACATTAACCAGCTTCAATTTTCAACACTCCTTTTTTGATTTTATTTAAGCAGTTCAAAAATGCGTATCTCTCTGGGAGTTCATTAACACATTAATTTATGATAGATTTTTTAAAAACCTCACCATTTTATTTTGGGACAAAGCATAATAAAAAATTTAAATGCAAACTCAATCATTCAATTATTTTATAAATACATATTAAAGACATATGATAATTCAAGCACAAGTGAGCCTTTAGGATTCCAAGACCAAACAAACAGTTCTTAAGCAACCAGGTCTCTAAGGAGGACAAAGAATTTGTACTTAGTTGTCAGATAACAAACCAATGCATCCAGAGCTATTGTCTTGTGAAGACTCGGTGTTTATTTCTTTCTCAACTCTAGAATGGTTTTATTGCTTAGTTTATTTCTTTGCTTCATATTGCTTTTCTTTGTTTTTGAATGTGTGTTAGTGATATTGACAAGAATTAAGAGATTTGCCAATGACAGTAAAGACAGCCTACTCAGCCCTTGCTAGGGTCAGAATGAGGATGAAAATATGGTTCCAGAGTTCAAGGTGAGGGCAGCAGGGAGATAAGGGGAGACTCAAAACAGACCCAAAAGTAGCTGTTAAGAGCAAGGTAACAAGAGAGGAGATTGCAGCATGGATAGAATCAGGAGTGGGATTAAAAAACAAAAGAAGAAAACAGGAAATAAAAAGAAACTCGTCAAGTACATTAGAGGCAGGTGACATTGAAAGTGGAGTGTAAGTCAACCTCAAGTTCTCCTTGAGAAAAAAAAATCCCCCTCTGAAAACACAAAGTCCTCTTCCTGCAGTCCTGATTTCATACAAAATTACCTGAAAAAATTTTCAGGCACAGCTAGGCTGAGTATTCAAGATATCTCAAGTAGGTCACTTTGAAATAATTCTTCTAATTCATTCAGAAATTACTGATTAAAAAATAATAAGAATCATAAATAGCAGAATGTCCAGTGTTCAGAAAAGGTAATTCTTACCCTCCTGTGTGCCTGACATTATGAACAAATGCTAAATTATGGGAGGAGGCAGGGAATCCAGGAAAAGTGATATTCCATTTGTTGACTTCTGAGGTATGTTGTTTATGGTTTACAAGTTCATTTAATTGCATAGGTGGAGTTTTACAGTCAGTAGAATGATGAGGGAAGCAGATGGCATAATCTTTTATTAAAAACTTAGCCACCTTCTTATATATGTGATAGCTCTTACTTCATTCTTTGGAATTTGCATTTTAAATGATTAAGGATCCAGTAGGACAGCATGAAACCTCATTAAGAAAGATATATTTTCAGGCCTCTACCCGAAGGGAAAGTGGTGATTTTTCTACCACATAGTCCTCAGTTTAAATACCTGCTGATTTGTTTTAGCTCTACTTACTTCAAAGTATTTCAGCCACATTAATACAGCTTTTAACTATAGAAACTGACAGAATACAAAATCAAGCTTTTAGCTATATCTTAAAATAAACAGACCAGAATATTTTTCATTTATGAAGCTTCCACTTTCTATGACATTGTGTAATATATTAGTGGTTAACTAAAGGCTTCTCTTGAGCCTAAGGTAAGAGGGGATATAAAAACCTCTGTGATTTTGCAGTTCATTATGAAAACTAACAGCAGATTTGCTTTTAAACAGATGTTATCTTTAGCTGCTGCTTTGAAGTAAGAAGCTGAGAGTAATAGGGGTGGTAGAGATCATACATTCTCACTGTACATATAGTAATGGCGGTATAATAATTAAGGTTTAATCAGAGCATTCTCCTGCTGCTTTCCCAATCACTGTTGAGGTAATAATAGCATTATAGATTAGGTAGCAACTTGCAACAAAGTTAGGCAACTGCATCATAAAAAGCAATATTGATGTATAAAGAATTAGGTAAACTTAGTCAATGAAGCATAACATCTCATTCATATTAACCTCCAGCAGGGCCCTTACAGTCCCAGGCATTGATCCAATCATTTGCTTGCCTAAGTATTTTCCACCTTCTGTGAAATTGCTTACCTCCTTTCTGAAACACCCACTGTTTTCTTTAGAAATGCTTTGTATTCTCTCTTTTATGGGGATATACTAAGAAAAAGAAATGGTGGGCTATATTCAGCAAAAGACAATACTGAAGCAGTTAGAGTTGTATACTAGAAAAGCATCCAGAAAAAATGTGGGTGGTTTTTTTCACTTGTCTCAGACCTGGAAGGGTTAATTCAAGCACAGAAGTCCTAATGATTTTACAGGATAGTGGGACTTCCAAGGCACATAAGCCCTTTAGGTGTTGGGTTAAAGGAGAATGCTGATGTGTGTGTGTGTGTGTGTGTGTGTGTGTGTGTGTTGAATAGTATGTGGTTTTCTTTTGCTGATTTACTTTATTTTTTATCCCATTGTTGATTATATACCAATCAACGTTTTTCAACTCTACTTCCATGATAAACAATAGACATTTTATAAGCAAGGGTGAGCATTTAAGTCCATGAAAAGAATAGTCATTCTCAGAATGGAGGAAGAGGGTTTAGTCTAGGTGAATTTGGGACTATGACAGCAGAGACTTTGAGTGACCACTATAGATTCCAGTGAGAAGAGGATTTCTACCCTGACCTCTGTAAAAACGTAAAGAATTGTTATCATTTCTCTCATTGATCTACCACATTAGATGATAAATAACCAGAACTGCCATGAAAATGGTTAAGAGTATTAAGTCAAGGTTCACTGACAGACACTTTGACACCTAAGGACAAGGCAATTATAAAGAAACACAAAAGCAAGTGCTCAAATATTTTTCCTTAGTATATAAATTTCCTCTAATTCATCTGGGGACAGGAGCACACCTAAATGCTGGAGAAGACGGAAGTGAGCCAAGTCTATTCTACTAAAGTGTCAGAAATAATCTGTCATAAATTATCTATCTACCTATCTATCTATCTATCATCTATCTATTTAAGCTTATATAAAACAGACATTTATTTCTCATAGTTCTAGAGGCTGGAAGTCTGATGTCAGGGTGCCAGCATGATTGGGTGAGGGCTCTCTTCCAGACTGCACACGTCTGTTGTATCCTCACGTGGTGAAAGGGGCTGCATAATTTTTTTAAAAATGTACTTTGTTCCAAAATGAAAATAATTGGCTATTCAAGTGGGTCACCATCTTGAATAAAATGTAATTAAATTTTTGTAACTAATTTTTCATATTTAATCAAAATTTGATATAAACATTGAATGTATTATACAATAGCATGAAAGTTTGGAAGAAAACATTCCTTCAGAAAGAAAATTATAAGTATTTAGTTTTTTTAAATTAGGGAAATCAATTTCACAACATAAAACATTTACGAAAAACCTTTCCATAATCTGCTCTGTCATCAGTTTATCACAGGGCTTTTCATGGAAAAACATCAGAACGAACAGAGACTGTCATACATTGGCTATATTTCTAACACTCTCTTAATAGGGGAAAATATCGGGACAAGATAACCTACTTGCTTTCTGTCATTTGTAAAAGATTTGATATCCTGAAATTTCTCATCATAATGAACAAAAGTCAGTCTCTGAGATTAAAATATGGGTGAGCAGATTACAGGTAACTTCTTTTCTAGTCAAAATTTCTTTTTTAAAAAAAATTAATTTATTTATTTATTTTTTGGCTGCGTTGGGTCTTCGTTACTTAGTGGGGGGTTTCTCTAGTTGCGGCGAGCGGGGCCTACTCTTCGTTGTGGTGTGCGGGCTTCTCATTGCGGTGGCTCCTCTTGTTGCGGCGCTTGGGCTCTAGGCACGCGGGCTTTAGTAGCTGTGGCACGCAGGCTCAGTAGTTGTGGTTCGCAGGCTCTAGAGCACAGGCTCAGTAGTTGTGGCGCACAGGCTTAGTTGCTCCACGGCATGTGGGATCTTCCCAGACCAGGGCTCACACCCGTGTCCCCTGAATTGGCAGGCTGATTCTTAACCACTGAGCCACCAGGGAAGTCCTAGTCAAAATTTCTATACGCTTTGACCGATGGGTTCAGTTAAAAATATTTCTCTCTCTCAATTTCCCTCTCTCTCTCTCTCTAGATCTATTTACAGAACAGAAACAATGAAAACCACCAATCCCCTATTAATAACTTAAATAATTACATGTCCTTGAAATTTTTCTCATAAGTGTTTCATCCTCTAGATCTTTCACCTTCAGACATTAATGCTTGTTAGAGTTTAAGGGTGCATGATCTTTAAAGGATTTTTTAAGTAATAAAATGCACAAACACAAGATTTAAGGTTGCTTTAAAGTTATAACTCAGAAAGTCTTTAGGTAATTAAAAAATGAGAACATATACCCAAATTAATGAGGAGAGCTGAAGAAATTGCTTAAGTAATTTTAAAACAACATTGCCTAACTTAGATATACAAAAGTATTTTCCTTAAACAAAAGCTTCATGTTTCTTTCCACTTCAACATATTTATCCTTCATTTCTTTTTTTCTTTTTTCTTTCTTCTTCACTCATGAAATAGAGAATTTGATAGGGGAACAATGGGGAGTAGAATACATTTAGTACAGGAAAAATATTAATTGCTTCAAAATGCGAAGTGAGGGAAGAAATCAATTGTGAGTAAACAGCGTAGAACGAAACCTCTTGACCTTGTCAGATGCTTTATGGGAGAGACCCTTCAATCATAAATGTGCTGATGCTAAATTATCACAGGATTTGATCTATCCTCTAATAATTGAAAACTCCCACTCCTGGAAGAGAACCAGTTTTCTGAACAGCCACTAATTTTTCAGAGTGGAAATTTAGTACGGAAGAGATTGCACATTTATCCACTAAGATTTGTATTTATATCTTATGGACCATCACATTCCGCATTAGGCTCTGATTGTAAATAGCCACATTGTGTTTTGAGGTGCACACTTCTGGGATGTGCAGTTGCAATTCTTAAAAATGCCATATATAGTTTAACGTATTACCTTCAGTATCTTTCCTTTAAATATCAGAGTATGTGAAAAAGTTAACCATGAACAGAGATAAATGCCGTTAACTGCAACATCAGGGTTCAATCTTAGTTGCTTACATCTTGCCTATAAAGAAGATGCTAATTTGAAACTCATCAGGTGCTTTGTACAGGGACATAAAAAAAAAGAGGATAATAATTTATATTTCTATTCAAAATTTCCATTTAGTTTTATGTGTGCAATATACTTTGTATCATTTTGTCATTTTAAAGAATCTCTCACCCTAAGATTATTTCTGAAAAGTATCTAAAGCAAATCTCAAACTGACAATTCATGTGAATGTGTAATGAAATGATCTGAGATGATTTTGTTGGGTATTAAAATAGCTAGCCTAGAGATTCCTAAGAAATGTAAAATGACTTTTATTTGAAGCTTTAATCCCTATTGTACCTCATTAATAGCTCTTTTTTCTACTCAGGTATGTATAACACCTATTAGAGAATACATATCAAGGATGAAGCCACTTTAGAAAAAAAAAATGCTTAAAGTCCAGCCTACAATTAAAAGCAGATTCTGAACAGTACTATCCTCTGTTAGTTGAAAACAGTAAAAGAAGTTTAAAAAATTTAAACTTGTCTATGTACATAAACATAGTTAACTTGCAGACTCAATAGTCATTCAACAGCTAATCTGAGCACTTACTCACCACTAGGATTATGCAGGATGCTCAAAACACAATGAAGAATATGCCAAAGTCTCTGCCTTCAAGGAAATTAGTGTGGGAGGCAGACAAGTTGGTTAAGTGCACTAATTGCCATACCTGCCATA
This sequence comes from Physeter macrocephalus, assembly GCF_002837175.3. Classification (NCBI taxonomy): domain Eukaryota; kingdom Metazoa; phylum Chordata; class Mammalia; order Artiodactyla; family Physeteridae; genus Physeter; species Physeter macrocephalus. The sequence goes on along the minus strand of NC_041220.1, from coordinate 45,114,121 downwards.
GGGATGAGAGTAAGTACAGAGGCTTCAAGTCTGGGCTGTGGGAAGTGGTTAGGGTTGACTCTCAAGAAGTGACTTTCACACTAAAATTTGACATATGATAAAAGTATTTAAGCAGGAAAGTGGCATGATCTTATTTGCTCCTTACATAGCTAAAGAACTTCAAAGGAAAGACAATGAATGGTGGTGACTTTTTGAAGTCAAATGGTGTCTTTAAAAAAGCAACATGGGGACTTCCCTGGTGGCACAGTGGTTAAGAATCTGCCTGCCAACGCAGGGGACACGGGTTTGAGCCCTGGTCCGGGAAGATCCCACGTGCCGCGGAGCAACTAAGCTCATGTGCCACAACTACTGAGCCTGCGCTCTTGAGCCCACACACTGTAACTACTGGAGCCTGCACGCCTAGAGCCCATGCTCTGCAGCAAGAAAAGCCACCGCAGTGAGAAACCCGCACACCGCAACAAAGAGTAGCCCCTGCTCACCGCAACTAGAGAAAGCCCCTGTGCAGTAATGAAGACCCAACGCAGCCCAAAATAAATAAATAAATAAATGAAAATTTATTTTAAAAACAGCAATATGTAACAGATGGCAACAGGAACATGAAAAGATGCTCAATATCGCTAATAATTAGAGAAATGAAAATCAAAACTACATTGAGGTACCAACTCACACCAGTCAGAATAGCCATCATTAAAAAAATCCACAAATAAAAAATGCTGGAGAAAAGTGAACCCTCTTACACTGTTGGTGGGAATGCAAATAGGTGCAGCCACTATGGAAAAATTATGGCGGTTCCTCAAAAAACTAAAAATACAGTTACCATATTATCCTGGAATCCCACTCCTGGGCATATATCTGGAGAAAACTATAATTTGAAAAGATACGTGCACCCCACTGTTCACTGTAGCACTATTTACAATAGCCAAGACATGGAAACAACCTAAATGTCCATTGACAGACGAATGGATAAAGAAGATGTGGTACATACATACAGTGGAATACTACTCAGCCATAAAAGGAATGAAATAATGCCATTTGAAGCAACATGGATGGACGTAGAGATTATCATACTAAGTGAAGCAAGTCAGAAAGAGAAAGACATACCGTATGATATCACTTATATATGGAATCTAAAATATGACACAAACTTATCTACGAAACATAAACAGACTCACAGACAACTTGTGGTTGCCAGGGAGGTGGGAGGGGGAGGGATGGATTGGGAGTTTGGGATTAGTAGATGCAAACTATTATATATAGGATGGATGAACAACAAGGTCGTACTGTATAGCACAGGGAACTATATTCAATATCCTGTGATAAACTATAATGGAAAAGAATATGAAAAAGAATGTATATGTATGCATAATTGAATCATTTTGCTGTACAGCAGAAATTAACAAAACATTATAAATCACCTATACTTCAATAAAATACATTTTTTTAAAAAAGTAATACGTAGAACGATCCTTTGGACCCATGAAGAGAAAAATTTAATTGCCGTGGGAAGCTGCTTCCAAAACTAAGAGTGACAGTGGCAGCATATAGACAGGAAACTCTTTGCTCTTTTGTTCAAAGTATATGCGATCTACTTGATAAAATAATGTCTCCTGGTGTCTCCCCTGCTAAATTCTACATATTTTTTTCATCTGAAACTACTCAGACAAATACCTATAATTTTAGTTCAGTGTATACCTCCAGACAACCTGATACTATCTTAGCTGATAATGTGTTAGAACACCAAATTCTGAGAAGAAAGAAAAATTTGGGGGTAGATATAGAACTGGACTTGAATTATGTATTTGGGGGATAATTTCTCAAACCTCCCAAATGATACTTTCTGAACCTCTTGAGAAATTATAAAATAAGGATAATTACTTCGCAGGATTTTTGAGAGGATTAAATGAGGAAACACGTAGTCTGGAACATAGTATTAGCCAAATAAATTTGTGTCCTTTATTCTCCTTAAATTTGTTAATCTTATTGGACAAATAGAATTTTTTTTTTTTTTAATTTCAGCCTAATTGTTTTTGCTTATTCAGTGAACCGCCATTTGGAGTGAGTTGGCTAGTCCATGGAACTGGAATAAAAATAACTATTTTACTAACTAGACATACAAACTAGTGTAAATTCCTTTATGTCTTTGCAACTGAGTATACTCATTTGGTAAAGAAGCATATTGAACCTGATGATCCCTGGTATCCTTTCTTGTTTAAAAAAAAATGATTCTTTTATAAAATTAAATGGGAATTAATAGTATATTATGTACCAGAAATTGAGGGGTGAGAAAGGCAAGTATTCATAATAATGTAAAAGAACATCCATAGTCTAGAATAGAAGTAAGCATGGAAGTATTTCAATGTCTGAGTGATGGACTAACACATAAACACTGACAGAAATAGGTCTTTTCAAATGCAGCATTCCATAAAGGATTCCACTAACCTTGTTTTCATACTACAAATAGAATTCTTTTTTTTTTTTTTTTTTTTTTTTGTGGTATGTGGGCCTCCCTCTGTTGTGGTCTCTCCCGTTGCGGAGCACAGGCTCTGGACGCGCAGGCTCAGCAGCCATGGCTCACAGGCCCAGCCGCTCCGCGGCATGTGGGATCCTCCCAGACCGGGGCGCGAACCCGGTTCCCCTGCACCGGCAGGCGGACGCGCAACCACTGCGCCACCAGGGAAGTCCTACAAATAGAATTCTTAATCTAATAGTTGGGAAAGTTTATGATTGCTAGATAAAATATACAAGATGTCCAGTTAAATCTGAGGTTTAGATAAATAACACATTTAAGTATAATATGTTCCATGGAATATTTGGGACATACTTATACTAAAAATTTGTTTTTTACCTGAAATTCAGATTTAATTGTACATCCTGTATTCTTACTTCTAAATATAGCAACACTAATAGATTTTACCAAATACGTTATCTACATTTAAGAATACATTGACGGTTTCTTTAACCTAAGATTTAATTTAGAAAGATTAAACCTGGCCCAGGTAATTTATTCATTATTCATTAATTTATTATTGAAGTGTCTCAGAAATCAAATCCTGTGCTAGGTATTGGGTAGTCAATCTTTAAGAAATACAAAGCATGCCCTAATGAACTTCATAGAGATATATGCCATAGAGATAAATGCCACATATAAAAAATGATTTTTAGTGGATCTTCATATGCCTTCAGTTACCCTTCAATAAGAAACTAGTGATAACTATTAACCTCCATGGATAAGATAAAAAACTGATTGTCTGAAACTCTCCAGTGGGTTTTACATTTATTAAATATATTCTAAACCAATATAACACATTAAAAATAATGTGTTATATTGGTTTAAACTGTGAATCACTATATTGTACCTCTGTAACATATAATATTGTACAGCAACTATACTTCAATAAAAATAAATTAAAAAAAAATTAACCAAAGTCAAAACTTCTTAAATAGCTGGGAATTTTAGAAACAGGTTCATTTAATGATTATGGTAATAGCACTGTCCCAGTCTGTCTCCACTTCTGTGCACCCCACTATGTTCTGGTTCAACCATACTCCAGGATGTTTACTTGTCTCATGGCCTTTATTGTTGACCACAGATTGTTCCTGATCTTTAACTTACTGATTCTGTGAATCATTGCACTGTACTTAAAAAACAAAACAAAACCCAAAAAAACCCAAAAGCCTGTCTCTGCCACTGCAGCACTTTCTGTTTTATATGTTTATGGAGGACTCATTCTCTCTGTGTTACCACCATCAACACTTTCCTGGGAGCTGTGGGAAAGGGCTGACACACCCTCCGGCAGAAATCATCACTTCTTCCTTGGAATGCATTCTGGAAACGGAGTTACATTTCCTACGGAACACTTAACTCTTACCATTCCTCTCTCCAATACCGGTCTCCCCATCTCTCCCCCAAAAAGGTAACACAGGATATTTATTAACTTTTGTCTAAGATTCTATGAATTATAATGCCACAAACTTAAACCATACCTATCAAACATTTCCAGATAGATTTTTAAATGTTACCTGTGCTGCTAACCTTGACTGTGTCCATTAAGTAAATAATTAATACTATTAATTCATATTAAAAAAAACAACTCTCAAATTTAAAAAACTAGACTATATATGATTATGTGTTTAAAAGGGAAAAAAGCTATTGTTTTATCAATTTCCAAACCATTTGAAAAAATATGGCAATAAATAAGAAACAAATTTAAATGTTTTCTGCTTATATACTGACTGAGGTAGTATGGTAAAAATAGAAAATAAAATTAGCTTGGAAGGAAGAAACCAAGGCTCTGACTCTAAATAACTGTAAGTCATTTAGAGATTTATTTAACTTTCTTGGCTTCAGTTTCTCCATCTATTACATAGAAGGTAGGAATGGCAGGGAAGAGCAGGGGAGCAGTTTACTATATATTCTCTAGATTTTTCATCTAAGCCTAAATTTTATCTTACATTCAGTGATAAAGGTTCAGCCCTATAAAAAGAAAACACTTCTTGGAAATGCGTGTGTGTGTATGTGTGTGTGTGTGTTTAATCTGTCTCCAAAACAATTTAAATACAAGTCAAGTGAACTTATTACCCACCTACTGAAGGTTAAATGCATCTAAAGTATTGGTCTAGTTATAGCGTACTTTTCTCATTATTAACAGAATATAAAATATACCCATTTTCTTATTCAGGTGTCTGGAAGCCCATACCTTTTTCCCTCACTTTGTAATGTTCTATTTATGATTATAAAGGCACAGCCATAACAATAATCCATCAAAGAATATTTCAGTGGCCTCCTTCATAGAGGAGTTCAAAAACTGTTATGGTTTCAACCCACCCACTGAAACACCCACAAATGACTTTGAGATTCTGTCACATTATTAACCTTATCAGTTCTGCAAGATGCTACTCTTGGAATGATATTTATACAGACCACAATTTCCTTAAGCATTCTTGGTTTTAGAGCAACTAAAACACTGGAGATGGTGGGGAGGAGTCTATCACTCTGTGACTATGGAATTGGATAAAACTGAGCTGAAATAGCAGATCATTTTCTGAGCCTTGTAAGTATATGTAGTATCCTTTTTCATTCCTCTTTGCATCATTCTCTCAACTCAATTGTCTTTGGCTCCCCGTTTCTTGTTTCTGGAGCCCTCAGATCCTCATGTCAATCAGTTGCTCATTCTACAGATTTTGCTTCTTTGGCTTCCACTTCTTGTCTGACCACCCTCAGTTAACCACCTGTTACGGTGGAATAAATTGATTTCTGTCTTTTCCTGCTGTAGGTTCCAAGTACTTTAATATTTCACACTTCCTCTCCTTCCCAAGTACCCTTCTTCAACATCCCAAATGATCGATCATTTGTTATATAGGTAAGAAATGTGCAACATTCTTTTTAAAGTGTTACATTTTCATTGCACTCACTGTGGTCAGAAGTAATTCCTCAATATCTGGCATTGAAATTGCCTGTTTCAAAAGCCCCCGCTTCCCTATCCACACATCTGGGGAAATAGAGATAATTGCTGCACTTATGCTGATCTTGTCCTTAGAGCTTTTCACACATCAAGAGCATGGCCACTTTTTCCTCATTAGTGCAGCAAGCACCTGTCCACACATTGTGATTTTAAAGGCTGTGGGAAGACCTTAGTGCTTCTCCAACGATCTTTTCCCATGCCTGTAATTCCTTTAATTGGGAGAAAGCCTTTCATATAAGAAAACATAAATGGCTGACATGAGATCATTTCCTAAGAAAAGGATTAAAAATTGAGAGGAACTAGAAAACACAAGGACACTCAGCAGCATGAACCTGAGGAAAGGAAGTATATAAATGAGATGTTTCATAAAAAGGGAATCTTAATTGGGAAGTGGAAATTGAGAAAAAGACATGTCCTTCCATTTCTACTTTTTGCTTTCTGCAAACCCCATTTTGCTTTGTGTCTGACCATTGATTCCACTGCTGAAAAGTACTCCTTAAACATAATTTAAGTAAAGTATCAAAACCATTATGGACTTTATCACTGTTCTGTTGATAAAGTATAGATATTTGACTATACTTGAAAACATTTTCCACCAGAAATGACCTACATCACTTTTCAGTTTCTTTCAAAAGTCTAGAATATATGAACTATTCCAGACAATTTACAGGGGCATTTGCAAGCAACTACTGAATAGCATTATGCCAACTGTCCTCAAATTGAAAGAATTTATCAAATTCCATCAAATTTCCTATTGCATCAAGCTTTTACTTAGCATGAATATACATCAAATTTCACAAAAATATATTTAAGACTAAAAATAATCCTATTTCATATAAGGAAAAGGAATGTAAATATGTAATTAAGGCATATGTTAACCCAGCAGCAATTAACTCAATGCTACTAAACACTGGTCGATACAAATAAATGCTCAGAATTATATCAATAGCATTTCCAATTATGATATATCTTTCAATAAAGACAAGGTAACTTTAGTGGAAGCTGTTGAATTGTAAAAGTAGACTGAATAGTTGGAAAGGTACTGGATGACTTTGAACACCTAGTGTCTAGGGTAGCTAGATATGTACTAAAGGGACAGCAGAATGAACAATAAATGTCAGATAAGAGCTGAGATAAATTTGGAAGTTATTTCATTTGAAAACCAAAGGGAATATTTTATCAAGATAGATAATATAAAAGTGTAATCATGGATAAATTTTCTTTTCTTGATATTAGATAAATATCCAAATTCTTTACAGGGTTCTAGAGCACTTGTTATCCATTTCTACTTGTAAGTAACAATCTTCCTAGGCAGGAGTAGACCTCCTGGGGTATTATATGTGAGATTTTACTGGCCCCAAAAAAGTGAATTATATATCCATGATATATATATCTGACAATATTAATGATTGATTTTATATTGTATTGGTTATTTCAACTACTAATGTGAAAATACATTTTAGACATTCTCTAAGGTAACATTATGCTCTGTGTTTTACCAGGATAAAGTGATAACTTTTTAATATCTTTTTTTTTACTATTCAAAAATTTTACATATGTTAAATTAAGCCTCAAGTGAATTAGGTTTTAATCAAGCCTTCTTGATTTATGTGTTTTATTAATCTAGTTCAATTCAAATAACCATTTATTGAGGGCAGAATCAGTGCAGACACTGTGTAAGGTAGAGTGTTCTTGCATTTAGTTTGAAATAAGGAGGCTAAGAAAATTGCAGGTGCTGAAAGTAAAGCTGAATAGAACCGAGAGTTTGAGAACTATGACTCAGCACTGTGTTTTCACTGTTCCTTAAGGTCTCCCTGCACCCTTGCCCACCCCTTATGAGTAACCCCTGGTAATAAATCTTCCTTGAATTATCCTAAATTGATTTCTATCCATTTCTACTTGGACATCTGACAGAGCTGACTCCCAAAAAACAGAAACTTGTTTAGGGGGCTGTTTCCCAATACCTTATAAAATTTCCATTTCTATATCATAACACCAAGCAAGCAAAATATTTCTTGTAGTTTAGAAAGCCCCAAATCCAATCAGAAAAGATTTTTGGTATAGAGATGGAAAATATAGCTAATATTCAATAATTAGAATGATGATATATCAATAAATTATCCTAATACATATTTAATATAAAAATAATATTTCAATAAAATATCCACATAAATGTATAGCAGGTTATATTGGGACTTTATAAACTATAAGGGCTTGTTAGTTTGGATATGATTTTATTTAAAGGGAATAAAATGAATTGTATAAGCCAATGAATGTTTTTGAGATAGAAAGGTCAGAAATGATGAAAATTTGCTAAACAGTCTTCTCTTTAATTAAACTGAAAATATCAACGACATATATCATGCTCAAGGTTCAGTAATAAATTTTTAGTGAGCATATTTTGATGTGAATTCCTGTAACCAAAAATATATATACTTTATATGTAAATGTATATTTAATTATTTAAATATGTATAGCCCCAAACAGCCAAAGTCATTGAGCCTGAATCAATATTTTGCAGATGATACAGTTAAAAATAATTAAGATAGATAACTTAGCTACATCATGGCAGAACTTTGACAAGAACTTTAGTTTCCTAACTCCCATTTCTGTTCTTCTGTGAACAGAACTCTTCTTTATGATGGTACCATTCCTAAATGCCTATATAATTTAACATATTCACAATTAAGAAAACCACTTTTATTGTGTTTTTTCCCTTGCACTGATATATTTTTGTTTGTTTTGCATCTACTCTAATAAGAAACATTAACAGGTTAGTCGAACAACTGGCTGTAGTTAAACTAACTCTAATAATCATATTTAGTTGGTTTTTAGATTGTTGCTAGAAATATATGTACAAACATGATTATCTTTATAAATCCTCTTGACAATTTTTACAAATACAACTTTAATTTACTGAAATGAACTACATTCCTTTAAAATAAAAGACAGATGCATGCTTTTCCCCTGCTATTTGCTGGGAAAATCTTGGCATCTGACACACTCCTTCCACTACCTTAATCTTGCCTTTTTAATGTAATTTCTCACCCCACCCTCCGCCATTAAAAATCCCTCAGAAATATACTTCAACGTATAATTTTCATTTTTCCATCTTTACTCATCCTTTCCTCTCTCAGAAATATTATTTTGCCAACATTTTTGATGGTCAAAATGAAATTTTCCTTCAAGCTCAATTCAAATATTTCTTCTACTTAAGTGTACTTTCTGATCACCTTGGTCAAGAGTAATTTCTTCCTTTTATTTGTTCTTATAATTTCTCTGTTCTAATATTTACATGCACTATGTACACTGTTAATATGTTGATACCTGACCTAATCTCCACACTATTGAAAATGTGAAGAAGACCATTAAGATGAAAAGAACTGTGTGCTCAAGTGAAGATAAGTGGAGGATAAAAATGAAAATATAAGTTGGGAACCAAAAGTGGTAGAACTTGAACTTCAGAATAAGGGACATGACCTCACTTCAGTAAACACTAGAGAGGTGAGAACCAAATTTCTCTTTAGTTTTGAACCAGAAAAATATTTTTTAAATAAAGATTAAGAAAAGAGACCATTTCATATCATGGACCATTTTGAATCCTACATGTTGCTTCCTATGATAGTTGGCCATGGTTATCATTCAAACTGTAATGCTGAATTTAATATATAGACACACATATTGTTTATAAAGCAGTTCATTGGACAGGACTACTGAATCAAAAACAATGACATTTCATGAATCAGAATATCTGCTATTCAACCATTTAATTGCTGTATTTTTCCAACAATAAGAGCACATTTTCAACTATGCCTAAAATGATCTTGAGATTCTTATATGAATATTTTCTCATTCCTTCTGCCGGGATCTATTGTAATCATCACTGCTTTTCACTGGAATATAATTTTTTTAGAGTATTCATCAAAAATACCATAACATCACATTAATCATACTTGGCAAAACATAAAACACAAGTCACTTATAAGCATTGATTTTTCTGAACATCTCTATGAACTAGTATAATATTGTGCAGGTTTTGCAGATTGTATTTAAGATCTATTTTTTAACACTCAACATGTGTATCTGGATCACTGCACACAATATTGCATCACAAATATTTGAACATAATTGAGTAGTTATATCCCAGATATATCCCACTGACATTTTCTATAATGCAAAAGGGTGACAACTGTTTTCCTGCTTATTCACTTTCATAAGAATATCCCACTTCTGTGTTTTTTTTTTTATAAACCATCAATACATATTCTAAAATAAGATACATCCTTCACATGTAAACCCAAGTGTTCAGAGACTGAAAGATCTGCTTCCACACCTGTATCTTTTTGGTAGAAAGATGTTTCATTTGAATAGAAAAAAAGATAGAGTGGGAGCCAGGAACAGTCATATAATGTGCTTTGGCAGCATTTCTACACCACCATACTTTTATTTTTAATCTCTAGGGATAATTCACAGAGAAATAATCTCCTAATGTGTTGCTGAAATAGGTATTATATTGACAGTGAAAAGAAAACTCACTCAGTTTTCTTAAATGTTTAAAAAGATACACGTACTTCAAGATGTTATGGTATGTTAAACTATGAAGATGGAAACATATACTACAAATTAATATTAAAATATTTCTCACATGATCTTCAGCTGTAATAAGTGCCAGATCTCAAAAATACAATCTGTAATGTTTACTGAGATATGTGGGACAGATTTAATTTAAGGGGAAAAAAGTATATTTCTATGTATATGAAAAGGTTTCAGATTTTCATTTATGTTTATTCACATCTTCAATTAATATTTGTGTTATGGAACTCAGATGTAAAAGAAAGGGATGTATTTAAAAATCTATTATCCCTACTTCTCTCTTTTCCTCTCTCTTCTCTTCCTACTCCTTCCTTTCCTTTATTTGTTTCAAATTTTATTGACTACTTTCTAGGTACCAGACCCATACTCAGTTCAGAAGTTTCAAGATAGAATAAAACTAATGATTAAGTGTAGGAAATCGATAATATTAAGGCAGGCTTAAAAAGTGTGTGCTCAGTAGAGTTAAGGTGATTATATTCATTCAGCTTAAAAGATTAACACTTACTCTGCTTTAGCCACTGGAGTCTCCACATTAAATAGTATGCCAGTTTCACCAATGTCATGACTTTCCTTATCTAAGGGTGGATAGATTTGGTGATAATTTCATAGTCTTTATTCACAGAATTTTTTCAACCTTTTGTCTTTTATATAATATGTAGAATTTATGCATTAAGGTTCTCTTTCTTATCACTAAAATTAGGGACATGTCCGGCAAAGCTGTGCCTTTTTGTCAAGATTTTGAGAACCACCACCTCCTTCACAAACTTCTCCAGTGATTTTAGTGGTGGGTGAATCACCAGGAATCAAGAACAAACAAAGTATTGAATAGTAAGTTGACTGATTAAAAACTCCAAGGAATAATATTTCTCAATTATTGTCATATGTTGTATATGACTAATTGCTACTGCTTCCCCTTTTTCTTCAGATAATTCCTTCCCAACACTTACCACACCTGGCACTCTTCACATATATGGTTTGAGCTGTTGTGTTGATGGGAAAATACTGAGAAAAATGTTTCCAAGGGGAAGAAAGTTTTAAAAGAGTTGAGGTTTGAGAAATTCAACACTTAGCATCCCTCTTAAGTTCCGAACCAAGTACAAAAGATGAAAGCATCAACTGAAAGAGAAGGAAATGTTTGCTTCATCCCTGACAGTGCTGTTGCAGGGCACACCTCAGTGTGAGATATCCATGTTCCAGTCCACTTGAACAGCTCATCAGAGGAAGTGTTGGACTTTTCAGAAAAGGTACATCTACCCAGGTCACCAACTCGACCTGATTCAGAATAAATGGGAGAGGATATAAATAGGGATCTCTTTCATATACACTGAAATTTTCTCCATCCAACTGAGAAATGCAGACCAATGGCTGGAATTTATGAATGAATTAACTCACTCTACCTTAAATTGGAGGAGTAAGGAGAGGGCCAAAGGTGAAAGGAAACCCCTTCCTATGTAAACCAGAGAAATCTGAATTACTTGAATAAACCTCCCCTGCAGAAACTACATACATTTCTCTCAAAAAGCACCCTATACACAGTACCATGCAGTTTATGATACCATGTTGGTGATCTCCAAGAAGCCAATAAATTCTTCTAAATTTCTTGAAGCTGGCTTGGTTTCAGCCTTCATTTTATTTTTACAGAAGCCCTTGGGGACATGATTACTGAGGAGGTAACTAAAATATTAAAAAATTATTATAGTACAGTAATATGTAATATTATGCATGTTATATATGAGAGGAGAAGAAAGAACAATTTCCTGCCAGCTAGTATGCCTTGCTTTTTGACCTGCCACATAGTAGCAATTGAAATACCATGAGTAAATGAATATTAAGGACAATAAAGTGTTCCTTTTTAACTTTTTTAACTCATGAGGACAGCTTACTAATTAGCCACTTAAAAGATAGTATTTCCCACTAGAAGCATAGGACTCTCCTCAAGAAGTAGATCAACATTAGCCCTACTCTTTGACAGGAAAGAAGGGGAGAATAATATAGAAAACAATTTGATTATTTCTCTATGATTGTTAAGGTGCAAAAGCAGCATTAAAAGAAGCAACATGTATTACTAATTAAAATAGAAAAACTTTATGCTATAGTGACTAAACAAAAACTATACAAAGATAGGAGTCTGAGAACCACAGAAACCCCCAAAATATGGAGCTCTAGAAGCTAATACTTTAGGTTTATAAAAGATAATATAATATTTTGTAAATGATTAGGTACCAGAAGAATAACCAGGAGTCTGATGTAAGTGAAATCTTCATTGCTAATTTTTACTGATAAAATAGTGATGGTAAAATAAGGAACACAGTGTATAAAGCATATCTAATGATCTCTTTCTCTATGCAAAGTTTAACTACCTTAGCACATATTCAAATACATACACTTTTGTTTTGTTTTGTTTTCTCAAATTTATACTGAAGCCCCACAAATCCAGGATATATAAACTAATTGAGGTAGAAAAATCTGACCATGCAGGGCTCCCTGGTTGTTATGTACTTGAACAGTGTCCCCCTGCAATTTATAAGTTGAACTCCTAACCCTCTGAAGTACTATTCAGAATGTGACTGTGTTTGGAGATAGTTCCTTCAAAGGGGTAATTGAGATAAAATAGGCCATTAGAGTGTGCCCTAATCTAATCTAACTGATATTCTTATAGGAAGAAGATATTAGGACACACAAAGAGGAAAGACTATACGAAGACACAGCAAGAAGGCAGCCATCTGCAAGCCAATGAGAGGCCACAGAAGAAACCAGACCTGCAGACACCTTGCTTTTGGACTTCTATCCTCCTAAACTGTGAGACAATAAATTTCTGTCTGTAGTTTTGTTACAGCAGCCCTACCAAATAAAACACTACCTTCATTCATTAGGGGCTGCTCGTTGCTTGCATGTGCCAGGAAAGTTGATTCTAGTCTAAAGGGAGCTTGGCTTCAGGATTACTAGATACTTAAAAGTTACTCAAAAGCAAAGAGAAATCAAATAGGGTATACAGATATTGAAAAAGCAGCTTCCCAAGTTATAAATTTTAATGCTTTAAAATTAATTTCTTGTTTAAAAATTACAATTTCTAAGTTTAAAGTAGCTCACGTGCCTTCATCATGTACATCCATAGGTAAAATTATAACTAATTTTAGTTCTTGACTATGAAATCAATAAACTGATTTTAAAGATGTTTATGAAAATTAAACTCTCCATTAAAGACTAGTACTCATACTTATTAAAATAATTACTTTTGTCAAAATAATAGAAGCATCAAAAAGCTTAATTAATGAACTGGCATTTGAAATTACTCCATGAAGCAGGTATTACCCTATTTTCTTTAGCTCCATTTTAATATATGCATTTAATATTACAGTATGATATTCACATCTGTCAACCTTAATAGGTTTTTACTATAGTTTCTATATGTCATGTTTGTCCATGTTTATGTTATTCAAATTTTCTTAATACAAACTTAACCCTGTAGCATCAGGCAAGACACTGTAACTTCAAGTCTGCTCCCTACACATTCCATAACTGACTATGACATATCTTCCATTGTAGCCCAACCTACAATGGAGTCTTAGAACAGAATCAAAGTCATATTTATTACATATACTTAAATTGTGAAAGTGTTATGCAATTAGATATAAAATAGGCATTGCATATACACAATCTTATAATCTTTTAAACTGAAATAGAAATAACTAATTTTTTGATAATATAGAATATTAGAAATAATGAAAAATTAAATCCATGCTCCCATTACAGAGGTAAGTTTTTTGGGATTATTTATTTCAGGTTAATATTGCTTAATATGATCATACAGCATTGACAATTTTATACACTGTTTTATTTCAGCAATTTTTTCTCTGTGGTGTGGTATTTTTTTCATATATTGCATTTGAGCTAATATCCAATAAGTATGTTCAAGTGCTTGCATTAAAAATCAATCTTGGCTAGCTTTATAGCAAAAACACAGTTCAGGATGTTGGAAGAGGCAATCAAAAAAGCATTTACGAACATAAATTTATTCTGATTCAACAAGCTTTTTGAGCCTTCAAATCAATTAAGCAATTAAGTTAATTTAGCAATTAAGCAGCTATGTTAGTTCACAAAGAGGAAAAGGAACAGGGAGGAGTGTATGGCACACACTGTCATCATAGGGACAGATCAGGTCCATCTCTCTCTAGGCCCTTGGAAGAACTCTTCCCTTCCAGCTGGTGCCTAATGGCCTCTGTTCACTGATAACCTGCAATGTTATCTGCCCAAGGCATTGCTTATTCTCTGATATTTTCACTCCAGTCCATGAAAATTCCCACCATATTCTGAGGAGATGCAAAGACCAATGTGGTAGCTCGCTGATATTCGATGGTATAGAGGGCTTTTTATACTACTTATGACCCTGGGTGTCATAGACACACCTTATATTCTAGTTGTTCAAGGTTACTTCATTTTTATCAGTGCATTTGTACCTGTAGTATATAAGAGTATGCTTAAAAAATAAGTCACTCGTTTATAAACTATGTTGTATTTGTTTACAACATTAGGGCAGCTTGTATCTGAAGCATACAGCAGGCCATTATTTTTGAGTGAGTTAAACTAACAAGAGGGTGAATACTTTTACTTACTTTACATTGCTTATTTTTCTACACAATGCACCATAGTAAATAATTCAGGATAAGACATCCTTTACATAATTTATAACTTACTCATACTCCATACATATTAGTAAATAACATCATCTTTGATCATATTTTAAACATAAATTTACTAGTGAATAAAGTTATCTGTATGAATTTTTTTCAGAAATGAGACATATTGAAAACATTGATGACATTTTTAATCTGCTCCAATCAGTTATGTAATTAGTTTAAAAACATCTTTGATTCTGACAAATATTTGATTCTCACTTGTATTTTCAGAGCTGCTATAGAATTTAGTGGTATTTTTCCTATATGAATATTTTCCTGGGTACTTAAAAGGAACTTTAGAAATGGATTTATAGGCATTTCATCTTCTTTTCGACCTGTATACTGTAAATTTCAAAGACACTATGTGACCCAACATTTGAATAACCTAATACAGACATGTGCAATTGAAATAGATTTTTAAATAGTAGCAAAACTGATTAAGTGAATTCACTCTTATCATAGGATATGGAAAAAGAAGACTGTGAAAAATGAGAAACTATGAAATTAATGATGACTCTAAAACCACCTAGATCCTCAAATTCATTTTAAAAAATCTATCATTAATATGTTCTAGCCTAGAAAATAAAGATAGTGATTAAAACCATTAAGTGTATATTTCTCATATCTCAAAATAACCTAATCTCTCCCTGTAGTGAATATGTTTCTTAGGATCTTAATGAAAATATTCTCACGAGGTCTGAATGGAAAAATAATCTCTAAAATGAGTTTTTCTTGCTCTGACTATAGGAAACTGTTAAAAGGAAAACATGTTGAGCTGTTCATTCGTTCTTTTTTTAATTTAAAAATATGTACTAAGTAATTATTATTTGTTCGACACCACTTTATAAACTAGGAATTTAAATACAAGAGGATGCTGCAAGGATCCTAATTGTTTTCTAAAACCTTATCAAGTGGAAGCTAAAAAGAGGAGTGAATTAAAAATTAAAGCAGTATGTCTGTCTTAAAATTCCAAAGATTTAAATTTATATTAGGAGCATACTATTTCTTTTTGGAAACCCAAGAAATGCTTGACCTCTTAGATTCCTCCCCCCAAAACCCTCTGATTGAAAAAATAATACTTATTGTCTCCTTTTTATAAATTCATTTTTGGAAGCAGCTTAGAGAGAAGGGAACAAATTAACCCTACTGTTGTCCTGAGCCAGAGGCCCGTCTCTATCATAAAGCTAAGAAATAGAGGGAAAGCAGAGTTCCAAGGCCATATCTGAATCACGTGCCTTGCCCTGTAATAGGGTGCAGGACACCCTGCCTGAACTACCAGCAATGAAAATGTCAGTAGAATGGATGGCTCCCAAAAGGAAAGGAGGATTTTGTACCAGAAGTAGTGCTGTGCAGGCTAACACAACAGACGTCCACTTTGCAGACATTCGGCAAGTAATTATAAGAGGGATGTGTTATTAAATTGCATTTAAGAATTCATTACCAAGGGAATTTAATGTAAGGCTTGTCAAAATCTTCCTGATCTGTAGAATAACCAGGAATCTACCAAAGAGCAGAGAGAAGGGAGAAAGTCACAAGAGATATTTTAGACAGAATGAATACCAAATGAAAGAAAAAATTTGAAATGTTGTAGAATATTTAATAAACTGACTAAAGTTCAGAATGGTTGCATTCTAAGGAATAAGGAAGAAAGAGAGATCAGCAGAATGGCTGGGCAGAGGTACAGAGAAGAAAAGACAAGGCAGACTATAGGCCATGGTAGGAATTTTAAACTTGATCTTAAAAGCAATGGGAAACCAGTTAAATCTGGGATTAACATGATCTGATCCATGCTTAAAAACTGTAGTTTTGCTGTTGTGTGTAAAATGGAAGGGGGTGGAACAAGGCTTGTGGAAGAGGGACCATTTCACAGGCTGACAGTATTTTAGACAGTAGGTAATGATGAATTGGGATAGGATGATAAAGGGAAAGAGAGAGAAGTGAACAAGTTCAAAGCTCCTTAGTGGGCAGAAATAGAACTTGGGACAGAATAAGAGAAAGGAAGAGCTAATTTACTCATCTAACACATTTATTGAACTACTGCAAGATTACTGGCTTTGGCTATACAACAAACAAAATGAATAAAACAAATGAAAATCCCTGCCACCTTCAATTACACATTCTAACAGAAAAATAATTCTCAGAGTTCAAGCTACGAGTCTTTGGATTCAAGCTAACATTAATTGAGAACTTATACTGTAAGACAAAGGCCATATCTAAATCTGTCACAGGTTTGATTCACCATCATTGAAATTCCCTAGTCCCCCAAATAAATTGTAAAATTGTAATAAAGTGATGCAGCTCCAGAAGGAAAAATCTTCCAGTTATTTTATGTGTGGATAGTACACTAAAGAACTCCTATTGAGAAAAGTCTTGGTCAGCCTAATGGACCTGGCTGCCTCAGAACTTACTCCTCCTCTTAAGGCAGGAATCTTAACTTACCCTTGCCCAGAAAGACCACTATGATTCATTCTTCCTTTACCGTGTTCCAAATGGCAACTTTTATTGTCATTCTCCTGCACCATTGTGTTTTAGATGTATAAGAGTTTATAAAATTTATCATTTCTCCACAGATTACTGGACTGTGATGAGCTCCATCCGGACCCATATAAAAGGAATGATAATCATCCTGGATGTAGAACTGGGCAGGTTATGTATTATTTTCCTCTGAGGACAGGATGAGTGAATTTTCAATTGCCTATA
The DNA here is from genome assembly GCF_002837175.3 of Physeter macrocephalus. Taxonomy (NCBI): domain Eukaryota; kingdom Metazoa; phylum Chordata; class Mammalia; order Artiodactyla; family Physeteridae; genus Physeter; species Physeter macrocephalus. Next base: position 45,096,690 of record NC_041220.1, on the reverse strand, counting down.
GGATAGTTGCATTATGTTAAGAGAGAACATTTTCTAAATGAAATGTATAGGAAGAAAAGTTCTGAGCCCCCATAAAAGTGGTAGAATATAGCTGGTTTATTGTGCTTTTGCCTATAGAGTGTTTCTACTCCTGATAACAAATGCTCTTTCTTTCAGAACCTATCCCTCACCTATGCTCTGTCCTTGTGAGCTGTACAGGATTGATGTCAACTCCAGGTTCCAGAATGTGCAAATGGTCTGAACCTAACCATTCAGAGCGCTTCCTTCCTAGATCATATTGACTGGTTCAGGCATGGTCATAAAAAGGAAAACATAGTTAGAAGAGGAAGAGGGAGATTTCTGACCACATTGTTTGAATTCACAAAAATACTAATGGCAAATCATCACTAATACCTGCTTTTTCAACGAGAGCTATGTCTGTCTTGATTACTGATTATTCTGTAAATCGATTTTTCACATGCAGTGGGAAAGTACCTGAAAGATAACAGGAAGATAACTATTTGTTTAATTGAATCAAATCAAATTCAATTGAATATTTTAAATTGTTTCTGGACTGTGAAAGTATAATTCTCAGATGAAAGTAGAAAAGAGTAAATTATACCACACAATGAAATGTGTGCTAAATAACTCTGAATTATTGATCTTCCTTCCATTGGACTCTTCACCATAAATCTCACATCTTGTTTTTCATGCTCTCAGCTCAAATTTCTAGCCAATGTACAAGAGGAAAAGGCTCTACCTGCCAGGTCTATCCCCTTCCTTTATAATATTCAGAAGACATTTTTATCATATTAGAGCTTTTTCATGATAGATACCTTAATCTTACCTTTAGTCTATTATGCTGCATTGTCTCTTCTTTATTTATAGGCAAAAGGCTTTGTTGAGCAAATATTTGAGAAAGGGAACATAGGAAAAGTAGAAGTTATGGGTACGAATATGAGTTGAATTTCAGATGTATGCGGATGACATATTTTATGATATCTGGGTGGAGCTATCTGATATATACTGTCTGCAGACTGAAGAAACTTTTTGAGTTGGAAAAACACATTTCAGGGTTATCATCTTATAGATGCAAAGTAATTGTAGACAGAGGAGTAGATGAGCCTGTTCAAGGAGACTAAGAAGTGAAGAATGGAGGCAAGGACCAACTAATGTTTAAATGGTACAAAAAAACACAAAGAGATAAATGTAAGAGAAGACAATAAGAGAGAAAATATTTTATGAATTGGGATTAATGTAATCTGAAGGCAGTCAAGTAAGATTCATTAATTTGTTTGTTCAACAAACATTTATTAAACTACTACTATATTCCAGGAATTGTTCTAGGTGTTGAAGAAACAGGACTAAATGAAACAGAAAAATATTTCTGTTCTTCTAGAGCTTAAATTTGTCCATTCCCCTGCCTTCCACACACCGCTACCACAAGGCAGACTACACAGAGGGGCCCATGAATGGATCAAGAAGAGCTGTCCCACTCATGCAAATACTGAATATCCGTCTCTACTTCAGCATAGTTTAAGACTGATCAAGAAGAGCATTACATTGCCACACTGATCATAGATAATGAAATAAAATGCATATTTAAAGGCAAGACAAAAAAAAATTTAAACAAAATGTTTTCTCTGCTTCTTGGGCCTTCACCCCCTTTCTCTAATGTGCCTTATGTATCTGCATTATGCATTAACTAGACCTCCCCAATGACAGAAATACCTGCTCAACCATAAAGATCAATTTTTTCTTCTTCTGGCATCAGCCTTGTAACTCCTTATAAGATAACATTACTTACTTATGACCTTATTAATGTAACTAGCTATATTATTTGTACCCAGCCTATTTTACAGATTATTGTTTCTTGAACTACCAAATGTGTGACTGAGCTTCTGATAAAAGTAATGATGACTAGGTGACTTGAAACGATTGACCAAATAAATAGTTCTATAAGATCAACGACTGTAATAGTGTAACTCTAGATATGGAAAGAAACGACAAGAGGAAATCATTTTCTGGACCATGACAGACTAGTAAGACAGTCCAGAGGATTTGGCTATTGTTAACAGGACCTAGTCCAGTAATAGCACATTCAGTGACCTGTCAATGAAATCCTCGCATAACCTAGGAATGAGCATTCCTAGCACTGTGGGACAAATTGGTCACGAAATGCCTCCAAACCTTGGTTGAAATTAAGACCAAAAGGGAGGGAATTGTAAAATAAAGAATGTTGGGGCTTCCCTGGTGGCGCAGTGGTTGAGAGTCCGCCTGCCGATGCAGGGGATACGGGTTCCTGCCCCGGTCCGGGAGGATCCTGCGTCCCGTGGGCCATGGCCGCTGAGCCTGCGCGTCCGGAGCCTGTGCTCTGCAGCAGGAGAGGCCACAGCAGTGGGAGGCCCGCGTACCGCAAGAAAAAAAAAAAGAACGTTGCCCACCACCCAGTTCTATAAAAATCAAGTCGTTAGCCACTGCAGTCGCTGACCTACAGAACATCTTGAAAGGGATTCAGGGCAAAGATCAGAAGGAGACATTTTGTGCTCTGGGAAAACTGGCAGAACTGGCCCTCAGATAGCTTGATATTTTCAGGAGAAAATTTTATGAACCCAGGTTCTTGCATTTTCCCATACTTAGAAAAGCACTAAATCCATTAACTAAAATATCTGTTCCTCACAAATAATAATAACCTTCTACCAAGATGTGTGCTTGATTGCAGGTACCCCTTCACCAAAATCACATATATACAGGCCTCCTGCTTACCTCTTCAGAACAGGCCTCAGAGCTATATGAAAGACTGTCTCCTGGGTTATAATCCTCAGGTTGTCACAAATAAAATTTTCCATTTCTCTTAGATTGACTACTGATTCATTTTTTCATCGATAGAGGCAAGAGAAAAGATTAACTGAAAAGGCCCATTGGGTTGAAATATCTTTAAAGGCCTCAAAAGAGGTAGGTACAGCCAGTCCTGTAGGACTGACTGACACAAAGCAAGAACTTGCAGAGGAGGTGGTATGACTGCTCTGGGTGCTGATGGCTAGGGATTCATAGGGTAAACAATACTTATTGCTACCCCCACTGACCACAAATGTTATAGATGAGGGTGGCATCATGCTCAGAGCACCCATAGGTGGCAGCTGACATGTGGGCTCACACCAACTGAAGCTCAAGAATTGACATTGGTTATGGGTAACCCAGAGCCCTGAACTCAACCTGTGTGCTATGTAAGTGAGAGCCATCAAGAACCAGTGCATCAGCACTATTCTGACCATCCAATATCATACTACAGTGTGAAAGAAATACTGTGCTGACCAGCAGATTCAGTCTTTTCACCAGGCTGTCCTCCTGGAATGAGGGCCCTGGGAAAACTTTATGGGGGGAGTCACAGAGCACCTCAGTACACCTGGTCAACTCCACACTTATTTTTTTTTTTTTTTTAAGCAGAGGTCTTCTTAGAAGTCCATGTGATTTAAATTTATTTATTTATTTATTTATTTATTTATTTATGGCTGTGTTGGGTCTTCGTTTCTGTGCGAGGGCTTTTTCTAGTTGTGGCAAGCGGGGGCCACTCTTCATCGCGGTGCGCGGGCCTCTCACTATCGCGGCCTCTCGCTGCGGAGCACAGGCTCCAGACGCTCAGGATCAGTAATTGTGGCTCACGGGCCCAGTTGCTCCGCGGCATGTGGGATCCTCCTGGACCAGGGCTCGAACCCGTGTCCCCTGCATCGGCAGGCAGATTCTCAACCACTGCGCCACCAGGGAAGCCCCCCAACTCCCCACTTAAAGTAGAAGGTTGGAAAACTCTCCAAAAGGAAAAACAGGGACCGTGTCCCATGAGATTCACAGTGGGAATTCACTACACACCATCACACAGTACTGCCACAAAACTTAAAATTTCAAGGACAACACTTTCGGCCACCAAGTGGCCTGGGCCTGTGGCACTGCCCAGATGGCACTGCTGGCCCAGGTTGCTCCCAGCCACCAGAGTGAAACTTAGAAGAACTGAGCAAAGCACTTCAAAGCACAAGAAACCCTGAGGCGCCAGCCTGAGCAAAAGGTCCTACTTTCTAGGTCTAAGGGTCATATCACAATGCACTTCTTAAATAATTTGTTAGCCCTCAAATCCTTGTCTCATTCAAGTTCAGTTTCTAAGAGAGATACGTTCACCTAAAATTGACAAAGAAAATATTCAAATAACTAATAGAAATGATTGCTTCTACTGACTGAACTTAGTACAGATCCCAGTTCCACCACAGGAGCTGGAGAAAGAGGCATATTATTTAATTTTCTAAGCCTCAGTTTCCTCTGAAAGCAATTCATTCCTTATGATACTACTGTGAGGATTTAAGAGATAGAATATGCTAAGTTCCTAAACCATTTGTGGCCCAAAATAAACACTCAATAAATAATAACTTTTAATAATTAATGGAAGTACTCTTTGCTGTAATTTGTGATGATGAAATAAAGTCAATGTTGTTTATCCTTTAAGTCCCTCCCTCATTCTGATGCAAAATACAAAATACGTTCAATGAAAAAAATTTATGATTTATATATAGTCACGAGTTTCTATACAGAAAACTGAATACCTAAATGCCAAGAAGATCATATTTTAAATAATATAGGATTATAACAATGATAGTCAACTCCTGGTTGAAAAAAACAATTCATCAAAACACTGAATGCTTGAATAAACTCCCAGTTATTTCCTGAAAGACTGTTGTAGGTTTAAATAAATTTAATTTTCATGCTCATTCAGTACAAAATTTTTTAAAGATGAACTCAAACGTATCATGGTGAATCAATGCCTGATCATCTGACCTGTAAAAGACACATGTTGACTAGATAAATTTTTAGTCAGCTCAGGCTGTTTTAACAAATTACCATAGACTGGGTGGCTTAAACAATAGACATTTATTTCTCACAGTTCTGGACAATGAGGAGCCCAAGACTGAGGTGTTGGCAGATCTGGTGTCTGGTGAGGAACTGCTTCCTGGCTTATAGATGGATGTCTTTTAGTTGCACCCTCACCTGGCTGAGAGAGAGAGAGACGGGCTTTCTCGTGACTTTTATAAGGGTACAAATCTCATTCATGAGTGTGGAGCCTTCAGGACCTCATGTAATCCTAATTACCTCCTGAAAGCCCCACCCCCTAATACTATCACACTGGAGAGTATGGTTTCAACATATGAATTTTAGGGGGACAAACATTCAATCCATAATAATAACCAAGTTCATAGAATATTAAAATACATATAAAAGGTTAAAATATGCTTGTTTTGAAATACTGTGTAATGCTATTTTTTTTTAACAAATGCTAAGACACCTGTAGGAGTAGTGACAAGTATTACTTAAAGAGTTTCTCTGAGATCATTTATAATAATAAATGAATGTTGATGTTTTATTGTTGGTTAAATACAGCTTAGATGCAATAAATATGCTTCATCTGAAACACCAATGACTAAGATACACAATAAAAAAAAACAAAAAAAATAGAGGAGAATAATTTTATATGAATAATAAGGTAAAAACAGCCTAGTAAAATTGAGAGCCGGAGGAAATAACCAAAAATGCTAAAATAACCATTATATTTACTTATTGGAGATGAGGGGCAAAACCCACTTATATTAATTGGGCAATGCCGAATGATAAAGAAACTAGCTGATTTATAGTAAATGTCATATTAAAAATGGTTTAGATTTGAGGTACACCATTTAAGCTTTCCTATCAACTAATATTACCATTAAAATAAACTCTCTAACCAAGTAAAACTTGGTTCCTACGACAATATGACCTCCTGGTTCTCCTCCCAACTTTCTGGAAGCTTATTCTTTCCACAAATACTTACTGTGTACTCTACTCTGTGTCTGATCTAGTCCAGACACTGGAGAGTTCTCTTGTAGTTTGGTGAAGAAATAAACAAAAAATTAATAATCACACATAAAATAATACTATTTCTTCTAAGGCATATTACTGGATACCTTTTACTTTTATATAAATATCTATATTTCCTGTGGCTTACCATCACTCTATCTCCCATCCAGATGTTCTCAATTATTCCTCAAATATCAAATAGGTATAGACCGTTGAGTTTCAAAGCCATATGTTTTGTACCCAACCTCTTTGAGTCACAGCTCTGAATTTCCAACTACTCTATCTGATATGACTAAAACAGAATTTTATCTAAGCTGATCCCTGGCCTGCTCTACTCTAGACACACTCAAAAGAAAAGCCTTTTCTATTTGTCTTTCATTTTTCACATCCTGTTGCTAACAAAAGCTGATTTTGTAACTTTAGAATTGTTCATTCATCCATTCATTCATTTATCAAAACTTTTTTTTTTACCACTTATTATATGTCAGGCACCAGGAATAGAGAGAGGTTTTTTAAAAACATAGTTTTTAAAAGAAGTTATTTCATTCAAAAGATGATCCACTATAAAATAGCATGAAAAACAATATGATGCAAAGTCATACATCAGCATAAAGGAGGAACCGCTCTGATTGAACGGAGTGGCCTAGAAAGAATTCCAAGAAAAAAAAATAAGGTCACTGTAGTTATAACATGAAGAGCAAATAAGGACTGTTTAGATGTTAAAGCAAGCTAAAAAGGGGATTCTAGACAAAGGATCGGCTGGCACACTGGCACTGATTTGAACATCTTAGAATGTGCCATTACATTCTAAGATGTTCAAATGTTTTATTATGATTCAAGTCAATCAATCAGGTATCAGGAAATGGCAAAAGATAAGAAGGAATAGGTAGGACCTAGTTAGTGCTTGAATATTGTCCTGAAAGCTATCAGACTGTTATTTGACTGGTATAAACAAGGGATTTGCATCATATATGTGTATTTTGGAAAACCACTCTGACAGTATTGTGGAAAAAGAATGTCATGAATACAAGTTTGGATGCAATATAACTTGTTAGGAACAAACTGAGTCTTGGTGAAATTAGTTGGCTCTCCCAACATCACTAACCTAGAGTTGTTTTCTAGGTTTCTCTGACTCCAAATCTTATGCTCTCATCAACCCTGCTATATGGGCCAAGATGTTCACCAAGAAATAAATATGTCATAACTTAGTCATGTATTTCATACCTTCCTCTCTAGTCTCATCTCGCACCATTTTACACTTCATAACGTTTACTCCAGTGAGACTGAACTTTTAGTTCACCCAAACATCAGGACATGTCATAACTTCTGGAGCTTTGTTCATATTTCACCTCATCCATATCTGCAAGTGGTGCAATCATTCTACAAAATTACTACAGACCCCCACTGGAAGTTTGTTTTGGATGTTAAGACTGCCGATGTCACACAGAAAGAAAAATGCGGTTTTTCTGGAGAGATCAGATCTGTCCTCCCAAGCTGGTCCAAAAATGGCTTGAGAGAGCAAGGAAAGAAGAGGGACTTGGGGTTTTTATGGTGGTTAAGGGATGGGATTCCTGCTTTTTGGCAGGGGCTTGTATGATTTGAAACTCGCACTGGTGCCAAAGGAAAGAATGTCTGCACTTTCTTAGCAGTTTGCCCATGTGTGGAGGCAGGGACGAGGAAGGGGTGTGAGACTTAAAGCTGTCAGCTGTCAAATTTCAAAAGGTTGAGTCAGACTTATTACTACAATTCTCTCAGGAAGCTGTTGACATAAACCCACATGATTATCACACAAACAGGCATGACTTCTGTAATAAGGTTCATCCATTTACCTGCTTTTATTTTTTCTCCATAGCTCTTAGCACTACTTGCCAAACTTTATTTCCTTATTGCTTATTGTCTGTCTTTCATACTAGAAAGTAAGAGCCATATCACATTCTTGGTCTATTTAGTTCACTTCTAACTCTCCAACATGTAGAATAGTAACAAACTAACAGTAAGTGCTAAATAAAGGCTTTCTGAGTAAGTTAATAAAAAGTTGAGGGAAAAGTGCATTGCAATAGAAGATATTTGAAACTAAATCTTAAAGCAAGCAGGATTTGAGCTGAATTTTAAAGTAAGAATGTGATTTCAACAGACTGATAAGAAAAGATATCTAAAGCAGGGAAATGAAGTAACTTAAAAAGTAGTCTGGCTTAATCTTGTACTTTGGCAATTTTTTTACTCTACTTTGCCTCCAATTTTTCCACATTAACTTGTCACTTAGTATTTACTTAGGGGTGTCTCACCTGTCTACTGATGCAAAAAGGAGTTCCAGTAAAAATGGTTTTGACAGTGATTGAGTAAATGCTCTTTGGTGATCTTGTTTTCTCTGTGGCATTAGGCCATCTGTGGCTCATTGGTGGTATTAATGGAAAAGTTTAAAATAACTGAAATGATATATGAATTCAATGTCCCCAACAAACTATACCTGAGGTGTCAGAACAACATACCAAATGTGTTTATTAAACTATGAGTACAAAGACTAAAACTCAGGAAATAGATTGAATCTGCATTGTTATTAATGTAGTTATGAAACTTATGCATTTTAACAGAGTAGGCATTGCATTAAGAATAAGCAAGGGGGGCTTCCCTGGTGGCGCAGTGGTTGCGCGTCCGCCTGCCGACGCAGGGGAACGGGGTTCGTGCCCCGCTCCGGGAGGATCCCACATGCCGCGGAGCGGCTGGGCCCGTGAGCCATGGCCGCTGAGCCTGCGCGTCCGGAGCCTGTGCTCCGCAACGGGAGAGGTCACAACAGTGAGATGCCCGCGTACCACAAAAAAAAAAAAAAAAAAAAAAAAAGAATAAGCAAGGCAGTTTTTATAGTGATCTCATAGCATCTGTCTTAAGTGTCATAGTACCTTTCTGTCCAACTTCAACTGCTTCTAATATTCCCCACTCCAGTCCATTGTACACATTATTGCAAGATTAATTCTCTTGAAGCTAAAGCTGAGTTCTGATTACTCCTTTTATTCATTTGATTCCACCAATATATATTGATCACCTATAACACACAAGGCAATATTTAGATGCTATAATATATACAGATAGTGTCCTTGTTCTCATGAAGCTCATAACCTTCTACGGTTTCCTAATACCTAGAAAAACATTTTATGAGGAATTTATGTTACTGTGACTTGGGGAAGAAAAGATACAATGGTCAAGCAATGTGAAAAATTTTGGATTCAGTAAATTTTAAATGTATATTATGCCTTAAGGTCTTTAAGGATGAATGTAGTATTTAATATATTCCAGATTTTTTTGTTCAAAACTTTGTGTGCATATGTGTGTGTATGTGGAGCAGCTTTTATGGGGATGAGAGAGGTAACATTCTGCAGAAATGCTTCTTTATTTTGTATCTCACACAATTTCATAAATGTTCTATAAATGGATTTCCACAAAGCAATTTCCATTGACTCTGCTGAAGGATAAAATAATTTATTGATTAGTGCAAAGTAGTAAAAAATTAGATCTCAGATATTTTAAAACGACACTGTAGAGGTTTTGGTAGACTAACTGCAAAATGCCTTACAGGAAATGATGAAGATTCTGTTTCTCATTCTAGGATTCATATCATTGACAAATTTGCCCTTAAGCCCCAGTGCTTGACACCCACAACATGAACAACAACAAAAAATCAATATGACATTTTGAAAATTCTAACTGTATTCTTCAGTGTGCCAAAAAAGAGCCATCCAGTTTATTCACTCATATGCAAGTAGTATTCAGCACTAAAGGATGAATATCAACATATTAAAAGATGCCTGCATTTTCCATCCATAGTCCACAAAATATCAGTTCAAAGAGCAGATTCTATTTTTGAAAGAAAAAGAATGATGAAGCATAGGGAGTAGTGACAGTGAAATTATTTAAAACTTCACTTTCAAAGTAAGATCATTAGAGAAAGGAAATTTGCTATATGTAGAAATCATGTTTTGTTAACAACCTGGGGCAGTAAGGGCTGAAACGGCATTCTTAAATACATCATCCAAATTTTCATTATTCCCCCCCAAAGACAGAATGTATTGTTTAGTTGTTATTAATGTTCAACTTAAGAGCAAATTGCAATGGAAATTCTGTTGAGGTGGACAGAGATCTCCTGCAGCTATTTTCTACTGCTAAAAACAAATTGATCACATACCTTGCAAATTGCATATGCTCAAAAGAAGCATTGTTCAATAAAAGACAAATGTAGGAAATAAGCTAGACCATTACACCAAATTTAATAAAAGCAAACTTTTGATGAGTTAAAAAATTACATAACATTTACATGTGTCTTTAACAACACTGCTTATTAGAAAAACACTCAATTAGATTCTAAGGATTATTTTGAGAGACCTGGATAAATTCAATAAAACAAAATGTCTTGGATCTGAGTACACCTTCACTCACTTGAGAAATGTAGATAGTATACTTCACTATTTAGTATAATGGCAGGGTATATTATTTTAAGCAACATAGTCATAGAGAAAGACATTAAGTCAAGAAAAAGGTGAGTTCATATCAAATTAAAACTGACACTTCTTAGATAAATAATTATTTTCACACACTCAATTTCTATCCATAAAGCCAAAATCATCAAAAAAAAGAATTATATTTACTGGTGTACATGTGGGTCTGAAATTAAAATAATGGTAATGATAATGATCAAAATAATAATGATAATAATGATGGCAAAAACCACAGGACAGAATGGCAAAATCCAATACTTGTTTGAAATGGAAAATTGCCCTGCAGGTATCACTGTTGACAAAAATCATATATTTAAACTTCCTTATAAGCATCATATGCCATTTATAATAGGAAGCATAAAAATGAGTACCTACAAATTGCAGAGTTAACCTGTCTTGGCTCAAGTGAGCCCATAGGTCTGGCCAGAACATTCCCATCAATATGATCATGGCACAATTTAATTACAAAATGAGGCACATATACATAGGGAAAGGTATGCATTAATACCTGCACTGGAATCAAAAAGAACTATGTGTATACCTTCACACGTGCAACATACTAGTCTGGAACCTTGAAAATCATTTTTTAATACTTTCAAGTCAATATTATCATTGAATCATGATGATACATAAACAATATATAACACTTAACAAAATGACAAATACTAATATATTAAAAAAAACACCTGGCAGAATTACTAATATAACAATTTTTCCTTCTTCTTTCCATCCTTTGTTTTGTTTTGTTTTTTTGGTCTTTTTTCTCTTATTTTATTAATACACATGTTCAAAAATCATGGTTAGTATGGACATTTCCCTGATGTCATCCATATTATTTTTTGGATTTTTCAAAGAACAAATTTCTCTTTCTTTTATTTAGCATTCATCTCATCACTATTATCTAGTCTGTCTCATCAGTATAAGTTTCGACAAAAATAACCTTCTTTTAAACACTTCAAGAAATTTGGAAAACAACTTAGCGTTCTACACTGATTGTTTCACAAGGAAAACATGTGCATTGTTATCCTAAGATAGCCTTGAAAGCTGGCTCAGTCGACTGGTGAAGTCCTGTCATCAATAAGTACAATGATAGATCATGTGTTACCTACCCTTTGGAGTTCAGCCCCAACAAGGTTCCTCCTTCCTGGTGTCCTTTGAGTTTTGTTCTGAAGCAAAGGAAACCTTTATTCTTGGAGCAGAGAATGGAAAGATGTGAGCTCCGGCTCTGACGAACCACCTCTCCAGACAGGCCTTGGGCGGGGCTGCTTTATAGGGATCTCCTCTGCGGGAAGCAGGGAGGGAGCGGAGTCCTCGCCTGCTGCTCACGTGGCTCAAGAACCGTGCAGGTGCAGCATCTCTGCGCATGCCCAGCCACCGCCATCTTAAATCAAGGTAGCCTGTGGGAGCTTCTGCACACTTCCCGAACTGAGGTGTCTGCGAGGCTGTTTCACACTACGGACTCTGGTCTGGAGGGCTGATGCCGGCGGCACCCTGTGAGTAAGTGACGCTAGACTGAGCACAAAACAAGAGGTTAGACCTTATCACGTAGATTCCATCTTATTTTTCCTGAGGACGCCAGTGAGCTGTGCTGGTGACACATGTGCAAATAGTGATGCTGTGAGAAAATTCAGATTTTGTGAGAAAAACAAAGGTGAAGTGAAACTTAAGAGAACAGATATAAAATATTCTACTATACGGGACTTCATAATTTCATATGCGACAACCTGATTCATAAAGTTCAATCAGCTAATATTTATTGAGCACCTAGTCACCAGTCTAGGTCCTGGGAATTCAAAGCCATTGTTTTGATTTGATATATTAATTCAATTTCTATAAGTATGATAAAGACCATAAAAGATACAAAATAATATTAATACATATTTAATGTACTTGCAACTCAAGGAGGTCATGTTTTTTGAGAAACTATTAATATATGTATATTAAGAAAAAGAGTTGAAGGGTAAAATAAGTTTAAAATATTCGTTTCATTCCTGCAGAATTTCTCAGAGATTTTAACGTGCATACTTGCATTGTTTATTTCCAAGAAAGGAAAGTGGGCAATATTTTCAAATCCTATTTGCTCATAGAACTGTTTTCTCTCAGAGTAGCAATAAACTAGTTGCTCTAGTATTCTAGAAAAAAAAAAAAAAAAAAAGGGCAAGGAGGAAAAGAGGTAATAGGCCAAGGGAAAGGCCCAGAGGTTAAAGAAATACAAATTTTTCTAAGAAACTTATGCGTAGTGAGTAATAGTAATTTTAGTAATTTCCTCCTTCCTTCTATCCTTCCTACAAAAAACATATTGGGCCGCTTTTTTTTTTTTGGTATGCAGGCCTCCCTCTGCTGTGGTCTCTCCCGTTGCGGAGCACAGGCTCCGGACGCGCAGGCTCAGCGGCCATGGCTCACGGGCCCAGCAGCTCCGCGGCACGTGGGATCCTCCCGGACCGGGGCGCGAACCCGGTTCCCCTGCATCGGCAGGCGGACGCGCAACCACTGCGCCACCAGGGAAGCCAGCTTTTTTTGTTTTTATGTTAAACATAGTCAAGTTTTTTTTTTTAATTTTTTAAATTGTCTCATTGATTCTCTTTACATGTTAATGTAAATGTGGAGTGCGAAGAGTATCTCCTTTCTAGTCAGATTTCAAATTTGTAGGCTTTTTCTACTGAAATAGAAAATATCCTGAGGGCAAAACAACCATTTTAGCTCTCCCTTATCTTTCTCAGCTCTCTTGTTTCACTAAGATTTGGGCTGAGTAATTCTTTATTAAATTTATCAGCATTTTGATATTTGCATAAAGTTTTCTTTTTCTTTCTTTCTTTTTTTTTAAATAAACAGGCATTTCATCTTTTTAATGGAAAAAAATTTTTGAGCAAACTTGTTTTTCATAACTACCTCAGAATCCATTACCTATATTAAATTTTTAAAAACTTTTAATAATACACGTAGAAATTTATTTATACTTGTTATGAATAATAATGAAAAATATTAATCCAGTTGTTCAGAAATAGTATTGCAATACGGAAGAGAGATCAGGTTCAACTTCAAATATAATGAGGACAAGTGAGGATTTATAGCCAAAAAGCTGGGTGAGGTGGTTTGTGAATATAAAATTATTTAGAGGAGACATCAAGAGTAGGAGATTCTGGTTAAATCAACTTAACAATATTCTTGCAGAAGACAGGCCAGGGTGATCGGATATCAAGGGTGGGGGGTTCAGTTATTTCCATTCTCATCCTTGGTCATTCAGCTGTGGCCATAATAGCACAGGGGAACAAAATTTGCCACCCTAAATGGTCTCTTTGGCATGCAGATTATTTCAAGCTGAAAACAATCGAGGCCCAAAAAACTCAGGAAGAAATTTTACCTTCCCCCTAACTAAAAATAAGTTTAGATAGAAGACCTGGTCCTGGAATAAAGCTATCACCAGAGATATCTGCAAAGAATATGGGCTAGGTGTGGTGGAGAAACTCTGGCCTAGAGATCAGAGTCCACTCTATGTCCCATTATCTGTGCATGGCCTGACAAACAGTTGTTCACCAAACATTTGCTTTTCCATCTTCATATGAATCGCCCTCCTTCCCTTTGAAGTCTCAAACCACCACCCCCAACATTCTCTTTTGTCTTTAGTTGAAGATGGTATTTAAGGTGAGGGTTTCTTCTATTTTGAGTTACTCAGTTTTCCTGGGTCTCTCCCATGTATGCATGGTATAAACTTTTATTTGATTTTCTCCCGTTAATCTGTCTCATGTCCATTTAATTGATTCTTAAACCAGCTGGAAGAACCTACAAGGGTAGAGGAAAATTTCTTCCTCTTTGACAATAGCTTGTTGGCTGCAATTTGGAGGCATCAACATGCTTCTCAGAAACTGTGCACTTACTGCTTCCATCTCCCTCAGATACTTTCTTAATTCGCTCTCTCTTAATTTTGGTTGCTGCTCAAATGTCACCAGAGCAAAAAGTCTTTACCAACCATCCTCAGTTTAAATAGCATCTTGCCATCTAACTTTCTAACTGCATACTCTGTTTATTCTTTTCCATTGCATCTATAGTTCCTAGTAGTTTATGTTTTTTGTTATTTGCTTTCAACCACTTTACTGTGTTCTGGAATGTAAGCTCCAGGACTGCAGAGATTTGCTGATTTTATTAAAAATGGTATCCTCAGCACCCAGAAGAGCTCTTAAAGGTAGCAGGTATTTAATGCTTATTTTCTGCCTAAATTATCTCCATCTAACTGGTGAGAAAATTGTGATTCACAGACTTTATAAAACTTACCTAAAGCTGCATAGCATGTAAGATACAAACCAGCTTACATCTTTCCAAAAATTATGTCTTTAAACATTTAGTAGGACACATTTTAAATTACTGATAACAATGTAAGATTTATTAAAAACAATAAAAATGTTAACAATTGCCATGTACTTAAAATACAGAAATTATAAGTTTAAAAAAATCTTACAGTCAGTAAAGAATGAAGGTGGGAGGAATCAGATATAAGAATTCAGAAATATTACAAATGCTGCAATATCAAGCGCTAATTGACTAAAAGACATCTAATTAATTTGTAATGATTTTTAAAAAAACTGTTATATAGTGCTTTTCCTTCATCAGACTTATGATAAAAAGAACAAAAATTGTAGTACTCATATATTATCTAATCCTATATACAATTAGGTCGTACAATTCAAAGCAGTGACTGTCAGATAAAGGGTATGGGTTTCATTCCTCTTCCTCTGATTTATGATTTTTATAACTTTATCTTATAAAAGCTTTCATGTGTTTTACATATTCATGTGTTTTGGAAGTTGTACACTTCTTACTAGTGGTAAGGGTTAGAACAGAAAGCACTCGGAAATGAACCATCCAAGTTGAAAGAAAGACAAATGCAGATATCGCAAAATAATTATTTTTTAAAACTTTTGGATGAATATGTGAAATTAGAGATAAAAGAGCAGGTAGAATGATTACTTGATAAATTGGAGTATTGTGTTTTGAAAGGAAGGCAAATACTAAGCAACAAAGACAATTCTGAGCCTACTTAATTAAACCCTCTCACAAAAGAAAAAAAATTCCTCCTCTTACCCATAGTTTGAGGCTGTCTTTAGCATAAAAGATGTCGTTGTAATTACAGTGATGTACAGCATAAGTACCAAATTATGTTTATTAGTGGATAAAAGATTCACATGTAGTATTTTTTGTGTTGTTAAAAATGAAAATTACACAAACTGTCTTTGGTAGAACATAATAGAAAGTTTTTGCTATAATGATATATTTTCTTTTTAAATGGCTGTAACTGAAAAAGCTGTAGAAGTGACTTATCTTAGCAATTTCATTAGCCACTGCCAGTTAGGATCTTAAGAAATTGTAACTTAAAATACAAGTGATAAAACTATTAGAAATCATTGCAGCATAACTTATCAAAATAAAATGTAAAATAAAAGACGTAAATTCAGGGATATGTATATCAGTGAAATAACTCACTTAATTATGCAAATTATAAATCTGATAATTCACTTGTTAGAATGCTTATTATAACAAATCTTGAAGTAAGCTACTATGCTGTATCTGATTAAATTTTGGAGAAAAAAATTCTTCTTGATAAAACAGCAAAATTAGTTCATTTCTTAAAATACATTAAACCTTTGTCAACTGACCTATCATTTAGTGTACTAAAGTAAGACTGAACTTTGAAATATTCATATGTGGACTTATTGCAGCAAATATGTAGCCTTAGTCAGACTTCTGGCACTCTGCAAACTTCTCTGCTACTTTCCCTAGATGTGTATACTTGGAGAATTTGAATTAACATTATTAATCATTAAAGAAAAAGTCATTAGCAGTATAAACATTTGGTGCATACATGCTCATATGAAAACACACATATATACAAGTACTTGGGTGTGTGCACATACACCCACATTGTGATGAAGCAAGATAACAATATTCCCAATATTACTGAATTCTTCAGTAATACTATTTAATTCTTTAACTAAAGCATTGCAAAGGTAGGATCAAGAACTATGTAAGAAACTGGAAAGCAAGATAGGTATAAAATAATGGCACAGTAAAGTCTTTTTAAAAAAAACAACTAATATAGAGAAATAAAGTGAGAGTTCAATTTGTATGAAGAGGCAAGCAACATTCCACTTATGGCTAAGAAACATCTAAAACAATAGGGAAAAAAAATGCATGCTCCTCAGAATTGGCTGGGAAAGCCATTAATTTGAGGAAGACACTGACTGCATGAAAAAAAATATGAATAGAGCTTGGATAATGGGAAAAAATTGATAAAATTCTTAATATGGACTCTATATCAAATTATAGCAAATAAAGTAGAAAGTTGAGTGAAATGATCATATAGCAGTCTAAGACTATTCAGTGTAACTGAAAATTTACTTTGGTTTTTTTATTAGTTTCCTAGGGCTGCCATAACAAAATATCAAAAGCTGGGCAGCTTGAAATGTATTTTCTCACAGTTCTGTAGTCTGGAAGTTCAAAATGAAGATTTTGGCAGGGCCAGGCTCCTTTTGAAGCCTGTAAGAGAGAATTTTTCATTGCCTTTCCTAGTTTCTGGTAGAGGCTGTCAATCCTTGGTGTTCCTTGGCTTGGGGCAGCATCACTCCAGTCTCTACTTTTGTCTTCACCTGGTGTTTTCCTGGTGTCTTCACATCATCTCCCTACTATGCATGTCTATCTTTGTGTCCAAATTTCCTCTTTTTATAAGTTCACTGGTCATGTTCGATTAGGATCAATCTAATGGCCTCATTTTAAGTTGATTACTTCTGTAAAGACACTATTTCCATATAAAGTCACATTCTGAGGTACTTGGGGTTAGGACTTCAACATGTCAGGGGTGATAAGGGTGAGGAGGAGATATAATTCAACTAACAGTTTTATTCCCAATATATTTTCTTGTGCAATATATTGGGAATAAAACTGGGCCAGGTTCTAAAATTTGGGGAGGCAGTTTACACAGAGATGAAGAACTGAGCTTCAATTCAGACTGACTCTCCCAGTTAATCAGAGTGCATGGCATCCTCTGGCACATCGCTGCATCACAGAATCTCTTCATCTGTAAATAACAGAACTCCCCATAAAATTTGTGAGGATTACCAGAATCCTGACCATGAGAGTCGAATCTCTAAAATACCCTGCTAATCAATATCAGAGGAGTAGCCACTGTTCGGTTTATGTAGCAAAGTCAGCTGGCCTACATATGGATAAAATCTCAGACCTAGACCTTATGACTGGTATTCTAATCAAGGCACCAAATTAACCTCCATGTTGTTCATGAAAAAATCCTTCCAGATGTACATAAGCAAGGTTTTTTATCTCACTATTTCAAAATCTGGTTTATCATTTAAATAATTGTTTAGAACTCTCCAAATTAAAGCTATTTTAGATAATTTGAAACATGTTTAATTTCCTCTGAGATGCTAAATAAGCTTACACACTTTTAAAAGTTCAGAGTAGAACAACTACAACTGTTACCAACTTTTTAAAGAAATTTAAAAGCAAAGATTATTAGTGCATTAATTCTATAGTACTTCTAATAAGATAATGTCACTGCATGCTATAACTATTTCACATTATTTTGTATTAAAAGTGAAATCCCAACCTGCTTTTTTTTTCAATTCTGCTTATATACCATTAGATAGAAAATAGAGATGTGGAATTATGCTTAAAAGAGTGAAGGGTTCTTTATCAAAGATTTTCAGATAAAAAATATTTTTTATCCTTATAAACTATTTATTATAAACTACTTATAAACTGACTTATTCCTACAGTCAGGAATATAATGCAGCTCCAAATCCAAAAGACATAGTGAAATGTGCCCAACCTAATACTTATAAAGCCACTGGAATTGCTTTTTTATTTCACCTTTGCTTTGTTTTCAAAAGTAAACTTTTTATTTTATGATAACTTGTAATTTACAGAAAATTTGGAGAGATAATGCAGAGACCCCAAGATAGCCTACACTGTTTCCTGTAATGTTAATGTCTTACGTTAGTGTGGTACATTTGTTACAGCTTATTAACCAGTGTTGACACATTATTATTAACTAAAGTCTGTACTTTATTCAGATTTCCTCTATTTTTAATGAATGTCTTTTTTTGTTTTAAGATTCCAGAATACTACATTTCATTCAGATATCAAGTCTCCTTTGTCATCACGTCTCCTTAGATAGATAGAGATCGCAACAGTTTCTCAGACTTCCCTTGTTTGAATACCTTGACAGTCTTGAGGGGACCTTATCAGGCATTTTATAGAATATCCCATAATTGTGATTTACCTAATGTTTTTCCCAAGGTTAGACTGGGCTTGTTGGTTTTGAGGAGATAGGCACAACAGAAATAAGATACCATTCTCATCACATCTTGTACATACTGTCAACAGAACTTATCACTGATGATGTTAACCTTAATGACCTGGCTGAGGTAGTGTTTGTCAGGTTTTTCCAGGGTAAAATTGCTATATCCTCCCCTTACATACTGTTCTCTTGGAAAGAAGTCAAAATGTACCACTCACACTTAAGGAGTGAAGAATTTCTCACTATCTCATTTTTGTTCTGCCTGAGGAACTTTTAACATTTCTTGTAAAATTGGTATGCTGGAAATAAATTCCCTCAGTTTTTGATTATCCATGATTGTCTTTATTTCTCCTTCACTTTTGAAGAATAATTCTACTGAATAAAGAATTCTAGGTTGGCATTATTTTCTTTCAACACTCTGAAGATAGCAATCTACTGTCTTCTTGCTTGCATGGAAATGAAGTCTGCTATAACTCTTATCCTTGTTCCTCCATAGATAACTTGTTTATCTGCGTCCTCCTGTGGCTGTCTTCAAGATTTTCCTTTTCTTTGATTTTCTGCTGTTTGAATATGCAGAAGTATTTTTTGGTATTTATCCTGCTTGATGCTCTCAGCTTCCTGGATCTGTGGTTTGAAGTCTGTCACTAATTTTGGAAAGTTCTCCATCATTATTATTTCAAATATTTCTTCCACTTTGTTCTCTCTTTCTTTTACTTTTTATATTTCATGTCTGCATAGGCTACATTTTAAAAAATTTTATACTGCATTTCTTAGATGATCTCTTCTATTTTTTTTCTCTGAATTTTATTTTGAAAAGTTTTCATTGACCTATTTTTGAGTCCACATATTCATTCCCTGTCTGTGTGTAGTTCACTGATGAACCCATCAAAGGCATTCCCTGTTATACCATTTTTTATTTCTAGCATTTTCTTTGGATTTTTTTTCCTTAGAGCTTTTATCTCTCTGCTTACGTTATTCATCTATTCTTTCATGTGGTCTACCTTTTCTGTTAGAGCCCTTAACATATTTATCACAATTATTTTATAACATCCATCTGATAATTCCATCTGTGTCTCATCTGGGTCTGATTCTTTCTTTGTTTCTTCAGACTGTGTTATTTCTTGCCTTTCATGATATCTTGATATCTTATAATATATTTTTGAAATCTGGTCATGTTGTATCAGGTATTTAGTATTTTATGTTAATCTAGCTATATATGTTGTGATATAGGTACTAAAGTTTTCAAATTTCTCTAGTGTCTTTTTTTTAAATCTTGGCTTGGGGGTTTCCCTATACACTGTTCATCAAAAAGAGTCTGTGTGTGGAAGCTCTGTCAAGTGTAATACTGTTACTATACTGAGGTTTGTAGATGGAGTGGCAGAGTGTTGGGGAGGGAGTGTTTATATTATCTTCTGATTAAGTCTCAGTCTTCTAGTGTGCCTATGTTTTGGACTGTGGTCTTCACAAGTGTTTTTGTACCTCCCCTGATGGTATAATATTTTTCTCCTTGTCCCCCACTCTCTTCCCTGGCTGCAGCTTTCCTTATTTATTCATTCATTCATTCATTTAGAATTCCTGTACCCTGTTGATTATGTTATTTTCTTTTCCCCTTAAGTGAAGCTAGAAGTATAAAAGGGACATAAGGTGAGAAGCAGTTCCTTTTCCTAAGCTCGGATAAAGTTTCAGAATTGCACTCTGTCAAAGCCCTTCTTGGAGAGTAGGCTTTAGTTATAAAGAAGGGTCTGGGCATGAAAAGAAGTGAATCTTTCTTGGATTATCACTATGAGTTTCCTGGAGGTAAAGTCCACAGAAACATGCTCCCCACAACACTGCAAGCTTCTTAATCTCATGCTAGTCCACACTCAGCACCATCCAGTGTTCAATATTATTGGGTAAGTCTTCCTAGAGTTTATGGCTCCTACAGCTTTTGTTCCAAGGAAGCAGATCTTGGCTGTGACTATCTAGATTCATCTGTCTCTCCAGAATTCAGGATGGAAGTTTTCCCTGTAATTCCAGTTCTCTGATTATTCCAAGAAAGCTCATTGCTTTTCCATTTGTCTGGTATTCTCTTGTTGTAAAGGCAAGTGATTATTTCCAAGCTCTCTACTTGTCACAAGTGAAACTGGATGCTCCCTAAAATTATTTTTAATTAGAAAACATCCCTATTGAAGTGGCTGTGGATAAAATTTTAGTGTTGAAGGACAGGTACTTGTTTAAATATATATATATATAATATATTGTTTAAATAACAGAAAAAAAAATCTTCCATAATAGGATTGCATGAGAAGAGAGAGAGGAGAGACAGCTCCCTGAGATACAAATATATGCAAGGCAAAACCTAGTAAAAGTCTAGCATAGTTTTTCATTCTTTTTCCTCCCTGGATTTAAAAGGCAGAAGCAGATATCACAGTTTATTGAAACAATCTTATGAACAACATCATTTTCATAAAGTTCAATGTAACCAGTAGACCAGGAGAGTATACTGCTTTCAGCATTCAACTCAGGTCATGATAAAACAACAAATTCAACTCTATGTACATTTTATTATAAAAGCTGATTTAGTATATAAAATATGACCACTAATTTTTTATCAGAGACACAGTTAATGAATTACATATTTTTGATATCTCCATATGGAATGACTAGTAGAATCAATCAGAATATTTATCAATAATAGAGACTTCAGTCCAAGCCAATCCTACTGATGTTAAAAAATATTTTGTATACCTATTTTCATTAAATAACATGTACAAAATATTCATAGTAGCTTCATTCAAAATAGCCATATTATCAATAGCAAAATGAATTAATTGTGGTACACTCAACAATAGAACACAGTATAGCAATGAGAAAAACAAACTGCCAAATACACAGTAATATTGATGATTTTACAAATGCAATGTTGAAAGAGCAGAGACAAAAAAAAGTACAAACGTATATTCTATTTGTATAATGTTCAATAAATAATCTATGTTTTAGAAATTGGGAGAGGGGTTACGTTTGAGGACATAGTGACTGGAGGGGGGATGAAGAGTACTTCTAGGATTCTGAAGTGGGTTCTAGTTAGCTGAACATGTTCAACACTGAACATTCATGAAGTTACACAGTTATGATTTGTGCTCTTTTCTATAAGTGTGCTATACTTCGATGAAAAGTAGAATGTATGATTAAACTTTTAAAATATTGCCTGATTCTCTCTATTTTTTTTTCCTCTACATGAAAACTTTCAATTTTCCGCCTTTATTTCTGGAATTCAAATATTCTTATAAGGCATTTAAGGACTTGCAGAGTTGTAACCTATTTCATCTTTCTAGTGTCATTTTCCATTTCATTTTTTCATATAATCTTTGCTCCAATCTCCCCCAAATCACTTGTTATTCTCTGATATTCTTTTAGATTCTGAGTATTTAAATTCCATATTCTTTAAACCATACCTCAAATGCTAATCTGTCTTGATTCTCCCAGCTCATCCTGTTTGTTGCCTTCTGTCAAGTACCGGTAGGTAGTAAGCAACTGGGGCCATACATTTAGCCCATGCCTCTCTGTTCTACACGTTAGATTTCATCCTTTCTGTTATTTAAATAAAAAATATAAGACCATACTTGTGGGAGTTTTTAGTTGCAAGCAAAAGAAAATGACATTAATTAAAACAAAGCTATTTTATTGAGAGAATACTAAATAATCCCAAGAATTGTTAAGTCTGAAGAACCATTGGTTCCTTAAGTGAGAAGAAAGAAAGAATGGGATGACAGCCAGATGTACAGCAAAATTCATACCATAGAAGCTGTGCAGTAAGTAACCTCCAAAATTTTTGTGGTTACAATAATAAATGTGGGTTAAGCTTCAGGTTTTCAGTGAAGACAGAAACTGCCTGGGAAATGAGAATCAGCCTATGAGCTTAGGTGCTTATTGCTTCAATATCTAAATCCTCCATTACTAAATAAATTTAGGTATTCAGTCCAAAGGACTATTCATTTTCCACATATGTTCTCTTGTAGGAAAGGCAGCAATTTTTCTTTGTATAACGTAAATTCCATTTTTACATTGCAGTGAAATTATTGCATCGTATAACAACATTGGTTAACATGAATTGTGGCAAAAGGGTTCATGTTTTTAATTTATAGTATTGAATAATAATAAACATATTGGACTTACATAGGGGTTTACTAAAAATTAATGCACTGATTAGTAAAAAGAAATAGCTCTAATAGAATTTTATCATGCAGGAATATGCAAGGAGTAAACACACAATGGAAGTTAGTGCAACCTTAGAAATTATTTCATTCTATATTTCCTTCTTTGTTCCTATTAGGGATTTCCTTTTAACCAAAGCTTCTAGTACTGCCAATTAAAGCAGTAAAAATGGCCTCAGAAATTGTTTCTGCCTGCTTTATTAATTAGTTTTCTACTTCAAACCAAAGTTCTTTGCTACAGAGTGTCACAATTGCATCTTTCAGTACAAAAGCAAATCAGAGTCCTATCTTTGTTTCTTCAAAAAGTGATAGTCTGAAGTATTTGATTGAATACGGATTGTTCAGAAATAACCGCTGTGTGGAGTTTGTATCTTATGACCCACCTAAGATACATTTGCACTCTGTATAGCTATTGTTTATCACCAAACCACATATTTTCCTGATGTCAAAACACATTTTCATTCTATATCAGGAAAATACATTTTAGACAGGCAAATTCTCTCTACAATGAAGTTAAATGTATATAAAGTACATAAGCAATACAGTTAGAGAATTTCAAGTAATTATAAAACAGTGGGAGGTATAAAGTAGTTTATATACTTAGAGTACTAAGATTCTGAAATAAGATGCAATATAATTTTTACTGTTGATAATTGTAGAGTATATTGATAAACAGGAAAAGATAATTTGTCAATGAACCCATATCAAAATCAATACACCCTCTAAAATTGCTTTTATTTAACTTCTCTATTATATTTTATTTTTTTTGTGGTACACGGGCCTCTCACTGTGGTGGCCTCTCCCATTGCGAAGCACAGGCTCTGGACGCACAGGCTCAGTGGCCATGGCTCACGGGCCCAGCCGCTCCGCAGCATGTGGGATCTTCCCGGACCGGGGCACGAACCCGTGTCCCCTGCATCGGCAGGCGGATTCTCAACCACTGAGCCACCAGGGAAGCCCTTTATTTAACTTCTTTTTAAAGTACATACAAATAAGTATTTAGCAAATTTTTATTGAGTGCATAAATTATGGCAGACCCTAAAATAAGAAATGGGGAAACAAAGTTTAGTAAGGCACACAATAGATGATTTCATAATCCTCTTGAGATGTAATTCATGCTCGCAAAAGAGATGTCAACTGAGAAACATTTTCAAAAATGAAGACTTTCCTTGTACTAAAATGTCTCTTTAGAAAAAAATAAATGTCATCACAAATGGTGACACTGGAAAAAATAGCTTGTAGCATTATTGTATTGTAAACATGCTTTTTGCTTATCTGTGCACACTCTTATTAATCTCATTCATTCAACCACAAATATTTTTTGAGTACTTATATCACCAGCATCTGGCAGGATAATGGCACATAGTTGTGTCCAAGACATAAACACAGTCTGCTTTCATGGAACTTACATTCTAGTGGAGCACCTAGGCATAAATGCATAATCGTAGGTGCTATGATTTCTGCTAAAGAAAAGAAGAGATAAAGTGGTTAGTTCCCCAGTATCCAACAAGGTAGTTTGCTAGTGTGACTTTTTATATGATAAAATGAGAGGTGGTATGGGATAAGTAGGGCCAATGATTTCATTTTGGGGGAAGTATTTTCTTTGGTTTACATAGGAGTGTTCTCTGAAAAAAATCCTCAATATTTCTGAGTTCTTAGCACCTGAAAGCCAAAATTTGCTTCCTGTGACTCTAGAGAATTGAGTACAGAAATATGTCCTTTGACTAGACATTCCTTATTTAGGAAGGATTCTTTTGAGAAGTCTTATTAATCATTCAGACCTAAACATTTTACTCAATTTTCTTGATTTAACTCCAGACTTGGTGAGGTTATAGAAATACGAACACTCTAGACTCAACTGTTTATTCTTTCATTTATTTATTTATTTGTAATTTACTTATTTTATTTTATTTATTTACGTGGGCTTTCTCTAGTTGCTGCAAGCGGGGGCTGCTCTTCGTTGTGGTGCGTGGGCTTCTAATTGTAGTGGCTTCTCTTGTTGTGGAGTACGGGCTCTAGGCATGTGGGCTTCAGTAGTTGTGGCACGTGGGCTCCGTAGTTGTGGCTTGTAGGCTCTAGAGTGCAGGCTCAGTTGTTGTGGTGCACGGGCTTAGTTGATCCATGGCATGTGAGATCTTCCCAGACCAGGGCTCGAACCCATGTCCCCTGCATTGGCAGGTGGATTCTTAACCACTGTGCCACCAGGGAAGCCCCTCATTTAATTATTTAAAGTGTGGAGCATGAGGAAAGAGATTACATATCTCAAAAGGATAATTTATTTGGTTTGATGTTAATTGAGGAGACTGGCTATTCCTTTTGTTTGCTGAAAACATTTTGTAGTTTCCTGGAACTAGAAGCAAAGGAAATAAAAGGAATAAGCCCTGAGTGGAGATAGAATACTATGCAATCCAGTAATTCAGTTTGTTTTCAGAATACAAAAGCATTAATTGGCAGTTTATTTACTGCCACAACAGTCCATTCTGTTTCCTATTATTTCTTTTGCTGCTTGATTCAGAATGTTTGAACTTGACTATACAATATTGTATAATCTGTAGTACAGAAAGCTATGTTGCTTTATACTAAGAGATCTAACTTAGCTTTAGGGTTCAAAGAGTTTTCTGAGTGCTAAATATGAGACTACATAGGATAAATAGGCATTTGATGGGAAAGGGTATTTGAAGTAAAGGAAAGAAGTGGGTGGAGTTGGAGGGAAGAGATGGAAAATCCTGAAGCACATGGAATCATTTTTTTCCAGCTCTATTGAGATATTATTGACATATAACATATGTAAGTTTAAGATGTAAACATGATGATTGATACAATATACATTGCAAAATGATTAGCACAAAAGGTTTAGTTAACACCTCCATCCCTTCAAATATTACCTTTTTCCCTTTTTTTTTTTGCAGTGATAACATTAAGATCTACTCTCTTAATAACTTTCAAGTATATAATACGGTGTTGTTAATTGTAGTCACTGTGCTGTACATTAGATTCCCTAAAACTTATTCATCTTACAACTGAAAGTTTATACCCTTTGACCACAATCTCCCCATTTTCCCCACCCTACAAGCCTCTGATAGTCACCATTCTGCTCTCTATTTCTATGAATTTAACTTTTTTCAGATTCCACATATAAGTGAGAACATACAGTATTTCTCTTTTTCTGTCTGATTTATTCACTTAATGTAATGCCCTCAAGGTGCATCCATGTTGTTGGAAAAGGCAAGATTTCCTTCTTTTTTATGGCTGAATAATATTCCTGTGTGTGTGTGTGTGTGTGTGTGTGTGTGTGTGTGTGTGTGTACAAATCTTGACATGAAGTCACAGACATAATCAGAGGTCAGATAACTTAGTACTTAGCATTTGACATTAAAAATATTGAATTGTTCAGGGGCTTCCCTGGTGGGGCAGTGGTTGAGAGTCCGCCTGCGGATGCAGGGCATATGGGTTCATGCCCCAGTCTGGGAAGATCCCACATGCCGCGGAGCGGCTGGGCCCGTGAGCCATGGCCGCTGAGCCTGCGTGTCCGGAGCCTGTGCTCCGCAAAAGGGAGAGGCCACAACAGTGAGAGGCCCGCGTACTGCAAAAAAAAAAAAAAAAAAAAAATTGAATTGTTCTGTATTCGTAATGTACAGAGATATCAAATCACTGTGCTTTGCACCAGGAACTAACATAGTGTTGTAGGTCAGTTATACTTTAAAAAACAAACAAACTCATAGAAGAAGGGATTATATTACCAGAGGCGATGAGAGTAGGGAGAATTGGGTGAGGGTGGTCAAAAGATACAAACTTCTAGGTATAAGATAAAATAAGTACTAGGAATGTGACACAACATGATTAACACAGTTAACACCACTATATGTTGTATACAAAAGCTGTTAGGAGAGTAGATCTTAAGCGTTCTCATCACAAGGAAAAAGAAAATTTTTCTTTCATTTTGTATCTATATAAGTTAGATGATCACTAAAGTTATTGTGGTAATCATTTCATAAGGTATGTAAGTAAATAAAATCACTGTGCTTATACTTTAAACTTACATACTATTGTATGTCAATTATATCTCAATAGAACTGGAAAGAAAAAAAGAATACTGAATTGTGCTTAAAGCAGTGAGCAGTCATTAGAGGGTTTTAAGCAATGAAAACTGAAGCAAATGTTGAAAAATAGAAGACAGAAAAATTAGACTTATGATGCAAGATCAACTTCTGGACTCCTAATTCTCCTACTTTGTCAAGCTGACTGAAAAAGAGATGATTACTAAAAGTTCCTTCCTAATTATTTATGAAAGCACTTCAGAGAGATTACACTCATGTTTTTGTGGTCCTCTCCTTTTCATTGAGTCTGTTGTGGAGAACAGGAATGTGATTAATTGTTCCTCTTCTTGCTTTTCTCTATACAAATGGGGATAGCACAGTACCAATGGGCCAAGATAATGTTCAATCAACGCACCATCTTATTTCAAAAAAACTCCATCCTACAGTCACAGTCTGTGCAGCTAGTCTTCTTTCAAATGCGGCTTTGAGTAAGATGGGTTAACAAGGTAGAAAGTAAAAATTCATCATCATAATTTCTACAAAATTTTAATTACATATAATCACAAATTCTTCTTTTCCAGATGAAGGGTTTAGATAAAAAATAAATATTCAAAAACCTAGATTTTTTTAAAAAAGAAATCTATATTTGGTATACTACAGACACTTTAAAATATTTTTACTTTTTCTTTTTCTCTAATGCCTTAGAAGAAAAAGAGACTGTGATATTTAAATATTCTAAAATGCATACACATTGTGACACATTAATATATATTCTTATTCTCATAAACTTGTATATAAATAAATACATTCATATTTGAATTATATTTTTCCTTTGGTTGATGACCAAAACCAATGTTTACTTTTAGATTAATATGAGTAGTTATTTCTTAAATCAAGTCAACTATTTTATTGTCAATAATTTGTATTGCTCTTTGTTTCTTCTATTTGTACTTTGGGGGAAAATTAAGACCATTTCCTCTATTTTTAGTAACAATTTACTATGTGCTTCTTCAGAATGAATATCTGCTCCCAGAGTCCTACAAAATTCAAAATGAGTAAGCCTGACATCTGTTTGCTTACAAGCTATGAAAAAATCAAAACAGAAATAAAACCAAAATCACAAACTTTACAATTCTTATGTAAATTATTTTATGCAATATATTGTTTAATCCCTAACCTATGTTTATATTCATATTAACATGTAGATTTAGCATACACCTAATCAAAATGTAAACTTTGTCCTTTTTGTTATTAACAAAACAAGTAAAGATTTTTCCGGACAAAAAAATTCTTTAATATCTGTATTCATTCTATCCCCACTAATGGTGTGTCTCATTTGATTTGTCTTTTCAAATATAATCTATAGGCATATTCTAATAACACTGTTATCAGCTCCCTTAGAAATCTCAAATTTTCTTAAAAAAATGCAGTGAATAATGACATCAATATAGTGGTTATTATTACTATATAACTATATAATACTTACTTCCCTCTACCTTCCTCATATGCGTAGGATTGGACTTCTGGGTTACTTGGGAGTGGTGATTAGCAAAGAGGTGATATGTGTGGCTCCCAACTAGAGCTTCTAATTGCAGAGTAAACCTCTCCAAAATTTATTTCCTATTTCCTTGATGACTAGCAGTGTTCTAGAGTGTCTACTCTACCACGCTGGATCCTGCAGTGAGGACATTATAGAAATAAAAGAAAAGAAAACAGTCAATCCTTGGCAAGAAATATACTTTTATGAATTTGAGGTAGTGAAATTATGAGTTTGTTACTAGAGCATAATAGACCTATAGTAATACACATAATAAGCAGTAAAAAAATTTTTAACTAAATAATTTTGAGATTTTAGCTTTAGGTTACAAAAGATAAATATACCCTGAATGCCTTCAATACAAAGTTAGTGACCAGAATGGCAATGAAACTTGTTTCGCTGCCTCTTTATATACTATATTATGCACTAGACACAGTTCTTTTCCTCCATGCCAACTTTTTACAGATACAAGTCTAAAGATAAAAACATGAATTTCAACAGGGAGAGAAATAATGAGGTCCCATGGGTAAGTTACCTTTGAGATCTTCAGGGGATAAACATTTGAACATTATGACCTTTAACATGTCTCAAAGAGAAAAAATAACTTTTACCATTGCAAAGTAGTTCTGTTTACCAAGTCAGATCTGTCAGGCAGGTCACCTGGACCTCATAAAAAGTGACATCAAAAGTAACCAATGCATGTAACAGAATCCAAGTAACATAGATTGTACTTGGTGGCATAACTATACTTACTCTTTACAAGGCAGCTTATCCCAGGTAATAATTGAAATAATATGTTCATATGGGTTGAAATTTAAAAACATGTAAATCTATAGAGGCAATACTCTTGAGCAGGCTTAATTTAATATGCTTTATCAAACACCTAACAAACTTTATTAAAATATTAAGATAAGTATTACACAATATTTGAAGAAGTGTGTATGGATCAGGCATATATTATCTCCACTCCACTATTAAATAGTGCTGGTTTCCAAGGCAGCTATTTAATTCTTCATAATCTAGTTCCAAATTTCACTTGACCTAAAATATTTTTTCTACCATATTTCTTTTTTTGCTAGATAGTATGCAGAGATTTCAATTAGCTCTAAATTTTAAGGGTTTTAAGAACACATGATGACTTAAATACAAGCATTTTTTCTTTTGATTCAATTTAACCCTCAAACAATTGACCCACATAGAAAGAGGAGATGAAAGATCCTGATTTCACAGATATCCTAAACTACATCAACTAGAAAGGTTCCAGCCATCCTCTATCCACATCACCACCATTACTGAATGCCTTTAGGCCATCTGAATTAATCTCATTATATCCTTTATTTCTATGTATGTGCTGACACCTGACACCAGAAGCTCAGAGTTCCAGGCCACCCTTATCTCTCCCACCCTAAAATCTTTGCACATCCTCTTCACTTTTTCCATCTCCCACTCCGCCCTAACTCATGAAAACCTGACACGGTGCCCTTAATTTCCCAGTCCATAATCAACAAATTTCTCTACATTCTCAAACACTTTCTGAGAATCCTTATCCCCTTTTGCTCTAAAACCTGGGCAACGTTTAGGCTGCTTCTGCTGCAGCCCTCTAACACATTTACTGTTCTTTCTCCCATTTTCTTTATAGCACTATGTTTAAGTTAGAATAATCTCCTTTATCCTCCTTGACTCTGGCAAACAATTTTCCTCCCTGCCTTCCTTAAAAACAATACTTGAATCATGCTACCCATATTCTTCTTTACCTTCAAATATTCAACTTTCTCTCTGCCTAAGCCACTTATTTCCATATAGATAATCCTATACCCTGTCATTACCAATTACTGTCATACATTGACCATCTTGATGACCTCTCTTTCCTGATTATCCAGGTTAATTTTATGGTCAGTTCTCATAATTACTTCCTCTCATGTACCTCAACTCCTTAGTCCCTCTCTCACTTGGCCTTATATGCATGAAATATCCATAACATTGTTTAAATGTAATTATCTGCCTACTTTGAGCCTGAACTTATATAGGTAAACTTATTAGAAGAAAAACAGCAATCACACTAATTGGCCTCCCTTTAAAAATCATGACCACAACCTCAAGGGGGCTTAAAGCTATTTAGAAACCATATTGCTACCTTTAGCATCACTTCCCCATTTCCCTCAAGCATTCTTTTATACCTTCTCTAGTCGCTTCAAAAACTAGCAACATGGATGGACCTAGAGGGTATCATGCTTAGTGAAATAAGTCAGACAGAGAAAAGATAAATACTGTATACTCTCACTTATATGTGGAATCTAAAGAATAAAACAAACAAATGAATATAACAAAACAGAAACAGACTCACAGATATAGAGAACAAACTAGAGATTACCAGTGCGGAGAGGGAATGGGGGAGGAGCAATATAGCAGTAAGGGGTTAAGAAGTACAAACTACTAAGTATAAAATAAAGAAGCTACAAGGATATATTGTATAGTACAGGGGATATAGCCAATATTTTATAATAGCTATAAATGGAGTATAATCTATAAAAATATTAAATCAGTATGCTATAGACCTGAAACTAATATAATATTGTAAATCAACTATACTTCAGTAAAAAAATAAAAATATGCTGTAACTCTGCCCATCCTCCAAAAAAAAGAACATGTTTTTCTTCTCTTATTCTCAGTTAATGACCTTTCTTCTTACTTCACAAAGCAAGCTGAAGTAATTCTAAAAACCTTAATAGATTCCTAACACCACATATGGACAACTGTCAGCATCTGTGCCCATATACTCTACCTTTCTGTCTATTAAAATAGAATTATTAGTGTTCATTTCTTAAGACAATTCCTTACCTCTTATTAGATAACATCCCTGTCATCTACTCACTCCTCAGTTCCCAACTCTATATTGGATAATTATCATCAGCATATAAACATCCTGCTATTTCTCCATTCTAAAAAAAAAGAAAAAGAAAAAAAAAGAACAAAGAACAAAAACAAAGTAAAGCAATCAAAACAAAAATAATTCTGATAAAATTTTCTCTTCAGTGTCAATTTATCTGCTTTTTCTTTTCAGAAAATACTCACCAATTTCTATCTTTGCATTTTGAACCCATTCCAGAGTTTCTTATCCCTGTTATTCAAACAAATTGATTGTATCCAGTTCATCAATGACCTCCAAATTGCTAAATACAATACCCAATTTCAACTTTAATTTTACTTGGCCTATTAAATAGCATTTGACACAGTTGATACCTTTTCCCTTATACACTTTTTAAATTTGTTTTCCAGCTACCAAACACTTCCCCTCCACCTCAGTTTGATTTGAAAACACGTTCCCCATTTATCAGAAAAAAAGTTGCAACACTATTTCAATCACCCTACCAACAACTAAGCAATTCATGGGAATGTATTACTTCAGACCATTATAATATAAGCTAGCCTCGCATGCATGCATAAAACAACCCTATTAAATGTGACTTAGAACCACTTAAAGTTTTCTGATAGATTTACATACAATTTATACTCACTTTCTATATTTCTATACCTTCTATTTTTTTCCAACCCATCACAATTTGGTTTCTGACCTTTATACTCCTAATCACAAAACCAAGAGTAAATTCGGCAGACAGACACAGAAATGGAAATCTTTAGACATAAAGCTTAAGAGATAGCCACATTATAGGGCAGACAACTAAAATATCAATAGAAAAAGTAGGAAGTACAGTAAAATGAGAGATAAGAGATGTGCATGAGTATTCACATATTGCCTTTAAGTTTATCTGTAGATAAGAAAAGACATCAGTTTAAGTGTATGGCAATAAAAAGTAAATAAAAAGGAAAATTAAAGTAACAGTTCAAAGAAACAGAGCTATAGGGATATTAAGCATATGGTGAGTGATTTTATGATACCCTCTGGGTACTATTAAAACACCCGCAAGTAATCTGATTACTTGTCCCATCTGGAATACACAAAGCTTCAGGTTAGCTGCTATGTACCTAACTGCATGCCCTTAAAATAATTGGTGTTGTCTGATTTTTTTTTCCTTATTAGCATCCTTCATCCCTGCCAAAAATGACATGGAAAGAGTACCCAAAGTGCATAACTAAATATGACTAAGGAGTCTCATCTGTTATTTTTATTTTATCTCATTCAGTCTCTTTTCTTAGAAGTTTTGCAGACTGAAGAACATTTTTATTTCATCCTGTCTCACTAGTGCCTTTGGTTTAGAAATTTTGCCAATTTGAACCATATCCTAGTCTACATTCCAATCAATACACACGTGGCTATATGAGTATGGTATGCACCACTTATTGCAAGTAACAGACATTCCAAACCTTTTAAAATCAATTAATAAAACCTTGTATCATTGATGTAGCTTGCCTTTGTGTACTACTATACCCTCCTTAAAATTTGTCTCTGTTTTAGACATTTTTTAGCAGTGCCAATTTAAGAGGTAATCATCAAAATATGTTTGAATGAATTTTTAATACTTTCATACAGTTGGTAGCTTAAAATATCTTCAAAGTCAGTTTATTAAATAGGATGTAAGGAAGTCCAGTCATTGCACAAAGAATTAATAATTTTAACTTTATATATTGTAGTGTAGACTAAGTAAATGGTCCTTTGGTAACATTTCCCTTTCTCTCCCAATCTTTCTTCCTTCCTCCCTTCCTTCCTTCCTTCCTTCCTACCTTCCTTCCTGTCTTTTTTTTTTTTTAAGGTATTGAAGTAATCAATCAAAACAAGAAAATCCTGGTTCATTATATCATCATATCTTTCGTGGTGACTTGAGAGTCAGTATTTAGGTTCTCCCAGATCAGGAAGGCTAGTAAATCCAACAATAGGACCCCTTAACAAGAACAATTTTCAAAACAAACTTATTGGGAGTTACTTGGATATGCCCATAGCAAATCTAGCTATTAGCTATAAAGAAGATTGAATATTTATATAATCTTGTTCTAAACTCTCATTCTCCCATTTGGAATACATTTAGGTCCACTTCTATTTAATATCGATGGATTTGATCATCTTTATTTGTAGTTTCAAAATTTTCCCAGTTTTAATCAATTTAAATTTTCTCTACCTGTTTTCTTTCATGTTAATTTCAATTCATTTTCCTCAAGCTAGCTGTCATCACTTTCTTTGCCAAAGTATCGTTTAGAACTTTCATATTCAAACCAGCCTCTCTTAATTCCCAATTAAAAAAAACAAAACAAAAAAACCTCTATGGAAATGGAGAAAAGAAGTACTATCTAACAGCAATAAAATTCAAGTGAAAGAGAAAACATACACACAATATTGTGGTAATTCACTATAAATATAAAGCAGATGAAGCTAGATTAAATGGAAACATTCTAATATTTACAAGACCTTATCTCTGTACCAATCAGAATATGGGTAGCAATTTATTTTTATGTGTATGTCTTTTGAGGGTTGGGAAAGATGGAAAATAAAATTTCATTTTCCTCACACAGCACTGTCATCTCTTTGAACCCATGCAAATGTATAAGCTACATAAGAATTAAGTGGGAAATAAGAAGGGGTTAATATACATGAGTTTGACCTACTGAAGCACAATGGGTAAATTGTTGGTAGGCAATATTAGACTAGGGATGGAGGGGGCTGTGCACATGGAACCTGAGCTGGGACCAGAGAAGGATATTTGAACATCCTTAGTGGATAATAAATAATCAACAACACACATTTTCTATTCTTACCAATAAGGAGTCTGAATTATTTTTTCTTACTTCTAGAATGAATTATCAAAATATAACAAAAAATAGAGTCTAGGGAAATATAATGCAGAACAAGGTAAATGGGATGCATTTAAATTTTTTCCAAAATCCAATTTTGCAATTATTCTCTCAGGTTTTAAATTTCAATGTAACTTTAAAACTTACCTACTCATTTTATGAGTATTTATTACTTTATTTTAAAATCGTATCTCCTAGATTTACACAGACTGAGGCATGAAACTTTGCTTAGCAATGTGATAATTGCATTTATATTTTTTATATTGATATGAAAATAAAGAAAATCATTAATTTTTAAAGATATATATATATATTTTTTTTTTTTTTGCGGTACGCGGGCCTCTCACCGTTGTGGCCTCTCCCGCTGCGGAGCACAGGCTCCGGACGCGCAGGCTCAGCGGCCATGGCTCACGGGCCCAGCCGCTCCGTGGCATGTGGGATCTTCC
>NC_041220.1:45056728-45061937 GCF_002837175.3 Physeter macrocephalus | reverse complement strand
GGGTAGGAGTTTATTAATTAATTTATTTATTTTTGCTGTGTTGGGTCTTCGCTTCCATGCGAGGGCTTTCTCCAGTTGCAGCAAGTGGGGGCCACTCTTCATTGCGGTGCGCGGGCCTCTCATTATTGTGGCCTCTCTTGTTGTGGAGCACAGGCTCCAGATGCACAGGCTCAGTAGTTGTGGCTCACGGGCCTAGTTGCTCCGCAGCATGTGGGATCTTCCCAGACCAGGGCTCGAATCCGTGTCCCCTGCATTAGCAGGCAGATTCTCAACCGCTGCGCCACCAGGGAAGCCCTTAAATTTTTAAATAATTTATTTCAACACAATAGATTTTTCTTTGCATATGTCTGTATACATATATAATTTTATATACATTAATATAACTTTAAAGATATATATAACTATTTTAAGTATATTCCCTATTTATAGGTTTTCAAGAAGGCATTCATAAGTATCTGATTAAAATACAAATCATTTTGAAATTTTTGAGAACTTATAAGTTAACATGTATATGTAGTTAAATCGTGTATGTGTGTATGTCTATTTTATTTGGCATGGCCACTATAGAATGTTTCCTAAACTCAATTACAACCTACTCCTTCCCTTGATTTCCTCTACTACAGAGATAAGAAAGATAATATATTCCTCTTTTTAAATTGGCTGGCAGTTAGGGATGGCCAGGAATCACAGTTATGGCCAGTTAGATATAAAAAGAAGTATTTATTGTGAGTTCCCTTTTTTCTTTTAAACAAACAAAATTTAAAGAGGAGATGGTTTGGACCTTTCATTCTCATCTTTCCGGTTACGTAGATTCAAAGTCAAGAGATAATGCAGCCATCTTGTAAAAAAAACACACCGGGGCTTCCCTGGTGGTGCAGTGGTTGAGAGTCTGCCTGCCGATGCAGGGGACACGGGTTCGTGCCCCGGTCTGGGAAGATCCCACATGCCACGGAGCGGCTAGGCCCGTGAGCCATGGCTGCTGAGCCTGCGCGTCCAGAGCCTGTGCTCCGCAACGGGAGAGGCCACAACAGTGAGAGGCCCGTGTACCGCAAAAACAAACAAACAAACAAACACACACCAAGAATGGAAGGGCAGGATGAGAGAAGGAGCTGGGGTCTTTTATGACATCACTGGACTGCCATATACACCCTGGCCTGTCTTCCTTTGAACTTCTCATTATTAAGATGAATAAACCCATTATTGTTAAAGGCACTGTATTACAATTTTCTGTTATTTCCAAATAAAATAATTCTAACTGATATAACTAGCTTATACACTCTAAAATTTTTCTAAATGATTTGTATTTTAATAAAATATATCATTCCATGAATGCATTTCTGAAGGTCTATAAATAGGAAATCTACTTTAGAATAGTAACAATAATATAGTACTCTCAATTATTAAGTTTTTCTATTGCTGTCATTTTATGATGGTGGCTGCATGGGTTAAACTAAATATTTAAAGCAAGAATCTTGATTGTTTTTCTTTGAACATAACTATAATATGATTTTCACATATTGTCTTAAGTTTTACTTGCGTAACATGAAACATACCTTCCTTCAAAATAAAGCAATAAAATATTGAAATCAAATGAATATTGAAATTGGCAAATATCTGTTAATTGCTTAACATAGTACTAAAGCAGGCTTTATTGAGGAAACAAGAAAATATAATATATACTCTTTGTCATGAGACAATGTCTAAAAAATTTCATATGAGAAAAGAAAGCAAGAATAATATGTAAACCCTCCTCCAAATGATTTAACACAACCCCAAGTTCTATAACAAGCCTATTCTACCAGCTTCTGAGACATCCCCTGTTCCACATGGTCTGCAGCCTCTTTTGGTGAAATGAATATCAACTCTATTTGGCAACAGATGTTCCTGGTGGTCTTTGGTGACTGGTGGTCATTAGCAGAACCAAAAACGGTTTTATATTGGTTAACTGATATAATATTTCTATAGTATTAACCCTTTGCAGCAACATTAATTCAAGTGAATACACTGAGATGAAAATATCACTGTAAATCAAAGTACAATCCAACTGCATTACAGCTGTCTAACTCTGTACACCAACACTGCCCTACGTTTATTGCTAAGTACCTCCTTGTAGACTATCAAGGGAAATGATGCAGTTAATTTTTATGCTAACGAAACAGGATGACATGGCTGAATCAGATAACTGATTTTGGAGAAGAGAGTAAGATAAATCTGCAATGATCACTTGAAGCTGGTTTGATACCCTGAGAAAGTGGATGTTATTTATTTTGAGAATAAATAGACATAATATAATTTGTGAACATTAATTTGGTGCCTGTGAATAGGAATAAGAAGCTGAGTAAATATCACAAGGGTGTCAGAAAAGTGAAAAAGGAAGAAAATATATTAATACATACTTTCAATGGGCATTATATATCTTTTCTCAATACATTATTTTAATTAGTTCCATATAAGACCATAATTGTATGTTTTCTGTAGACTTTCAGTTCTTTCAAGACAGTATGCTTGTTTTTTCAAACTGAATTTATTTATATTCCTGCTTCAGTTATTATAGAAAGCATGTACTCAATAAAATTCTACTAAATATTGAACTTTATTTATTTTCAGAAACATGATTTTGCTTTTTTTTTTTTCTTCTACTGTCCTTGATGGATGAGAACTTATGTGATTTAAATTCAATATGAATTATTTGGGGTCAAATTTGTAATCATGCTAAATCCTTCATGTTTGATAAGCTACTCAGCAATAAATATGTACACTATTGACCTAGTATTTTTAGAAATCTTATCATCTCCTTCTCTAATAAAACATTTGACTCTGGTATTGAGCAAAGGATAACACTTATAATTGGGTATGTCAATAACTAGGTACAAAATGGAATTTAAAAAGGCTATTGAAATCAATTTTATTGTAATATATTATGGCTATCAGTGAAATAGAGTAAATATTATAATACATTAAATATTTCATGCTAATTATTCTGGTAATAGATTTGTTTTCTTATCACAGTTGAATTGTATCTGCTTATCACATAGCTACTAAAGAGATTTCCCAATCTACATAACATCTAATACCTGCATTACAACAAATAAACAACCACAATTATTTGCTAATTAGGACTATGTATTACAAATATTCAATGAAAAGCAAAGGCCTAAAAAATTGACAGATTTTCACTTTGCAATCAGATTCATTTTTGCCTTCTCTCACAGACGTAATATATTCTTAAAATTAGAAGAAGTGATAGGGAAAATGAAAGAAAGGAATAAAAACATAAGAAAGACATCATATAATCTATTTGGATTAACTAATTATCAATTTCCTAATTAAATTTTAAAACTATTATTTACCAATAATTAAAATAGGTATACACTGATAATTGATAATAACTATCAATTAAAATAGGTATACATTTCCATGAAATGGGGAAACAACAAAAATGACTAGAACCAAGAAGAATTACAACCCTGCAGCCTGTGGAACAAAAACAGCATTCACAGAAAGACAGACAAGATGACAAGGCAGAGGGCTATGTACCAGATAAAGGAATAAGGTAAAACCTGAGAAAAACAACAAATGAAATGGAGATAAGCAATCTTCCAGAAAAAGAATTCAGAATAATGATAGTGAAGATGATCCAGGACCTCAGGAAAAGAATGGAGGCAAAGATCTAGAAGATACAAGAAATGTTTAACAAAGATCTAGAAGAATTAAAGAACAAACAGAGATGAACAATACAATAACTGAAATGAAAAATAAACTAGAAGGAACCAATAGCAGAATAACTGAGGCAGAAGAATGGATAAGTGACCTGGAAGACAGAATGGTGGAATTCACTTCTTCAGAGCAGAATAAAGAAAAACAAATGAAAAGAAATGAAGACAGCCTAAAAGACCTCTGGGACAACATTAAAAGCAACAACATTCACATTATAGGGGTCCCAATAGGAGAACAGAAAGAGAAAGGACCCAAGAAAATATTGAAAAGATTATAATCAAAAACTTCCCTAACATGGGAAAGGAAATAGCCACCCAAGTCCAGGAAGCACAGAGAGTCCCATACAGGATAAACGCAAGGAGAAACACACCCACACACATAGTAATCAAATTGGCAAAAATTAAAGACAAAGAAAAATTATTGAAAGCAGCAAGGGAAAAATGACAAATAACATACAAGGGAACTCCCATAAGGTTAAAAGCCGATTTCTCAACAGAAACTCTACAAGCCAGAAGGCAGTGACATGATATACTTAAAGAGATGAAAGGGAAGAACCTACAACCAAGATTACTCTACCTGGCAAGGATCTCATTCAGATTCGATAGAGAAATCAAACTTTATAGACAAGCAAAAGCTAAGAGAATTCAGCACCACCAAACTAGCTCTACAACAAATGCCAAAGTAATTTCTCTAAGTGGGAAACATAAGAGAAGAAAAGGACCTACAAAAACAAACCCAAAACAATTAAGAAAATGGTCATAGGAACATACATATCGACAATTACCTTAAACGTGAATAGATTAAATGCTGGAACCAAAAGACAGAGGCTTGCTGAATGGATACAAAAACAAGACCCATATATATGCTGTCTACAAGAGACCCACTTCAGACATAGGGAAACATACAGACTGATAGTGAGGGGATGGAAAAAGATATTCCATGCAAATGGAAATCAAAAACAGCTGGAGTAGCAGTACTCATATCAGAGAAAATAGACTTTAAAATAAAGAATGTTACAAGAGACAAGGAAGGACATTACACAGTGATCAAGGGATCAATCCAAGAAGAAAGTATGACAATTATATATGTATGCACCCAACATAGGAGCACCTCAATACATAAGGCAACAGCTAACAGCTCTAAAAGAGGAAATTGACAGTCACACAATAATAGTGGGGGACTTTAACACCTCACTTACACCAATGGACAGATCATCAAAACAGAAAATTAATAAGGAAACAAGCTTTAAATGACACAATAGACCAGATAGATTTAATTGATATTTATAGGACATTCCATCCAAAAACAGCAGATTACACTTTCTTCTCAAGTGCTCATGGAACATTCTCCAGGATATATCACATCCTGTGTCACAAATTGAGCCTCAGTAAATTTAAGAAAATTGAAATCATATCAAGCATCTTTTCTGACCACAACACTATGAGATTAGAAATCACTTACAGGGAAAAAAACGTAAAAGACACAAACACTT
>NC_041220.1:44969199-45056693 GCF_002837175.3 Physeter macrocephalus | reverse complement strand
TAAATAAACAAGAGATCACTGAAGAAATCAAAGAGGAAATAAAAAAATACCTAGAGACAAATGACAATGAAAACACAATGATCCAAAACCTATGGGATACAGCAAAAGCAGTTCTAAGAGGGAAGTTTATAGCTATAAAAGCCTACATCAAGAAGCAAGAAAAATCTCAATCAATCTAACATTACACCTAACTAAGAGACTACTACAAGCAACTCTATGCCCATAAAATGGACAACCTGGATGAAATGGACAAATTCTGAGAAAGGTATAACCTTCCGAGACTGAGCCAGGAAGAAATAGAAAATATGAACAGACTAATCACAAGTAATGAAATTGAAACTGTGTTTATAAATCTTCCAACAAACAAAAGTCCAGGACCAGATGGCTTCACAGGTGAATTCTATCAAATATTTAGAGAAGAGCTAACACCCATCC
Organism: Physeter macrocephalus; assembly: GCF_002837175.3. NCBI lineage: Eukaryota > Metazoa > Chordata > Mammalia > Artiodactyla > Physeteridae > Physeter > Physeter macrocephalus. Next base: position 45,056,258 of record NC_041220.1, on the reverse strand, counting down.
TTCTCAAACTCTTCCAAAAATTTTCATAGGAAGGAACACTCCCAAACTCATTCCATGAGGCCACCATCACCCTGATACCAAAACCAGACAAAGATACTACAAAAGAAGAAAATTACAGACCAATATCACTGATGAACATAGATGCAATAATCCTCAACAAAATACCAGTATACAGAATCCAACAAGACATTAAAAGGATCATACACCATGATCAATTGGGATTTATCCCAGAGATGCAAGGATTCTTCAATATATGCAAAGCAATCAATGTGATACACCATATTAATAAATTGAAGAATAAAAACCGTATGATCATCTCAGTAGATGTAGAAAAAGCTTTTGACAAAATTCAACACTCATTTATGATAAAAACTCTCCAGAAAGTGGGCATAGAGGGAACCTACCTCAACATAATAAAGGCCATATAGGACAAACCCACAGCAAACATCATTCTCAATGGTGAAAAACTGAAAGCATTTCCTCTAAGATCAGGAGCAAGACAAGGATGTCCACTGTCACCACTATTATTGATCATAGTTTTGGAAGTCCTAGCCACAGAATTCAGAGAAGAAAAAGAAATAAAAAAGGAATACAAATTGGAAAAGAAGTAAAAGTGTTACTGCAGATTACAGGATACTATACATAGAGTATCCTAAAGATGCCACCAGAAAACTACTAGAGCTAAACAATGAATTTAGTAAAGTTGCAGTATACAAATTAATGCACAGAAATCTCTTTCATTCCTATACACTAATGATGAAGAATCTGAAAGAAAAAATAAGGAAACAGTCCCATTTACCATTGCAACAAAAAGAATTAAACACCTATGAGTAAACCAACCTTGGGAAACAAAAGGCCTGTATGCAGGAAACTATAAGACACTGATGAAAGAAATTAAAGATGATACCAACAGATGGAGAGATATACCATGTTCTTGGATTGGAAGAATCAATATTGTGAAAATGACTATACTACTCAAAGCAATCTACAGATTCAATGCAATCCCTATCAAATTACCAATGGCATTTTTTACAGAAGTAGAACAAAAAGTCTTAAAATTTGTATGGAGACACAAAAGACCCTGAATAGCCAAAGCAGTCTTGAGGGAAAGAACGGAGCTGTAGGAATCAGACTCCCTGACTTCAGACTATACTACGAAGCTACAGTAATCAAGACAATATGGTACTGGCACAAAAACAGAAATATAGATCAATGGAACAGGAAAGAAAGCTCACAGATAAACCCATGCACCTATTGTTAACTAATCTATGACAAATGAGGCAAGGATGTACAATGGAGAAAAGACAGTCTCTTCAATAAGTGGTGCTGGGATAACTGGACAGCTACGTGTAAAAGAGTGAAATTAGAACACTCCCTAACACCATGCAAAAAAAATAAACTCAAACTGTATTAGAGACCTAAATATAAGACCGGACACTATAAAACTCTTGGACGAAAACATAGGCAGAACCCTCTATGACATAAATCACAGCAAGATCCTTTTTGACCCACCTTCTAGAGAAATGGAAATAAAAACAAAAATAAACAAATGGGACCTAATGAAACTTAAAAGCTTTTGTACAGCTAAGGAAACCATAAACAAGATGAAAAGAAAACCCTCAGTATGGGAGAAAATATTTGCAAATGAATCATCGGACAAAGGATTTATCTCGAAAATATGTAAACAGCTCCTGCAGCTCAATATTAAAAAAACAAACATCACAATCCAAAAATGGGCAGAAGGCCTAAATAGACAATTCTCCAAAGAAGACATACAGATGGCCAAGAAGCACATGAAAAGCTGCTCAACATCTCTAATAGAGAAATGCAAATCAAAACTACAATGAGTTATCATGTCACACCAGTTAGAATGGGCATCATCAGAAAATCTACAAACAACAAATGCTGGACAGGGTGTGGAGAAAAGGGAACCCTCTTGCACTGTCGGTGGGAATGTAAGTTGATACAGCCACTATGGAGAACAGTATGGAGGTTCCTTAAAGAACTAATAAGAATTATCACATGACCCAGAAATCCCACTACTGGGCATATACCCAGAGAAAACCATAATTCAAAAAGACACATGCACCCCAGTGTTCATTGCAGCACTATTTATAATAGCCAGGTAATGGAAGCGACCCAGATGCCCATCGACAGACGAATGGATAAAAAAGAAGTGGTACATATATACAATGGAATATTACTGAGCCATAAAAGGAATGAAATTGGGTCATTTGTGGAGACGTAGATGCATCTAGAGACTGTCATCCAGTGTGAAGTAAGTCAGAAAGAGAAAAACGATATCGTATGTTAACACATATATGTGGAACCTAGAAAATGGTACAGATGAACAGTTTTGCTGAGCAGAAATTGAGACACAGAGGTAGAGAACAAACATATGGACACCAAGGGGGGAAAGCAGTGGGGGGGTGGGTGTTGTGGTGGGATGAATTTGGAGATTGGGACTGACATGTATACACTTGATGTATATAAAATGGATGACTAATAAGAAAAATAAATAAAAAATAAACATAAAAAGTATTATGACTATCAAGCAATAAAGTATTACTGTAAAGGATTTATAATCTCCATCTCAGTGTAGCAGAAGCTTAACTTAAAATTTTTGTGTGTAGTAATTAGCAAAATATAAACTTCCATATAGGAAAATTATACTTACATAAAACAAAATTAATGTCTTTTAGTATTCAGTAGCATTTTCCATTGAATTCTAAAAATGCAATAAACATTAAAAAAATTTACTTACATTTGATATTTTGAAGATATTTGTCATCAGTATTGTCCATTTATCTCCAAAATCATTCTGTACCTTTATCCATCCTGGTCTGTGCCTGAGAATGCTGAACATCATGAACTGAGTCAACAGGCTCTCTTGCACTTGGACTTTCCACTGGTTTCAGGACTATAGGAAAGGAAATTAGTGGATAAGGTATCAATGAGGATGAAGTATATATTCTTCTGGCTTTGTTTTTGTCTGGCTACAGATTTGCTGTCACTGTGTTCTAAACACAAGGCCCAGTTCCTGTCAGGTAGCTCTCTTAGTCTACAACACTCTCTTCAGGTTCTGGCAACCTCTCCATCGTCTCGACCCCTTAAAGACAAGAGCTGATGATACTCCTTTCCCTGTTGGGGCTAACCTGGCGGCTTCACCTTTATTTGTTTGTTTTCTTTCACTTTGACCATGTTTTTGTGAATAGCCGCTTTATTCAATCCTCTTTAATTGTTCCATGTCAGTATACCATCTGGTTTGTGATGGAATTTGGACTATAGGATTTTTTTTTAATTGTAGTATAGTATTTTCATGTTGAACAATATTATAACTCAAATGTGCAACATTATCAGAAAGGTAATAATGTTGGATTTTTAATATATGGACACATTAAACACATGAAAATTTTAAACTATCTTTAGTAAGTACTGACTACACAATTGTCTACTAAGTTTATAGTCAAATTTAACATTTGTTTGATGAGTAGTGTCATAACTTAAATATTTTATTAATACTGTTATAATTTCATGTACAAATATAGATGGCATGGATCAAAAAACACTTTGCAAAGTTGTTCTCTAGAAAAGCTTACCATTTGTCTTAGTACCGATATCATAAGAAGGTATCTATTTTTCAAGCAATAACTGTATAAATTTATAATTCTCTTTAAATTTTGCCAATAAATAGACAATAAGTTGCATCTTATTATTTTAATTAGCATTTTAGTTGCCAGTGAATTTAAATAAATATAAATTTATTTTCTTATGCTTATTGGCGAAGTGCATTCTTCTTTAGTGAAATGGCTTTTCACAGTTTTACCCATTTACAATGGAATTATTAAGCTTCTAGAGGTCTCTGACGTCCAAATTCTATTAGAGGCAAATTTTGGATGGTGATGTTATACTCATTGTTATCGGGTAGGCAGGGAAAGGAGGCATTTCTAAGTTCAGGTGATGAGTTTTGTTTCGGAGAAATGATAAACTTGTGGTGATTAAATGACATCCAAATAGATATGGGTAGTTGATTTTAAAGTCTGTTAGAGCTTGATAAAAGATTTGTACTGAAAGTAGATTTTAGAGACTTCAGAATATATTAATATATAATTGAAACCATCTAAGTGAATAGTGTATAAACTGATAAGAAATGTGACAGTATTCTAAACAATGCCAATTTTATGTGGTGAGCTTGTAAAGAAGTTCACATATAAGAAGTAGAAGTGCAGAGAGGGAAGAGGACAATTAGAAGCATGTAATATCATGGAAACCAACGGAAGTGCAAGAATTCAATATCACATACGGGTAAAGGTCAAAAAAATGAAAACAAAATGATGCATTGTTTTTATTAATAAAAGTAGTTTATTAATGACTTTGTTGAGAGACATTTCAGTGTTATGGTAAATCGAGCAGTATCAGGTTAAAGAGAGTGAAGGATGAGTAACTGGAGACGTGAGAGTGAAAAAAATTCATGAAAGAAGTTTTATTACGAAAGAAAATAGAGACAGCCTTGGTTTTAGGAAGACGTGGAACTGAGGGAGTTTAGTTTAGTTCTAAAAATTAAACACTGAAGAGAATTGAGCATATTTGAATTCTAATGGGAAGGAGATAGTTGGGTCAGAAAACTGTAAGAAACAAGAGACAAGGGGTGACTGATAGATTTATGTGCCAGAGAGAGTACGAAGGGATAAAACCCAAAGCATAAACTGAAAACTAAACTTAAGAGAAGAATCAACACTTTGTAATAAGAGAAACTTAGAAGTCACAGGTGAAGATGCAATTATGTGTGTCAGTGCATTGGCATTAAAATAAGTATTATTAGTTTGACAGCACGTAGATTCTCTGTAAAAAGAAAACTGATTTTTTTTTCAGCATGATGGGAAAATAAGGTGGGTGGTAGGATTAAAGATTTGAGTATCATAGAAAAGTTTAAAATAACTGCTAGGGACAAGCATAAGCAGACTTGGGAGAAACACATGTCTGGTAAAAGACCTGAATGCAGAATATACAAAAACTGTTACAACTGGAGAATAAGACAATGACCCAATAAAAGTTGGGCAAACATATTAACAGATATTTCACAAAAGAAGATATACAAGTGTATAATTAGCATATTAAAATATTCAACATCCTTAGTCATTAGGTAAGTGCAAATCAAAGCCACAAGGAGATACCACTACACACCATCTAGGATGGCTATAATTAAAAAAAGAAAGATAATAACAAGTATTGGCAAGGATGTGGAGAAACAGGAACCTTCATATATTTCTGGAAGGAAAGGAAAATGTTGCAGCTACACTGGAAAACATTTTGGTAGGATCTCAAAGAGTTAAACATAAAACTACCATACAACCCAGTCATTTCACTCATAGGTATGTAAACAAGAGAAATGAAAACGCAAAGACTTGCATAGGAACGTTCATCATAGCATGATTCATAATAACAAAAACTTGGAATCAAGCAAAATGTCTATCAGTTGGTGAATGGATAGATAAAATATGGTATATATCCATATAGTGGAATATCATTCAACAAGAGGGACAAACTATTGATGGTATTTTATGGATAAACCTCAAAATCTAGAAGCCAGGCACAAGAGACCACATATTGCATAATTTCACTTATATGAAATGTCCAGAAAGCAAATTTATAGACAAAAAGTAGATTAGTGGTCACTGGGGTTAAAGGTAGGAGCAGAAATTAACTGTAAATGGGCATGGGAGATTTTATTGAGGGAATGAGAATGTTCTAAAACTGATCTATGATGATGATTAACCACTTGATAAGTTACTAAAAATCACTATATTGCACACTTACATGTTATAATGTGTAAAATATGCTTCAATAAACATATCTTAAAAAATAATCATTGAGGTTTTCAAGATGCTAAATAAGAAATGTATGAACAGCATAACAGAATGGGAACCATTCTGACTGTTTTAGCTAAAGACCCAAAGTCCAAGTACAAAATAATAGAGGTCAATTTATTCGACGTTTCTTTCTGAAGATGTTAGAAAACTTCTTTAGGTATTGCAAGGGAGATTGTTGAAAGAATGTTTTAGTATTTAGCACATACTTCATATCAACATATAAAAGAATGAAAGTTAAATCTTAGAGAAGAGCTTTAAGATTACCTGGAAAGCTTAATATGTCTCCCAGAGTAAGTGACAGTGGGAGTTACTGTTTGATTCATTCAGCACTCATGAGAATAGCAGCCTGCCTTACTGCTCTGATGGTGGAAACAGAAGAGTCTACATTAGAATTGGTCTGCATTCCCAGAACTTGTTGGGGTAAAGGAAGCATATATATTTCCTGTGCATTAGATATGAGCCAAGTGGGAGTTATAGAGCCATTCTGCGGCCATCTTGAAGGTACTCTGCCTTAGAAGGGTTTCTGAATGAGCAGTGGGTTCTTCACAGTGTGTGAGTGGACCACCAAAAACCAGAGGCTGACACTGAACCAAAAGAGGAGAGCCAGAGGAGGCTTTACCCATATTAAAGGAAGGCAAATGAGAAATATCCAGGGAGAGGGTATGAACCAACAGATCACATCAAAATATTAAGATTTGTTAACACCCTCTAAATCAATAAAGGACTAGTGTCATGTCATGATATTAACAGGCGAGTAAGATCTTTCTTTACTATTATACCTTTTCTATCTCTTTGTTGAGCTGAAACTACTACAAATCACAATTAGAAATCTACAAGCAAAGGGAATGAGGAAAGCCAGTGAAATAGAAGAGAGCCCAAATTTCTCTCATTTTTAACTGTAGGCTTGATCTAGAAATAAGCCAGAAATGAGGGAGGGGGAAATTTAAAATGACTATTAGAGGTTTTATCATTATATGATACTGAATTATAATTTACTGAAATTAAACTGTTATTTGTAACTACAGTTAACAGAGGGCTTTTTATTGTCTGAGTGTGATTTGAAAAATTTCAACCTAGAGAATAGTAGGTTTAAAAGAATTTTAATGGGGAAGCAAAATGTCAACTTTTGATTTCTCTGTGTCAAGTTCGAATTTTTTTTTCTTTGCGGTATGCGGGCCTCTCATTGCTGTGGCCTCTCCCGTTGCGGAGCACAGGCTCCGGACGTGCAGGCTCATCAGCCATGGCTTACGGGCCCAGCCGTCCGGACGTGCAGGCCCATCAGCCATCGCTTACGGGCCCAGCCGCTCCGTGGCATGTGGGAATCCTCCCGGACCGGGGCACGAACCCGTGTGCCCTGCATCGGCAGGCGGACTCTCAACCACTGCACCACTAGGGAAGCCCCTCAAGTTTGAATTTTTTGACAAAATGGTTAAAAAGAGATAGACTGCTTGGCAGTATGAAAGACTCATTTGAAATTAGAGATTATAAAATTATGGTTATCTATAGTCAGTCTGGGCATTTTGATTTTTTTTTTTCTTTGGTAAGCAGTGATAGGATATTGTAGTTAAGAATACAAACAATGGAACCAGGCTGCCTGCATTTCAATCCTGGTTGTACTGCTTAAAGGCTGTATGATTTTGGTCAAATTACTTAAGTTCTTTTTATCTCCAGTTATTCATTTTTTAATAATGGATTAATGATAGTGCTTACTTTATGTGATTTGAGGATTATAAAATTGGTATATATTAGCACTTAAAATAGCAAATGGTACAAGGTAAGCATTCTATTAATGTTACCTATCATTATTATAAATGTTCCTCAGCAGCTCTCAGTTGTCTATGAATAGGAAAGGGATATGATAATGAATAAAATTATGCAGAATTGGGATGTGATGCTATGAAATGTTAATGGATGAGTTAGAAAAACTGACTACAGATTAGTTAGAGTAAAGGGCTGAAAAACTGACTACAGATTAGAGTGAAGGGCTGAAGAATCTATGCTGGATAAGTAGAATGTAAGAGCAGGAGAGGGCTAATAGGGAGATAAAAGATGATGATTGCTTTGTAAAGCAAATGAAAAGATAATTAAATAATCACATATTATGGGATAAATGTCATAGTTAACTAAAACATGGAGGGTTATGGGACTGAATGTCTACAGGAGATTTCAGAAATGTAGAAGGCTGAACTAATGGAGAGTATTTGAAGGTCAGGGGAAAGTAATATCTTGGTGGACGTTCGGAGATAGGCTATTAGGCTTGTGATGAGAAAGCCCTAGGGGTGACAGTGGGAGTGGTGTCTACAGTAAAAGCAGAGAAAAAGATGAAGGAAGAGAAACAGAGAAGGTCAGGATTTGAGTATTGAGCTATTTGTGTATGGTTTTGAAGGTCACTCAGAATAATAGCTATAGGAGAAATTAAAACTTTATAAAATGATGGTAATTAACTAGGGCTTTAGTAAATGCAAATGGAGAGGAATAATGGAGAGTGACATATGTGGATTTCATTAACTATATTTCATTAACTATATTGTACAATTCTGATCATAATGCTTGCTACATAATTTGCTGCATAACTATGACTTCAATAAAGCCATGTGCCTTAGAGGAGCTGGGATTTTCTTGCTGTTGGAAAAGCAATGGTCTGGAAGACACAATGTGGAATAAGGAGGGTCTGACCTCATATCTGACTCTATGGATAATTATAATGGGAGATTTTGTGGGTTATGGGAGCAGAAGCAGTTTCCATTTGAAAAAGCTGCAGGCAAAATGATGTAATTGGAGGAAAGTCAGGAATTATTCAAGACAGAGAGGTGCAAAAAATGATATGTAAGAAGGTGAAGCATACGAAAAGCTTATTCACCATAGAATGGGATATCATAGAATGATTTCAGAAGGAGAACATGGAGTCTGATCATATTTGTCCACTACATTGATAGTGCCATGCTGATATATCTGTTGACAAAAAAGTATTAATTGCCCCCAAAAGTCTAGGTAAGATACATGTTTACACATAAGGTAAAAGCTTTATTCATCCACTCATTTGAAGGCCAGACATTATTCTAAGCACTTTAACATAACTGAGAAAAGAAAAAAAAAAAGACAATGTTGGCTGAAAGGCAAAAGATACTAAATAGAAAACATAATAAGTTATTACAGAAAGTTAAAAGTATAGTTTTTTTTAAAAATAGAGCAAGATAAAAAGTTTCAATAGATTTGGCAAGGGTGGGGTACAGATTAATATGTTAGATACTAAGAGATAGATATTTGACCAAAGTTTTGAAGAAATTGGAGGATGTATCCATGAGTACGTCTGGAAGAACATTCCAGCCAGAGAACAGGACCAGTGCAGTGCCCTAAGGGAGACTCTTAACACATTAACTCATGTCAAAAATGATGATAGTTTGAAACAGTGATAGCATTTGAGGTTACAAAAAGTGTTCAGAATCAGATATTTTGATAAATTTAAAAAGATAGGGCCCATGAATGAACAAATGATAAAAGTGTGCCACAAACTGAGGGGCATGATTATTTCAATTATCTGAGCCTGACATTCAAATAAATGCCTAAAGTGAACAGATATCAAACAATGAAACCCCTACAAACTTATAGATGTAATGATTTGGATATCTAGATAAATGATTTATCTTATTTTATCTATTCTATACTGTGAGGTACAGGTAGGAAAAACTGAATTTCTATTTTTGCCTCCTTTGTTTCTAAAAACCTCCAAAATCAAAGCAGTATATTATAAGACCTACATAGAGATGGAAGAGAGGAATAAGGGGTTATAATCAAGTAGTAAATTTTTCATTCCCCCATTTGTCTAAAATTCATGGTAACTTAATTTCACTTTTAATAAAAGAAGCTTTCAATGGGCACAGCAATGTTTCTTTAAAGTCATTTGAACTTTATAAAATTGTATTTAATTATATGATATAGAAATACAATGAGGCCTACAATAAGTGGGAGTAGAACATTTATAAATCCAATTTTTTAAGTATTATTATTTCACTGAAGAAAATACACATCTGGTATTTATTATATGAAACTCATTGGGTAATATAAAAAACGAACTGAGGATAAAAAAATGTAAAAATAAAAGTAAGAACAACATTAGACAAGGAAACTAGTAGAGGGGTGTTTCCCTATTTTCAGTCAATTTATATTCAAAAGTAAGTTCACAGAGCATTTTTAAACAGATGCCATAGGAATCAAAAATTAATGAGCCATGCCACTAAAGCATAGATCAATATATTTGATTATTAACTGCTGCTATACTCTTTGTCAGCATGAGTTCTAAGTTTTGTAAACGTATTTTTGCTTATGTCTGGAATTTTTTTTAAAAAGTAATATAGGACCAGTTCAATTAAATGTCCCACTGTAAGGAAAAGGTTATAGCTTGGGCTAAAAACATTTCATTTCTAATTTTTGTTATTTAATAACTAGTGAAGCAAACCACTTATACACTAAGAAATGCAATTGCTAATTACATCTTAAGGTTTTTTGCTATTGTTTCATGTCAATGGTAGTAGAAAATGAATGAACAGCATTTTCCAGTTTTACTCAGAGAATCAGTTATTGAAAGACTTAATGGAAAGGAAACGTGAGAATTGGAATAAATTTTATATTTCAACCTGATAAACTATTAATGAAAAATGTATTTTTTAAAAAGGAATTGCTAGTTAAGCAATTAGCTCAATTACATAAGATTAATAATGGCTTATTAATAAGATGAAATAAGATTAATTAATATTTCCTACAGAGAAGAATTTATTCCAAGAAGAAGAAAGTCACGAATCAAAATTTTGAGTTATGCCAACAGTTTTAAATCATGCTGGTGTTATAAAGCCAGGACATAATGTAAGTAGAATTACAGTTAAATTCAGGTGGTAGGGAGTTTAAGAACTATTAATGATTGTAGGGGTATCATTTTTTTTCTAAGGAATGAGCATGGCCCAAAATGAAATTGTCTTAAATCTGGTGAACTTGAACTTACTGTTTGACATGTTTGACATTAAAGAAATTTAATCTAGTAGGCAACTTTGCTGATAGAAACACAGAACAAGAAGTACCTAAAATTTGGTAGGGTTTATCTTCAGATGAAATCAGGCCAGTGGGGCCAAGATCCATGTTCAGAAAGAAATAGTTTAAAAATCAGAATACAGGGTGGCTCAGATTGTTCATTTCATATCGTTAGAGTTTTGCATGGACAATGTGCCTACATACTCTTGCAGAGTCTAAATTCAATATTAGCACTATGAGAAGAGAAGCCCCCAAACATCATCAGGTCTAGTTCTCATTGATCTCCTGGCTAGGATAAGATAAATGTTTTTGTTTGTTTGTTTTTCTTTTTCTTTTTGTTTTTCTGATGAAAATAGGTTAGTCTAAGACAGACAAATCAGGTTCCAGTGGCTCACAACATTCAAAGGGATGGCTCACCCTGGGATAAGCTCACAGTTGCCTTACCTAACCTACCATTCATAATCCAGTGAGAAATATAGAAACAAGAGCTGAACCTTCAAGAAATACAATATTAATAATGTACCGATTAAAAGGAAAAAAAGAACAATCTAGTAGGAAAAAAGTTGATCTAGAAGTTTTAATTTCTTAATAGTCTTTCTATGCTTCAAAATAGATAGTCATAGAATATTCCAGGGGTTTTAATAAAACATGTAGCATAAAAATTAAAGATGCATTACACCATAAATTGATAATTTCTAAGTATATTTATTAAAGTTAAGCAAAAAGTAATTGGTTATAATGGAAAATAAACCAATTTTATATGAAATATACTTCCAAATTGATGTACAAAGTACTTATGTCTCTTGCTGATGTAACTTCCTCAATTTGAGGGATATTTTTCATTGCGTAGGAGATTAGCCTAAGAGATCTCATTTTATGATTTTTGTAAACTAATGATATAAAAAGTTCAATTATGAAAAGTAGAACATATGATGAAAAGGAGCGCATTATAAAACTCTTTCACCTACAGCTTGATTCACTATAAAAAATTTTTAAGCATTCTATTCACTTAAAATATTATTCAGTTTATAAAATCAGATTCCCGTAGAGCTCTTTTGGAACACATATTTCAAAGAACAATTTCTAACATACTAAATATCTTTTTTTTTTTAACACGGATGAAAAGTGGTCTGAGGTAAATTTGGTAGCTGTAAAAGGATATTTCAAAGGCTAAAACTGATTGATATTGGCCATATGTAATTTGTAACTTAATACCTATTTGAGGTTAAATACAGGTTATTCAAGTGTTTGCACACTATATTTGGATTCCAAATACAGTTAATGGAGGAAGAAATAACACTTCAAATCAGTGAGTAGTTGAGTTAAAGGTTATGGAAGTTTGTGTTACAGGTGGGAAATGATACAATAGGCATATTCTTTGTGCATGGGAGGGAAAAAATATTAGGGTAAAGGGCAGCTACGTTCAGCTTTTCTCTGAGGAATTAAGGCAATGTAAATTTAATTAATTTTCAAATACTTTGCATTCTCATTCATTTTATAAATTTGTGGTGTTTGCTTCTTATTAAGAGATTTACATTTTCAAAAGTTCCATTCTAAGCTTATTTCTTCGTCAGTCTTTTTTCCTTTCAAATATTTCAAATGTTATTTCTGTTCTTTTAAAGATGGCCTTGCATTACCTGGAAGCTTTTAGACCTATTCATTTCTATTAACTGATAAAATTTATAAACCTAACACAGATATATGTTCACTTCCCCAAACCTGCATATTCTTTTGACTTCATCGCCAATTGCCATGTTTGACACCTCCTTATCACAGGTGACACTGATTAGTTACCAAATGCTCTAAATTCTATGCAAACCCTTAAAGCCAATCTGTATCAAATTACCTGTTCCTAATAATCACGGACCCACGTTGTTAGAATTGCATTCTAAAACCCACCTGTAATCTTTCCCTGAGCTAATTGTCTGCACATAGCAATCATATTTAACTTGGAGATAAAATTTACAATTAAAATTACTATTAGTCAAATGATAATATAAAGCTATATTTCTGTTAGAGTTTACTGCTCCAATTTAAAATGCTTATTTTAAAATTTTGAGTCCTATTTTCCTGCTTTTATCTCTTGAGGCAGAATCTCTTGGGGAGGAACTTGGAAGTCTACATTTTCTACCAGTTCTTCAGGTGATGCTCATGCATGATGACCTTTGAGAGCTAAGATCATTGTTAAAAACCCTGCTCATTGGAATCACCAGGAGGGCTGGTTAGAAAGGCAGATTACCATATTCCCATGTGGGAAATTCTGACTCAGGAGGTCTCAGGATAGCTCTGTGAATATAACCCAGGTTGTTCTGGTGTACTATGTTAGAGACTTGACTTTCGGGATTTGACTTCAGGATCGAAGCTATATTTTAAAGGTAAATGTTTAATTTCTTAACCTAGGTATCTCAAACATGTGAATGCTATGGTCAAAAATTGACAGTTATTCAATGTTGTCTAATAGAGCTCTTTTTTACAAATCTTTGTAATGTTCCCTGATTCAAAGAACAGTCTTACCTACTACTATTGATCTTAGACATGTTCCTTCTCTTCTGGTTAAACTGGATTTCTTCCCTTTGTTCTTATTAAAAAACGGTTTTAGCTCTTCTATCAGGTGAAATTTATAAGCAATCTGTTGTAACCCCAATATTGGGAATCAGATTATAATTGCATTAAATGTACTTAAAAAGTTTGGCAGAAGTTATCTCTTAAATTGTTGAATCATTTTATGCAAAAACTTAGTGTATTTCTGAATTATTTATGTACCTATATATGTGTGTATATAAGTGTATATATATATGTATTTTTTCTGTTTTTTTCTCATATAGATCTTGCACATTTCTTATATTCGTGTCTAGAAATAAAAATTATATCTCCAGTGAAAGAGTTATTTCGTTATCACATTTTTCAACTGTTTAATTCAGACATAGGAAGTCACTTTTCCCTCCACACCATACAGATACGTTTTAATATGTGTAATAGTGGTCTCTTTTTTCAGTGTGTGCATTTCTTTTCTTTTCTTCTTCCCATGACATTAGCTAAAGTCTTCAGAATGATGTTGAATGAGAGTGTTGATGGCAGACCTCAACTGACATGTCCTTGTCTTTAGTGGCAAAAATAATAATAACAGCAACAACTGAAACTTAATAGTACTACAATGTGCCAAGGTGTTGCAAACATTTTACGTGTATTACTTCTTTGAATTCTCCCAAGAATACCATGAAGCAACTGAGGCAAAAAATGTTAAATGATTTGCCCAAAATACTAAAGCTAGAAAGTGGAGCAGCCACATTTGAGCCCAGAAAGTTTGCTCCTTAGTTTAATGTTTGCAACCAATCATGGTAGGTTCTCTTTATTGTGTGATTATATTAGGACAAACTTCTTTCATAATTTATGCAGAAATTTTTATGTACTGTTGAAAGGTACCAGCTATTTTTGGTAAATGTGTTGATACATTAGTTTTCTTCTTTAAGCTATTAATGTAAAAATTCATAGTAACTTATATCCTAATTTTGAACATTCCTACATTTGTGGGATGAGGAGAGAGACTTGGCCATGCTGTATTATTTTTTCAGTTCATCCCTGCATTCGCTCTACTACTGGTGTACTAAAAATTTGGCATCTTTATACATGGATTAGAGTCTATATTACCTTATGTTCTATAAGTTTTTAATAATGGATATTGCTTGCCTCAAAATAATTTAGTAAGCTTTCTTTTTCTCTATATTAGTTTGAATATCATAGAATTATGTGCTTCAATTTTTAAGTTTAAATATAGCTTATACCTATAAAACTATATTACCTGTGGTATTTTCACTAGTAAGTCTTTGACAATCCCTTCAGTTTCTTCTTGGGTTGTGTGGTCAAGTATACACTAAGTTTTAAGTCAATTTTGTGAACAACTTTTCTTAAAAAGACCATCCAAAAAGTTTATGGAAAATGGAAGGTTTTTTTTTGGTGTGTGTGGTTTAACTAGTGCCTTACAAGGGATAAGAAAGTGTCTATAAAACAATAACTGAATGCTCTGCAAAAACTTTAAAACTTTTAAATGGATTTTGCTATGAAGAAAACAGTATAATCAAATTTTTGAGTTGGAAGATCAGCTGATAAAGTTTCTGAGAATATATTACAAAATTATGAATGAATGGAAAGTAACAAAGAAATGTTTGAAGATGTGATAGGTAAAACCAGCAATTTTAACAATCCATCTCTTTGGATCTCTAAATAAAGAGAAGTGAAAACATTGACAAAAATATAGAACCAGTGAATGGTAAAGATAATTTCCTACAGCTGAAGAAAAACCTTACAATTCTGATTGAAAGAGCCTAACCATAAGAAAGATAAATAAAAAAATTTCTATTCAGATATGTCCTTTGAAACTTTTTTTCTAACTAAGGGTATGGAAAAAATACTAAACCTTCCAGCATAAATAAACAGATTAATTACATAGAAGGAGAATCTTACTGGTATTATACTTTACAATGAAAACACTTTTTTACCTTATAATTTTGTAAGTGATTAAAGAAACATTTAATTATGAGAGTAAAATAGAGTTTTTGTTTAATATTTACAAGCAATTGACTGTGAATAGAATATTTAAAAAATAACTGCTAGAGGGAAATTTCTAAACATTTTTAAACTTTAGAAATAGCAGAAAACTACCATGCAATGAAACAAAAACATAGGAGAAATTTATTTTGAATATACATGTAAACACTACATGAAATATTTTCAAACTAAATTTATTGATTTTTTTAAAAAGAATATTACATGTTAATGAGAAATTCAAGATTGCAAGATTAGACCTACACTTGGAAATCTATTCACTATAGTATCAGACAACAGAAAAAAAATGACAGTTTTGATAAGCAAAATATTCATTGTAAACCTTGGCAAGCTAAGAAAGAACAGAAGTCATTATAGGAATGTCAAATGTACCCTAAATATCTAATACAAATATTAAACTTCATTGGTAAAATGCTAGAAATAATTCTTATTCAATTCCAAGACAACACAATGATATCTGCCATCATTGTAATCTTTCAATTCTTTTCATTTGATAAATGGTTTTGGAAAAATAGCAGCAGAATTCTAACCCACACTACACTCAAGAAAAATAAACAGTTGAATGTGTACATAGTTGTCTGTAAATATATGGCAAAAATGTCTGAAGAAAGCTGACCAAATTATTAACTCTAGTTATCTCCAGAGATGGGAGGAGGGCAAGTGTGGAGTGGTTTCTTTTATTCTGAATTAGTTTAATCTTTACCAAGTACACATACTTTTGTAGTTTAAAAAGGTATTAGTTAGCTATTTAACCAAAGAGAAATGCTCTCTTAAAAATGCATGTGATAGGAAGAGCATACAAGCCTAGACAACAATGTTGCTTTCTATTATTAGAACATCAACTTTGGGGGATTTTTAATCTAAATTTTCATCATGTTTTATTTTGAAAGAAAATGAATTTTACAGACACTAACTCACATTAACCCAGTTTCTGGGTTCTATGTTCTAGGAGGAACTATTAGAGTAAGTTCAATAACCAATGGAAAATCTTTGTGCATTTTCATCTAGCTAATGGGAGAAAAAAATTATATATATGAATATATATAAATAATATGTTATTAAAGTTTAAATTATATATAATATTAAACATGAAACATTATTTAAATTTTAAGTAGAATGGAGTACTATATATCATACTGAATTAAATTCAGAGTGAAAAAGTTATGAGGCATGGAAAGAAAAAATGAAATATATAGTTCTCAGTAATTTTATAAACATCTGAGTTTTGAAAAACTAAACTTGGCACAACAGTAAGTAAACTAGGTGAGGAAAAAAAATATAGATGTCCAAAATAATTTTATCTCACTAGAAAGCACAAAAATCTTTTAGAATTCTTCTAAATTGGCTGAATGTCAGATCACCATGCATAAGAAAAATAAGCCTGTACCTTACAGCTTCACAAATATGGTGAATTTTTTAGAGGTAAAATATTTCTAAATGTTTGATTTCATTTTGGCACTTTCTTAGAAGTATTTACCAAACTAGCCTTGATGATGAGAATCGTTTGGGACATTTGTTATATAGCTTTGCAGATTCCCTCTTACCTATGATTTATGAGGCTTTGGGTTTCTCCCAGGTGTTTATATTTTTAATTACCCAGGTGATTCCTATCATTAAGGAACTTTGGTGAACATTGTTTAAAGAAGGTTTTGAAATCAACTGTATGAAACAACATATGCAGTTGAAGCAATGGAAAAAGAAAACTGACAAAATTCAAAACTTCTTCCCTCAAAGGGGAGTCAAGGTCATGTAAAACCAACTCTAAGTCAAATGAGGTTTTATACTTTTGGTAGACAGTGAACTTAAATCTACCTTTCCTATTCTAAAGTATTTGAAAGCTAAGATATAGGAATATTGATCTCTGTCTTCTAGAATTTTACTTCATTTTTTAATACTCAATTTCAAATGTTCTTCCAATTATAGAAGTTAAAGATGAAAACAGATACAAAAAAATGAGATTTTAAATAATTTTTTATCTGGTACAGAACAACATTTCTTCTGAATTACCTCTCTGGAATATATTAGTGTTAAGAGGACACTGAATTTATAGTCTGCTTAAAAGAAAAAAAAAACAGTTTAAAAAAAATATTTTCATAGTTTGATTAAACTCTAAATGCCTAACTGGTATATATATTTGACAGGGAATTCAACCTATTTCCAATCTTTAAGGGAAACTGCCTTAAAGCCATTCTAGAAGACAAGTGTCTAATCCTATCTTCTGAAGTTCCCAGAAAGATTACATAATCCTTCAATAACGCATACTAACATTTAACTTTACCTGCCAGAAAAAATTAATTTTGTTTACCAAACTGAACTTCTCATCATGATTCCTCTATGATTCCTTTCCAAAATTCCCATAGAACATCCTCAAGCTATTGGCTAGATCTGTTCTCAGTTCCATTTTGTGGTAGGCAGGATTTTGGTTTCCATGATGTTACACCTGCAAATGTGTTACGTTACATGGCAAAATAAATCTGTAGATAGAATTAATAATGTTAATAAACTGACCTTAAAATTGAAGATTACATTGTATGATTGATATGGGCCCAGTGTCATCACATGGACCCCTAAAAGCCAAAGAGGAAGGCAGCAGACTCAGTCAGAGATATGGTGTAAGAAGAAGCAGGAGAATTGACCAATAAGGAGAAGTCAGAGATCCAAACCATGAGAAGGACTCAACCAACTATTGCTGACTTTGAAAATGGAGAAAGATGGTCACAAACCAGGCAAGGTAGGCAGTCTCTAAAAGCTGGGAGCAAGCACCAGCCACAATCATAAAGGGAATAGGGACCTAGTTCTATATTTTAATAATATGACCTGAAAGTGGATTCCCCCCAGAGCCACCAGATAACAGCTCAGGCTTGCTGGCACCTTGATTTTGTCCTTGTGGGTCCTGGTACAGAGGAATGAGCTGACCTTACAGGATTTCTGATGTAAAGAACTGTGAAATGTAAATTTGTGGTGTTTTAAGCAGCTAAACTTGTGATTTTGCTATGGCAACAGTAGAAAACAAATGTACCTACTACAGTGTAACCAATCAATGGTTATTTACCAATCAACTACTGTAATTCTTAATAATACTTGTTGAAGTTTAAGGAATATATCTGGCTCACAGAGACTACGGAATGAGAACCATAATATGTGCTCCAGTTCTATGCATCAAAAACAAAAAAAATTCTCTCTAACCTACTGAAATTCAATTTAGCTAATAGCCATGTTCATCTAGCTATGTATACAAAGAACTGTGAAGTGTCTGATATTTTACACTACTTCCAAGTTAACTAGTTAGTCTGCAACAGTTTCATGGATGCTGGCAGAATACATAGGACTTGGGTTAGAGACAAATGATGGTCTTCAAACAAATTGTGCTGGAACAAATTAGCATCCATATACATACATAGCCAAAAAAAAAAGAACCTAGATATAGGGTGTTATTACTCACAGCAATATCAGTAGTCAAAGTCCCAATTCCCACAGGATAATGTAATGGGAAGGGAGCCAGGTTGTGTCTTCCCAATTGGGAATTGTGTTACATGAGAGCACAAGCTTAGAGATTCTGAGTCTTTTTAGGTGGTAAGCCTGCTTGATTTTGTCCTAGAGAAAGTGTATTTATTATACTGCATAGTACACATATCTGCCCTTTGCCCCATAGGAAGATAGTTTATCTTCAAGGCTGTTTTATAAATAAACATTATTGAAAAGATAGTCCAAATCAAAATGATAGTGTTCCACCTCATTTGTACAGTTACCTAGGTCAGCACCTTCCCCCCACCCCAACCTTCAGTGAGTTTGTTTCATACATTTGTAATATAGTTAGATTGTTTTGTCACATTCCACATTTTATCCTGGGATCCCTCAATCTCCTAAATGATATATTTATTTGCATAAATTAAGATCCCCTTTTTGTGCTATGAAGTTTTATGTATAACGTCATATGTCCACCATTAAAGTGTCATATAGAATAATTTCACTGTGCTCCAAATTGTTTCACATATTCAACCCTTCTTCCCATCTCCCTTAGCCTCTAAAACTACTGATATATTTAACTGTTAGTTTTGTCTTTTCTAGAATGTCATATATTTGGAATCTTACCATATGTAGTCTTTTCAGAATAACTGCTTTCACACAGAAATAAGCACTTAACATTCAACCATGTGTTTTTGTGGATTGATAGCTCATTTGCTTTTATCACTAAATAATATTCCATTGTATAGATGTACCACAATTTCGGTATTCATGCACCTATTGAAGGACTGCGTGGTTGCTTTTAGTTCTGGCAATTATGAATAAAGCTGCTATAAACATTCACATGCAGGTTTTTCTGTGGATATGGATTTTCAAATAAGTTGGATAAAAACCTGGGAGTGTGATTGCTGGTTTAAACGGTACGAATATGTTTAGCTTTGTAAGAAACTGCCAAAATATCTTCCGAAGTGACTTAACAATTTGCATTCCAACCAGCAATGAATGAGATTTTCTGTTGCTTTGCCTCTTCACCAGCAATTAGTATTGTTAGTTATTTTATTTTTATTTTTTTGGTTCTAGATATTCTAATATCATTTTGATTTGCATTTCCTAATGACAAATGTTGAGCATATTTTCATTTGCTTATTTTTCTTTCCATATATTCTCTGAGTTGTCTGTTCAGATCTTTTGTCAGTTTTTAAGTTACATTGTTTGTTTTCTTCGTATTATTATTTTTAAAATTTATTTATTTATTTTTGCCTTCATTGGGTCTTTGTTGCTGTGCACGGGCTTTCTCTAGTTGCGGCAAGCAGGGACTACTCTTCGTTGAGGTGCGCGGGCTTCTCATTGGGTGGCTTCTCTTGCTGTGGAGTGCGGGCTCTAGGTGTGCGGGCTTCATTCGTTGTGGCTTGCGGGCTCTAGAGCACAGGCTCAGTAGTTGTGGCACACGGGCTTAGTTGATCCACAGCATGTGGGATCTTCCTAGACCACGGCTTGAACCTGTGTCCCCTGCATTGGCAGGCGTATTCTTAACCACTTCGTCACTAGGGAAGCCCTATTTTCTTATTATTGAGTTTAAAATTCTATGAAGGTTTTAGAAACCAGTGCATTATAATGTATGTGTTTTGTGAATATCTTCTCCAAGTCTGTGGGTTAATTTTTAATTATCTTAATAGTATCTTTTTTTTTAACATCTTTATTGGAGTATAACTGCTTTACAATGGTGTGTTAGGTTCTGCTTTATGACAAACTGAATCAGCTATACATATAAATATATCCCCATATCTCCTCCCTCTTATATCTCCCTCCCACCCCTCTAGGTGGTCACAAAGCACCGAGCTGATCTCCCTATACTATCCGGCTGCTTGCCACTAACTATCTGTTTTACATTGGTAGTGTATATATGTCCATGCCACTCTCTCACTTTGTCCCAGCTTACCCTTCCCCCTCCCATCCATTTGTTTAATTGGCACTTGGGTTGCTTCCATACCTTGGCTATTGTAAATAGTGCTATTATGAACACTGGGGTGCATGTATTTTTTCAATTTGTGTTTTTGTTTATTTTTCTGGTTATATACCCAGGAATGGAATCACTGGATCATATGGAAGTTCTATTTTTAGCTTTTTAAGGAACCCCCATACTGTTCTCCATAGTGGCTGTATCAATTTACAGTCCCACCAACAGTGCAAGAGGGTTCCCTTTTCTCCACACCCTCTCCAGAATAATTATCTTAATAGTATCTTTAACAAAGTAGTATTTAATTTTAATAACGTCCAACTTAACAATTTTTCTTTCATCGATCAAGCTTTGGCATTGTATTTAAACCTGAGATTGCATAAATTTTGCCCTATGTCTTCTTTCAGCATTGGTGGTATAGTGGTGAGAATAGCTGCCTTCCCCTAGGTTTTCTTTCTTTGTAAAATGCAAAACTATTTTACACTAATACCTGTGATCCATTTTGAGTAAATTTTTGTGAAAGATGTAAGGTCTGTGTCTAGGTTTATTTTTTTGGCATATGAATGCATATGGATGCCCAACTGTTCAGTACCATTTGTTCAAAGAACATCCTTTCTTCATTAAATTTCATTGGCTCCTTTGTCAAAGATCAGTTGTTTATATTTAAAAGAATCTATTTTTGTGTTCTCAATTCTGTTCCATTAGAATTAAAGTCTTTTTTCACCAGGATCATGCTGTGTTGCATATTGTATTTTAATAATAAATCTTAAAATCATGTATTCTGAGTCCCCCAACTTTATTCTTCTTTAGCATGTGTCATCTGTCATAGGACTTGTGCCTTTCCATATAAACTTTAGAATTTGTTGATATCTACAAATTGCTTGCTAGGATTTTGAATATGATTGCAATGAATCTATAGATCAATATGGACATAATGACAATGTTTAGTTTTCTAATCCATGCACATGGAATATCTCTATATGTGTTAGATCTACTTCGGTTTTTTAATCAGAGTTTTAAAGTTTTCCACATATAGATTCTGTAAATATTTTGTTGCATTTATACTTAAGAATTTCCTTTGTTAGTGGTATGTTAAATGGTATTTTTAAAATACTAATTTCAGTTGTTCATTGCTGGTATATAGAAATGTGATTGATTTATGTGATTCATTCCAGTAGTTTATTGTGTAGACTTAAAGATTTTTTCCTGTAGACAGTCATGTCACGTGTAATATAGTTTCATCTATAAAATCTTACATCCTTTTCTTGTCATACTGCATCAGCTAAAACTTCCAGTGTGACATTGACTAGAAGTAGTGAGAAAGGACATCCTTATGTTGTTCTGGAGCTTAGAGGTAAAGTATACTATTAGCTGTAGGTAGATGTAGCTGTAGATGTTCATTAACACATTGAGAAAGATGCCCTGTGTATGTATGTATTTTTCTGGTGGTTTTAATTCTGAATGAATTTTTTCAATTTTTTTTTGTATCAACTGATATGATCATATGGTTTATCTTCTTTATCCTATTGATGTAGTAGATTACATTGATTTTTTTTCAAATATTGAACCAGCCTTGCATACCTGGGATAAACCATACTTCTTAATGAAATGTAATTCTTTTTATACATTGTTGGATTTGATTTGGTAATATTAGGTACAGAATATTTGCATCCACGTTAATGAACAGTATAGTCTCTGCTGCTTCTTTCTTTTGTAAGGAAGATAGTGCTGGCCTCATAAAAATGAGACAGAAAGAGTTCTTCTTGTTTCTATTTTCTAATAAACATTGTGGAGATTTGAAATCATCTCTTCCTTCTGTGTTTATAAAAATTCACCAGTGAGACCATCTGAGCCTGGAGCTCTGTCTTTTGGGACATTGTTAGTCATTGACTTATTTTTAAAATATATGCTTATTCAGACTATATATTTCTCATTGTATAAGTTTTCTTTCTACCAGTTATGAGACATAATTGACATACAGCATTCTGTAAGCTTAAGGTGTATGGCATGATTTGACTTGTGTACATCATGAACTGATTATCACAATAAGTTTAGTGAACATCCATTGTTTTATAAAGATACAAAATTAAATAAATAGAAAAAAGTATTTTCCTTGTGATGAGTACTCAAGATTTGCTTTTAACAGTTTTCATATATAACATACAGCAGTGTTAATTATATTTATCATGTCATACATTACATCCCTAGTACTTCGTTATCACATAACTAGAAGTTTGTACCTTCTATCTGCCTTCATCTAGTTCCTCTTTCCTCCACGCCCTGCTTCTGGTAACCACAAATGTGATCTCTTTTTCTGTGAGTTTGTTTTTGAAGTATAATTGACCTACAACACTGTTAGTTCCTGTTACACAACATAGTGTTTTAATATTTCTATATATTTCAATATTATCACTGTGATAAGTCTGGTTATGATCTGTCACCATACAAAAATATTATGTAGTTATTGATATTCCTCACACTGTACATTTCATACCTGTGACACATTTATTTTGCAACTGGAAATTTTTCCATCTTAATGTCCCTCACTTATATTTTTCCTCACTCCACCCACCTCTCCTCTGGCGCCCACCTGTTTTTTCTCTGTATCTATAACTGTTTGTTTGGTTATGTTTATTTGTTTTGTTTTTTAGAGTCCACATATAAGTAAAATAATGCAGTATTTGATTTTCTGTCTGATTTATTTCTCTTAGCATAGTACCTTCTAGGTCCATCCATGTTGTAACAAATGGCAGAATTTCATTTTTTATGGCTGAGTGATAGTCCATTGTGTATAAATATATATATATATATATAAAACATTTTCTTTATCCATTCATCTGTTGATGGCAATGTGCTTCCATATCTTGACTGTTGTAAATAATGCTGTAATTAACATAGGAGTGCACATGTCTTTCTGAATTAGTGTCTTCATTTTTTTCGGAAAAATATCTATTAATGGAATTGCTGGATCACATGGTAGTTGTATTTTTCATTTTTTAAGGAATTGCCCTACAGTTTTCATAGTGGTCATACCAATTTACATTACCACCAACAGTGCATGAGGGTACCCTTTTCTCCTAATCCTCTCCAATACTTGTTATTTGTTTTCTTTTTATAAAACCCATTCTGACAGATGTGAGGTGATATCTCATTGTGGTTTTGATTTGCATTCCCCTGATTGGTGATGTTGAGCTTCTTTTTACGTGCCTGTTGACCATCTGTATGTCTTCTTTGGAAGATGTCCATTCATATCCTCTGCCCATTTTTTAATCAGGTTGTTTGATTTTTCTGATGTTGAGTTGTATGAGTTCTTTATATATTTAGGATATTAACCCTTTATTGGATATATAGTTTGCAAATATCTTCTCCCATTAAATAGGCAGCTATTTTGTTTTGCTGATATTTCCCTTCACTATGCAAAAGCTTTTTATATTGTTGCCATATTTGTTTATTTTTGACTTTTGTTTCCATTGGCTGAGGAGACTTATCCAGAAAAAAATGATACTTAGACAGATGTCAAAGAGTCTACTGGCTATTTTTTTTTCTAGATGTTTTATGCTTTCAGGTTTTACATTGTCTTTAATCCACTTTGAATTTATTTTTGTGAATGGCATGAGAGAGTAGTCCAGTTTGATTTTTTTTGCATATAACTGTTCAGTTATCCCAACACTGTTAATTGAAGAGTCTGTCTTTCCTGATTATTCTTGCCTCCCTTGTCATATATTAATAAACTGAATAAGTGTGGGTTTATTTCTGGACTCTCTATTCTGTTCCAATGATAATGTGTCTGTTTTTGTGCCAGTACCATAGGGTTTCAGTACTGTAGCTTTGTGGTATAGTTTTAAATCAGGGAGCATGATACATCTAGCTTTGTTTTTCTCTCTCAATATTGTCTTCGTTATTCAGTCTTTTGGGTTTCCATACACATTTTAGAATTATTTGTTATAGTTCTATGAAAAATACCATTGGTATTTTCATAGGGATTGAATCTGTAGCTCACCTTGGTTAGTTTGGTAATTTTAACAATGTTAATACTTCCAATCTATGAGCATGGAATGTCTTTCCATTTGTTTGTGTCACCTTCAATTTCCTTCATCAGTTTCTCATAGTTTTCCGAGTGCAGGTCTTTTACTTCCTTATTTAGATTTATTCCTACATATTTTATTCTTGTGATGCAGTTGTAAATGAGATTGTTTTCTTAATTTCTCTTTTTGGTAGTTTGTTGTTAGTGTATAGTAATGCAACAGATTTCTATATATTTTGTGTCCAGCAACTTTACCAAATCCATTGGGTTCTAGTAGCTTTTTTGTGTCATCTTTTGGATTTTATGTATAGTATCATGTTATCTCCATCAGTGATGGTTTAACTACATTTTTCTAATTTGGATGTTTTATAGTTCTTTGTGTTGTCTGATTGCCAAGGGTAGGACTTACAATACTATGTTGAATAAAAGTGAAAAGAGTGGGCATCCTTGTCTTATTCCTGATTTTAGAGGAAATGATTACAGATTTTCACATTGAGTATGATGTTAGCTGTAGGCTTATAACATATGGCTTTTATTATGTTGATGTATGTTCCCTCCATACATACTTGTTGAACATCTTTTCATAAATAGTTGTTGAGTTTTGACAAAAGGTTTTTCTGCACGTGTCGAGATGATTATATGTTTTTTATTCTTTGTTAATGTGACGTATCACATTGATTTGCAGATATTGAACTATCCTTGCATATCTGAGATAAACCCCACTTGATCATGATGTATGAACCTTTTAATGTATTGTTTAATTCAGTTTGCTAGTATTTTGTTGAAGATGTTTGCATCTATGTTCATCATTGTTATTAGCCTGTAAGTTTTACATATATGTGTCTGATATATTTGTCTGGTTTTGATATGAGGGTGATGTTGGCCTCACAGAATGAGTTTGGAAGCATTCCTTCCTCTGAAGTTTTGTGGGATAGTTTGAGAAGAATAGATGTTAACTCTTTTCTAAATGGTAGAGTTCAACTGTGAAGCCATCTGATCCTGGACTTTTGTTTGTTCGGAGTTGTTTTACTACTGATTCAATTTTATTTCTGGTAATTGGTCTGTTCATATTTTCTATTTATTCCTGGTTCAGTCTTGGGAGATTGTACTTTTCTAAGAATTTGTCCATTTCTTCTAGGTTGTCCATTTTTGGCACATACTTGTTCATAGTAATCTTTTTTGATTCTTGGTATTTCAGTGATGTTGGTTGTAAATTCACCTTTTTCATTTCTCATTTATTGATTGGATCCCTTTTTTTCTTGATGAATCTGGTTAAAGATTTATCAATTTTATCTTTTCAAAAAAACAGCTCTCAGCTTCATTGATCTTTTCTATTTTTTTTAGTTTCTAGTTCATTAATTTCTCTTCTGATCTTTATGATTTCTTTCTTTTTACTAACTTTGGGTTTTTGTTCTTCTCTTCCTAGTTACTTTCTTTAGTGTAAAGCTAAGTAGTTTATTTGAGACTTCTCTTGTTTCCTGAGGCAGGCTATCACTATAAATTTCCCTCTTTGAACTGCTTTTGCTGTTTTCCATAGACTTTTGCATCATTGTGTTTTTGTTTTCATTTATCTCAAGGTATTTTTTTTTATTTCTTCTTTGATTTCTTCAGTGATCCATTGGTTGTTTAACAGCATATTATGAGCCTCCACATGTTTCTTTTTTTCAGCTCTTTTCTTGTAGTTGACTTCTAGTGCCATAGCATTATGGTCAAAAAAACATGCTTGATATGATTTCAGTTTTCTTAATTTTACTGAAATTTGTTTTGTGGTTTAGCATTTGACCTATACTGAAGAATGTTTCATGTTAACTTGAAAAGAATGTGTATTCTGCTGCTTATTGATGGAATGTTTATATATATATATATATCTCCTATTGGTCTAATGTGTCATTTAAGGCTGGTGCTTTCTTATTGATATTCTGTGTAGATGATCTGTCCATTGATATATGGGACATTAAAGTCCTCAACTATTATTGTGTTACTGTCAGTTTTCTCTTTGTCTACTAATATATGTTTTATGTATTTAGGTGCTTCTATGTTGGGTGTATGTATATTTGCAATTGTTTTATCTTCTTAGATTTATCCCTTGATCATTATGTAATGTCTGTCTTTGTCTCTTAACAGTATTTTTTTTTAAGTCTATTTTGTCTCTTGTAAGTATTGCTAATCTGGCTTTCTTTTCATTTCCATTTTCATGGAATACCTTTTTCCCTCTCCTCAGCTGCAGTTTGTATATGTCTTTAGATCTGAATTCAGTCTCTTATAGGCAGCATATATATGGGTCTTGTTTTGTATCAATTCAGCCACTGTGTTTTTTGACTGGAACATTTAGTCCATTGACATTTAAAGTAGCAATTGATAGGTATGTACTTATTGCCACTTTTTAATTGATTTTATGTTGTTTTTGTTGTTCTTTTTTTTTTCTTCTTGCTCTCTTCCCTTGTGATTTGATGACTTTTTTTTTTTTTTTTTTTTTTGCGGTACGCGGGCCTCTCACTGCTGTGGCCTCTCCCGTTGTGGAGCACAGGCTCCGGATGCGCAGGCCCAGCGGCCATGGCTCACGGGCCCAGCTGCTCCGTGGCACACAGGATTCTTGTGGACCGGGGCACAAACCCACATCCCCTGCATTGGCAGGTGGACTCTCAACCACTGCGCCACGAGGGAAGCCCTTGATGACTATTTTTAATGCTATATTTGGATTGTTTTTTTGGGTCTGTGTCTATCTTTTATAGATTTTTAGTTTGTGGTAACCATGAGGTTTATATATATATAGCATTCTATGTATTACATGATCATTATAAGTTGCTGATCTCTTAAACACATTTTAACAAATCTCCATTATTACCCACCCATGTTTAATATTTTTGACATCATGTTTTACTTCTTTTTGTGTATCCTTTAATTACTGTGGATATAGATGATTTTATTGCTTTTGTTTTTTAACCTTCCTACCAGCTTTATATGTTGCTGATTTACTAACTTTACTGTATACTTTTCGTTACCAATAAGATTTTTCCTTTTGCAATTTTCATATTTTTAGTTGTGGCCTTTTCTTTTTCACATAGAGAAGTCCCTTTAACATATCCTATAAAGCTGGTTTGCTGGTGTGGAAATCTGTACTTTTGATTGTCTAAAATTTTGTTCTCTCTGTTATATCTGAATGAAAGCCTTTCTGGGCAGAATATTCCTCATTGCATGTTTTCCCTTTTCATCACTTTAAATGTATATTGTGCCACTCCCTTCTGGCCTACAGTCAGCTGATAGCCTTATTGGAGTCCCCTTGTGTGTAACTTTTTGCTTATCCCTCAGTGTTTTAATATTCTATCTTTGTCTTTAATTTTTGCCATTTTAATTACAATGTGTCTTGGTGTGGTCCTCTTTAGGTTGATCCTATTTAGGATTCTCTGTGCTCCCTGTACCTGTATGTTTGTTTCCTTTCCCAGGTAAGGGAAATTTTCAGTTATTATGTCTTCAAATATGTTTTGCTCCTTTTTTCTCTCTTCTACTTCTGGGACGTCCATAATGCAAATGTTAGTATGCTTCATGTTGTCCTAGAAGTCTTTTAAACTGTCTCCATCTCCTTTTATTATTTTTCTTTTTTCTGTTCAACTTCAGTGATTTCTCCTACTGTCTTCCAGCTCACTGATCTGTTCTTCTCTATTTAATCTACTATTGATTCCTTCTAGTGTATTTTTAATTTCAGTTATTTTATTCTTCATCTGTGTTTTGTTGTTCTTTATATTTTCTAACTCTTTGTTAAAAACTTCTAACTTCTCAATCTATTCATCCAATCGTCTCTTGAGTTCTTTGAACATCTTGTGATCATTACCTGGAACTGTTTATTGGGTAGATTACATATCTCCACTTCACTTAGTTCTTCTGGGGTTTTATCTTGTTCATTCATTTTGAACATATTTCTCTGTCACCTCATTTTCCTAATTTGCTGTTTTTATTTCTATGCATTTGGAATTTGGTTACATTTCCTGACCTTTGAGAAGTGGCCTTTTGTAGGAGACATCTTATGTGTGCCAGCAGTGCACTTCTCGCTGGTCACCTGAGATACATGCTCTAGGGGTGCCCCCTACATAGGTTGCATGGGCTGAATACTATGGGCAGCCTGGTAGGTGTGGCCTCACTCTGTAAGATTTGGCAGTGTATCACAAGAAATTAGTACATTTCATTTAAGTTACAAATTTGTAACCATAGAGTTTGCACATCATATTCTTTTAATTTCTTTATAATGTCCAAAGGATCAGTAGTGTTAACTCTTATTTCATTTCTAATATTGGTAATCTGCATTCCCTCTTTTTTTTTTTTTCTTATTTGGCCTAACTAGAAGTTTATCAATTAAATCACTCTTTCAAACACCCAGCTTTTGGGTTCATTGATTTATTTTTGTTTTCTCTATTTTCACTATCATTAATTTCTTCTCTAATTGTATTGTTTGTAATGCTTGCCTTAGAATTAAATAACTCTCATTTCTCTAGTTTCCTAAGATGGAAGCATAGGTTATAGACTTTATATTTCTTTGTTTCTAATATATAGTGCTGTAAATTTTCCTCTACATGCTATTTTTGCTGCATCCAATAAATTTTATATTTTCATTATCATATAATTTAGTTAAAATATTTTAAAATTTCTGTTGAGACTTCATTTGCTCTTCATCTTATATTGAAGTGTGTTGTTTGATCTCCAAATATTGGGGGATTTTCCAGCTGTCTTTCTTTTGATAATTTCTAGTTTAATTTCACTGTAGTCTGAGAACACACTTTGTATGTTTTTTATCCTTTACAATTTGTTAAGGTGTGATTTATGGCACAGAATGTGGTCCATCCTGGTGATTGTTCCCTGTGAGTTTAAAAAGAATGTGTATTTGGCTGTTATTGGAAACACTATTCTATAAATGTCAATTAGATTGAGTTGATTTATAATCTTGTTAGTCAACTATATCCTTACTGACTTTCTGCCTGTTTGATATAGCAATTACTGAAAGAGACATGTTGAAGTCCTAAGTATAGTATATTTGTGTATCTCTTCTTAAGTTCTGTCAGTTTTGTTTCATCTATTTTGATGTTCTGCTCTTGGGTATATACAGACTTAGTATTGTCTTGTTGGATAATTGACCCTTTAAAGTATTGTCTTGTTGGATAATTGACCCTTTAATCATTATGGAATACCCTTCTATTCTCTGATAATTTTACTGTTTGGAAATATGCTTTGTTTGAAATTAGAATAGCTAATTCCACTTTCTTTGATTCATTTACAGTGTATTTTTTTTCAACCTGTTGTTTAGAACCTATGTGAATCTGAGTGTTTATATTTATAATGAGTTGCTTGTAGATGGTATACAGTTAGGTCCTTTATTGTTAATCAGTTCTTCCAGTCTATCTTTTAATTGCTGCATTTAGACCATTTACTTATAAAATGATAATTGATATAGTAGGATTAATACCCACTATGTTTGTATCTGTTTATTTATTGCATTTGTTTATTTCTTCATTTTCTTGTCCAGCCTTCCCTAGTTTAATCAAGCATTTTATATGATTCTATTTTATATCCTCTCTTGAAGTATCAATTACAGTATTTCTTAGTGTTTGTCATAAAGTTTCCAATATATATATTTTTATCTAATCTAAGTCTACCCTCATCTAATACTATACCACTTCATGTGTACAGAAGGTACTAGATAATGGAGTATTCCCAATTCTTCCCTCCTTGCTTTTGTGACATTGCTGTCATTCATTTCACTTATCCCTATGCTATAGCACCCAATATATTGTTACTATTATTACTTTTAAAAGCTATCTTTTAGATCAATTAAAAATTAAGAAACTTGTTTTTAGGCTATTGTGCTAAGGAGTAAAGGAAAGAAATATAGTATAAATTTAAAGACCTAAGGGAAGCAGATAAAGTGGTTTTAGAATTTTAAATAATAAAGTTTGTTATTTTTAAAAATTATTAGATACAAGAGCTTACTTTGATATGCGAAGTAACAGAAGTTGTGTTTACCAAAGGACAATAAATTTGCCTCAATTTTATTTTTGGGTAGATTCTATTTTAATAGTTGGCAAAAAATGTTTATGAGAAATTATCTGGGTAATGTATGATAAAGTGATAAAAGGAATTTAAATTTAAAATGTTACATTAAATACATATGTATATATAAATTAATGTAACATCTTAAATATTGTATGTGTAGATATAGATATAGATATAGACATATAGATATAAATTTTAAAGGCTGGGACTTTTCCTTAGAGTCTCAACATAATATTAAGTGTCAACTTTCATAAATAATTGGTTTTTCTTATTTCAGTTACTAGGTTTTAAGATATTACATTAATACCTTATTATAATATTTTTTATTTGAGAAACTTAAATGCAACAGGTATAAAGAATGTTGCAGGAAATTATCTACTACCACTGCTGTGTCTATGGCAGTTGCTGTCATATTAATTCTTAATAAGCATGTAATTAAGTGGTATAACCCCTGTATCTATTAGAAATAAGACAAGATGATTCAACATTTGGAAAATGCATGCATACTCACATAATAAAGTTAAGTTCCTGGTGGTGACTTGCTGCTAGATACTTCGTAAGAGTCTTCTTGCAGAATTAAGATCTCAAGAGCACATTAAAGAGTTTTTCTACTCAGCACATTTGAAAGCATAATTATTACCAAGCATTTGCTATTAAAACATTATCAAATTATGTTTATAGAATATTATTCACTGAAAATTTCATAGCTATTTTCCAACAATGAGCTTGACCATATTAGTGCTTTGGGAATGCTAGTATTGACTTCTTCAAACTAATAAAAAGGCAATATAATAAATTATGACCAGAGAGTAAAAAAAATAACCCTTACTAGCCATAAGATGTTAATGTAGCCATAAAAGATTTCCTCCCTACTCAGCAGTAGATGCTGAACCACATACCATGAGGAAAGTACAGATAGGAATTCCTATGTAGAATAAAACAGTACTAAAACATAGAAATACCTGAAAACCATTCATTTTCTTCCCCCAAATGTTTCTTGTTAGTAAGCATTTGCACAAATCTTTAATAAGTGAGTCTCTTTAGAATATATGATTATTAAATTAGTGACTAATTAATAATACATTTTATCTATGTCAGTCATTGTGCATGCTATTGACTTATTTAATTATCACAGCAAACCTTCAAGGAATGTATAAATAACCATCTCCAAGTTTTAAAAGATGAAAATACTGAGGCTTAGGGTAAATAAATCACTTGGTTAAAGTCATATTCCTGCAAGTGGAAAAAGCCAGGTTTGACTTATCTTTTTGGATGTTTAATTTATTTTTGGTACTCTTAATGGAGAGTATCCTGGAACATTTTATCATTGTACTTGTTTGACAATGATTTTCTCTTATCCATTTTAACTAAGTGACAGAGAAATAAGTTTGCTGAAAATGGATACATTTAGACTACTAACTTCTTAACTGTATTATGTTCCAATTTCATTTACCAGAAGGTAGAGGGGGAACAAAGAAAGCCACTAATTTCAACTGAATCATGACCCTCAAAAGACATCTGGTTGGAAATATGGAGGAAACAGGAAACTTGGTGGTAAATGAGCACATCATCTCAGGATTTATAAACTGATTCATCAAAGAGATATATTGGGATTTGCCAGACATATAACCTAGGTACTTAAAACAGACTTCTTTTTTTGTATAACACTGTGATATGGAAAAAGACTTGGGCTCAGTGATAACAACTGATATTGACCTTACTGGACTGGTATTCATTGTCTCTCTAGTCTAAGATAAAAGATGGGTGCTGTCTGACATGGTGGTTCCTAATTAAAGTTGGAGGACTTTGTTCCCATAATTCTCTTATATTATTCCCTATCTGGGATGTTGATTTTTTTAAAAATTATGATTAGGATGTAATTGACATAACATTGTATAAGTTTAAGGTGTAGGCCTATTGACTTGATACATTTGCTATATTGCAATATGTATGCCATTGTAGCTTTAGCTAACACCCCTGTCATGCCACATAATTATTTCTTCTAGTGGTGGAAACAGTTAAAATAGTCTCTTAGAAATTTTAATACTTATAATACATTTGTCTATAATTATTGTATAATTACACACAGTTTGTCTATAATTACTGTATACTGTGTGTTAGATCTCCAAGCCTTATATACCTACTAGTTGCAATTAGGTACCCTTAAACCCAGGATGTTCAGTTTTTAACCTAGTTGGTGATTTTGAAGTTTAAAGCCATAAAGAAATAACCGTTTCATTAATTGAAAAAAAATATGATGTATTTATACAAAGAAGTCCTTGTAACATAATAATTACAATAACTGATTGAAATATATGCTATTGCTCATTATGAAGAATTAGTTATGAATTAAGAAAATGTTAGCTTAATACTGTTTGGTATTTGTGTAGTTTCTATACTATCTCAAAATAGTAAGTAAAACATTATAAGCATACAGGAAAGATAATTTTAGAGATTTGGACCTTGATTAACAAAGTTTTTAATTATGTCATGAAAATATTGTATATATCAATAGAAAAGTAATATCTAACGTAGACCATCTTTATAATTGATATTATTCCAGCCCATGCAGTTTAAACACACACTTAACCTCCAAACTTTTCCCTTGAGTTTATGTAACTTAGATGATGTTTATATATTGTATGAAGTCTATAATTACTGTGTAAGCAAAATTATGAAGAGAAAACAAGAACAGCAATAAAATTGTTTTGATGTATCATTTCATATACTTTCATGACTCAAAGATGAAACAGAAAATGTTATTGGTTTCTCACTTTGAATACCTACAAGGGAGATTTTACCCCAATTTATTTAACTATATAAGAGTAATAATTTAAAGTACACTTTTTAGTCAAAAAAGAAAAACTGCACATGAAATATGGGGAAAAATATCATTCCTTCAAGAGTGAATGTGTGCCCTTTCTTTAGGATATCACCTGAAATTAAAACAAAGAAATGTTACAGAGAAATAAAAATTTCCCTGTTGGAACACCAAAACCTAATTTTCAGGATACTGACCTTTGTTTTAAAATATTAAATCTTGAATAGCAACTATAGTTATTATTGAAATTTAGGTTATGAATCTTACTTTGTTGCTTCTGGGTATTATTCACATTGACAGATGGAAAAGAGAGTAACTTTGAAATATATGAAATATATTTGAATAGGCCCTATTTATAGGGCCTAGTTCCCAAACTATTCTAAATGAAATCCTAAAATTAGTAAACTGAAATATTTTATATGTATAAGTAGTTTCCTTTTCAAAATGATATTGGGGTCTCAATCCTATGGGTTCAGGCTCCCATTAAGTATTATAGTTGTGACATAATAATAGTATGTATAATCTAGGCTTACAGATTTATTATAATTTAGGTTGATATAATTTTGTAGAAATATATTTAAAATTATATTTTGAAAAATATAATCTATAATAAATTTATGTGAGAATTAAAAAGTTGTTGAGATTTAGACCATTAGAGTTATAAAACAAAACAAAAATGAAATTCAATCTTGGGGATCCAGTTAGATAACTGGAATGGTCTCAGTGAAATCATAGAAGATAAATCTTACTGGATGATCTACATTGTCAGGACTGAAATTCTG
The DNA here is from genome assembly GCF_002837175.3 of Physeter macrocephalus. NCBI lineage: Eukaryota > Metazoa > Chordata > Mammalia > Artiodactyla > Physeteridae > Physeter > Physeter macrocephalus. The sequence goes on along the minus strand of NC_041220.1, from coordinate 45,021,715 downwards.
CTATACCGATACTATACTATAAAGTATCTTCTGTCTGAGAGGTGCAAGTTGAAATAAATGAAGAAATAAAAAGTTATACTGTGGTAGACAGGATTGTAGAAATAATATACAAGTCACAAGAAGACATGTGATATTATTGAAACCACATTGTATTGGGGAGTCTAAAAACCTAGTATTTATTGCTAGCTATGTCACCATCTTATAGTCTTGGGTGACATTTTCCCACTTAAAATAGATTCTAACCAATTTTTTAATATCATGGATTAGAAGCACCATTAAGAATTTGCAGCAACATGGATGGACCTAGAAATGATCATACTAAGTGATGTAAGTCAGAAAGAGAAAGACAAATACCATATGGTAGCATTTATATGCAGCATCAAATATAGGACACAAATGAACTTATTTACAAAAGAGAAACAGACTCACAAACATAGAAAACAAACTTATGGTTACCAAAGGGGAAAGGGCTGGGGGAGGGACAAATTAGGAGTTTGGGATTAGCAGATAAAAACACTACGTATAAAATAGGTAAACATCAAGGTCCTACTGTATATCACAGGGAACTATATTCAATATCCTGTGATAAACCATAATGGAAAAGAATACAAAAAAGAGTAACATATATATATATATATATATATATATATATATATAAAACTGAATCACTTTGCTGTACACCAGAAACTAATACTTAGTGATCAACTATACTTCAATAAATAAATAAATAAAAACAATGTAAATTTTTTAAAAAGAATTAAACTAGAAATGAAATATAAAATATCTACTTTGGGGATAGCATTTGAGTGTGCATGTGTGTATGTGAGTGCACACGTATTTCAGTGTAATATTCCAAGGTTTAATTACAGATATACAGATATATAGCCATGGCTATACTTATTCAGACAGTTTCCTTTAGATCTTTGAACATATTTAAAATAGGTTACCTAAAGTCTCATAAGTCCAACATCTGGGTGTCTTTGGGGACAGTTCCTATTGGTTGCTTTTTTTTCTGCATATGGACCATCTCTGCTCTATTAGCTTCATGGTAAGCTAATAATTGGAGAGAGATTTTCTTATATGCCTGGAACCAAAATATTTCCCAGTCTTTGCAGTCTGTGAATGTGCTGGGGGAACACCTTCAATGCTCAGGCAGGCAATTTACAACTCAGCCTTAGTCTTCAATTTTTGCATGCAGAGTGCCTCAATTTTTGCTAGAAGTGAATGCTTAGCATCTTATCCTGTCTTTCCTGAACATGCACAGAACGTGGGCATGCGTGTAGCTCTCTAGAGTCCCACTTTTTAAAGTCCTTATTCCTCCAAATCATCTCATTCTCCAACCTTTTCTTCCAAGAGTCTTTTTTTAATTTTTTCTATTTTATATTGGACTGTAGTTGATTAACAAAGTTGTGTTTGTTTCAGGTTTACAGTAACGTGATTCAGTTATACATATACATGTATCTATTCTTTTTCTAATTCTTTTCTCATTTAGGTAGTTACATAATATTGAGAGAAATAAAAATTTCCCTGTTGGAACACCAAAACCTAATTTTCAGGATACTGACCTTTGTTTTAAAATATTAAATCTTGAATAGCAACTATAGTTATTATTGAAATTTAGGTTATGAATCTTACTTTGTTGCTTCTGGGTATTATTCACATTGACAGATGGAAAAGAGAGTAACTTTGAAATATATGAAATATATTTGAATAGGCCCTATTTATAGGGCCTAGTTCCCAAACTATTCTAAATGAAATCCTAAAATTAGTAAACTGAAATATTTTATATGTATAAGTAGTTTCCTTTTCAAAATGATATTGGGGTCTCAATCCTATGGGTTCAGGCTCCCATTAAGTATTATAGTTGTGACATAATAATAGTATGTATAATCTAGGCTTACAGATTTATTATAATTTAGGTTGATATAATTTTGTAGAAATATATTTAAAATTATATTTTGAAAAATATAATCTATAATAAATTTATGTGAGAATTAAAAAGTTGTTGAGATTTAGACCATTAGAGTTATAAAACAAAACAAAAATGAAATTCAATCTTGGGGATCCAGTTAGATAACTGGAATGGTCTCAGTGAAATCATAGAAGATAAATCTTACTGGATGATCTACATTGTCAGGACTGAAATTCTGCTATACCGATACTATACTATAAAGTATCTTCTGTCTGAGAGGTGCAAGTTGAAATAAATGAAGAAATAAAAAGTTATACTGTGGTAGACAGGATTGTAGAAATAATATACAAGTCACAAGAAGACATGTGATATTATTGAAACCACATTGTATTGGGGAGTCTAAAAACCTAGTATTTATTGCTAGCTATGTCACCATCTTATAGTCTTGGGTGACATTTTCCCACTTAAAATAGATTCTAACCAATTTTTTAATATCATGGATTAGAAGCACCATTAAGAATTTGCAGCAACATGGATGGACCTAGAAATGATCATACTAAGTGATGTAAGTCAGAAAGAGAAAGACAAATACCATATGGTAGCATTTATATGCAGCATCAAATATAGGACACAAATGAACTTATTTACAAAAGAGAAACAGACTCACAAACATAGAAAACAAACTTATGGTTACCAAAGGGGAAAGGGCTGGGGGAGGGACAAATTAGGAGTTTGGGATTAGCAGATAAAAACACTACGTATAAAATAGGTAAACATCAAGGTCCTACTGTATATCACAGGGAACTATATTCAATATCCTGTGATAAACCATAATGGAAAAGAATACAAAAAAGAGTAACATATATATATATATATATATATATATATATATATAAAACTGAATCACTTTGCTGTACACCAGAAACTAATACTTAGTGATCAACTATACTTCAATAAATAAATAAATAAAAACAATGTAAATTTTTTAAAAAGAATTAAACTAGAAATGAAATATAAAATATCTACTTTGGGGATAGCATTTGAGTGTGCATGTGTGTATGTGAGTGCACACGTATTTCAGTGTAATATTCCAAGGTTTAATTACAGATATACAGATATATAGCCATGGCTATACTTATTCAGACAGTTTCCTTTAGATCTTTGAACATATTTAAAATAGGTTACCTAAAGTCTCATAAGTCCAACATCTGGGTGTCTTTGGGGACAGTTCCTATTGGTTGCTTTTTTTTCTGCATATGGACCAGACATTCTTGCTTCATTGCATGCCTCATAATTATTTGTTGAGAAGCATAAATTTTGAATATATAATGTGACCACTCTGGAAATAAGATTCTTCCCCAGGATTTGTTTTTGTTGCAGTTTTTTGTTGTTCTTTCCTTGTTAAATGCCTTTTCTGAACTAATTTTATGAAGTCTATATTCCTTGTCATGTGTAGTCTCTGAAGTCTCTGCTCTATTAGCTTCATGGTAAGCTAATAATTGGAGAGAGATTTTCTTATATGCCTGGAACCAAAATATTTCCCAGTCTTTGCAGTCTGTGAATGTGCTGGGGGAACACCTTCAATGCTCAGGCAGGCAATTTACAACTCAGCCTTAGTCTTCAATTTTTGCATGCAGAGTGCCTCAATTTTTGCTAGAAGTGAATGCTTAGCATCTTATCCTGTCTTTCCTGAACATGCACAGAACGTGGGCATGCGTGTAGCTCTCTAGAGTCCCACTTTTTAAAGTCCTTATTCCTCCAAATCATCTCATTCTCCAACCTTTTCTTCCAAGATTCTTTTTTTAATTTTTTCTGTTTTATATTGGACTGTAGTTGATTAACAAAGTTGTGTTTGTTTCAGGTTTACAGTAACATGATTCAGTTATACATATACATGTATCTATTCTTTTTCTAATTCTTTTCTTATTTAGGTAGTTACATAATATTGAGCAGAGTTCCTTCTGCTATAGAGTAGGTCCTTATTGGTTATGTATTTTAAATATAGCAGTGTATACACGTCTTCCAACATTCTTGATTAATGTTTGTTTGCCAAAATTTCTATCCATTATCTCAGTGACTAAAATATCTACCTACAGATTTTTTGACAAATGCCTCCCAGGTAATGGTTTTAGCGCAGGGTGAGTTCTGAATCAAGGAAGATAAAGACAAACATTTTGAGTGTGTTTTCCTGGAAGTCCTTAGACAGATTAAATAAGGACAATTATTTGGGAATGAGGTCAATGCTGCTCTTTCCAGTATTGGTACCAGAAATGTTTTCTGTTATTTTCAACTGTACCTCTGAGTTGGGAAGTGGGGAAAGCGACAAGTTCAAGTTAAAATGCTAACAAGTCTTATGTTCTTACAGAGATTCAGCCATTTTTCTTAAAGAAGCAATTCCCAAATTGCTGCAAACTTTTGGTTAGTTTTCAGAGTTCCAAAATGTTGACTATGGCAGTTTTTGTCATTTTTTTTTTTTTTAATTGCTTCCGTGGTGAGGCAGATATTTGCATTCCCTTACTCTGCCATTTTTACTTACATCCTTTCCTTTTTTTGTTCGTTTGCTTTTGTTTTTTGCTTTTCCTACAGTTGACCCTTGAACAGCACAGACTTGAACTGTGCAGGTCTACTTATATTCAATTTTTTTTTTTTTACTAAATATATACTACAGTACTATGCAATCCATTCTTCACTGAATCTGCAGATGCAAAACCACAGATATAGAGGGCCGACTGTAAAGTTATACACAGTTTTGACTGTGCAGAGGGTCACCGCCCCCTAGCCCCCAAGTTCACGGGTCAACTCTATTTGCTTATTCTCAAATATGGCTCAAAGTTTGTCAACAGAGAAGAAGTATGGACTATTCTTTGTCCTCATTATAATTTTGATCACTTGATGAAAGCTTTTCTCAAATTAATAACTTGTCATGTGCATTTTTCCTAACCCAGCTTCTAAGGCCTAACATTTTTTTCTGCCTGATGTAGAAGTGCTGAATCCATGTGTGATAGTAACATTCTTTTAATTTCAAAGTAGAGTTTTTGGTATCCTTAAATAAAATCTGCATTTCTATGAGAATCCATTCTACTTCTTTCACATTCACCACTTAAGCTGTTGAACTTAATCTTTACTTAATAAACCTTTTCTAAGTTTCAATAGATTACTACCTACAATCCCTGACTCAGTCACCAATTAATGCCTTTTTATTTGCCAAAAGTTGAAGTCTCTGAATAAATTAAGAGGTGGGGGGGTGCATTACTGACAGAGGAAAAATTCTGTGGTCACCAGAAAAGTAATATCACATGAGAGTGTATTTCAGGAGCATTTTTATCTATTTCTCTTGTTTTGTTTTGTTTTCCTTTTTTTTAAAATCTCTATTTTATTAAGAACATAACATGAGTCCTCAATTGTATTTTTCTTTCTAGTTACATCATTTTTATGCATTTTGCATAACTTTCATGAATATTTTGTTAATAGGCTGATTTCGGATGTTATATATTGTGTTTTCTATGAATGATAATACATTTTAGGAAAGAGTTAAAGAGACTGTTAGCTAAATGAAATTTCCTAACAAGTTTTAAAAATGGAAAGTCACCTGGAAAATATGTAATTAATGTAGAGGCTGGAATAGAAAAGAAAAAAGCAACAGGAAAATAATGGTAAGTTGTTTGAAAGAAAGATTGTAAGGATGATGAATTTTAGCAAACAGGATCTTAGAAAGGAGACATATATGAGACAGAATTTAGGATGGTGCTGACATGATTATTTGTTGATAAATTGCAAGTAGAAAGATGGACAGCCAAGGATAGTATCACAATTCATAATCTGAGTAAATGGATAAATGATGATATTATTAGTCAAGGGAAGAAATAAGAAATGAGTAACATGTTTGGATGGTAGAGAAGGAAATGTATGATTTTTATTCAGAATATCAGCAGACAGTCCAGATCTGGAGATGGACATGTGGTAGGTGAGATGATAGTGGAGGAATAGTTCACTGAGCAAGGGAGTGAAGACAGTGAGAGAAGAAAGAGGAGGAAATTAGGAAAATGAAGTTGAACACAAAGAGATTCAACTAAGTTAACATAAAAATTGAAACTACTGACTTTACAATGCTTTATAGACCTATTCAAAAATATTTTAAAACAAACAAACAAACAAATACCCACACAAATGATGAGAATACATTATACTGTTTTTTTTCACTCTTTATAACATTTATTATTTGGGGTAAAAATAATACCAACTGTGCTATTGTAAAATACACCTTTGATATCTGTAGTTGATGTATCTTTGTGAATATCAGTTTTGTAAAATATTACTATTTCCCTCTTATTTATCTATATTCAGTTTGTTCCAGAAATGACTAGAGATGAGTTAATACCATCTATGCCTTATTATTTTCTTCATAAAACTTCTCCTTTAAGCTAAGAACCAGACCTCTTAAATTTTGCTTCAGCCATCTCAAAGCCTGAGAGCTGGATTTTTCTTCAGACAATTAAAAAAAAAAAAAAAAGATTATGTTTACATTACAGAAATATAAAGCCACATTGGGATGCAGAAGTTGGGAGATCAATAGCTCAATAATTAGTTAAGTGACTCCTTTTTTCACATTAGCTTGAAATTGAATTTGCTTTCAATTCCTTCCTCAACTGATGTGGTTGTTGCTATATTTCACTAACCTTCTGGTAGATCAGCACAACATTGTAGAAGCTGCCAATGTTAAACCCATGAATAACAAGATTCTACTGTATTTGGTTCAAAATGTGATCCTAATGTCCAGCTCGAAGGACAGATTTCTGGTTTATAGATAACTCATCCTTAAACTGTCAAATCATAAGTTGGAGTATAAGCAAAAAATTGAGTTCACCAACACTTAAATGACTTTGAATGAGAAAACTAGAGCAGATTAGGAAAGTTGTAATTAATTCAAAGAATATTAATTCAGTACCTACTTTAGGTACTCTTAGACACTAAGGACAATTGAATAAGGTCTAGGAAAAGATTCAGTAATGTGAGCAGGGAATTAAAAACAATGTGAGAAGTACTATGATAAGGAAGTACAGTCTTATGAGAGCCCACCAATGAAATACTAGGATTTAAGTTAGTGGGGAGAGGTGGTAGTCAATAAAGAACTCCCCCAAAATTATATTAAATGAAGCTTGAAGAGTCCAGTCATGGAAATCTCTCAATCTCTCCCCCAGACAAAGAAAATATATGGAAAAATCTGGATGCTCGGAAAGATTGTAAATTAAAGAAATGAAAACGTTTAGTGTGTAACAGCATGCTCACTTGTTGAGGCTGTGTGACAGGAAGCTGGAGAAGTGATCTGGTGCCCTGTGCTGCAGAGGTTGGACTATCTAAGGGCAAAAATGGACCCAGAAGTGGAGTGACTTGATTAGATTTAGGATTTAGTATGATTATTCTCGCTATGGTGCCAGATTCATTTTGTAACTGAAAAATTTTTAAGATATTTTTCCTCCAAAAATAAAATAGATAAGAGATAACATGTCCCAGAATATTTTAACATATGGAGTAGAAGGAGCATTGGAGTGGGAATCTTAAGATATATATTAAGTCCTAATTCTGCCATTTACTAATGGTGTGGGTTTGGCCATGTTATTTAATATCACTTTAAATGTAAATCTATACGTTAAAAATGTAAAAATTTTAATAATGCCCATTCACAAAGTGATTTTAAATAACAAGACCTTGAAAGTGCTTTGAAAATTAATAATAAAATATTGAATATTTTTAGAAATACGGCTATGAATATAATATTTTAAATGCCTATCAAGAAAGATGAACACTATATTAGGCTTCAAAAACTATAAACTGCAAAAGGAAAATATTTTCACATATATGAGTGAAAACTCTTTGAAATAAATTAAAGCTGGGTCATATGGTAGCTCTATTTTTAGTTTTTTAAGGAACCACCATACTGTTCTCCATAGTGGCTATACCAATTTACATTCCCACCAGCAGTGTAGGAGGGTTCCCTTTTCTCCACACCCTCTCCAGCATTTATTGTTTGTACACTTTTTGATGATAGCCATTCTGACTTGTGTGAGGTGATACATCATTGTTGTTTTGATTTCATTTCCCTAATAATTAGTGATGTTGAGCATCTTTTCATGTGCCTCCTGGCTATCTGTATGTCTTCTTTGGAGACATGTCTGTTTAGGTTTTCTGCCCATTTTTTGATTGGGTTGTTTGTTTTTTTGATATTGAGCTGCATGAGCTGTTTGTATATTTTGGAGATTAATCCCTTGTCAGTGGCTTGGTTTGCAAATATTTTCTCCCATTCTGAGGGTTGTCTTTTCATTTTGTTGATGGTTTCCTTTGCTGTGCAAAGGCTTTTATGTTTAATTAGATCCTATTTGCTTATTTTTGTTTTTATTTTCATTACTCGAGGCAGTGGACTGAAACATATTGCTGCAATTTATGTCAAAGAGTGTTCTGCCTATATTTTCATCTAAAGTCTTACAGTATCTGGCCTTACATTTAGGTCTTTAATCCATTTTGAATTTATTTTATGTATGGTGATAGGGCGTGTTCTAATTTCATTCTTTTACATGTAGCTGTCCAGTTTTCCCTGCACCACTTATTGAAGAGACTGTCTTTTCTCCATTGTATATTCTTGCCTCTTTGTCATAGATTAGGTGGCCATAGGTACATGGGTTTATCTCTGGACTTTCTATCCTGTTCCATTGATCTATATTTCTGTTTTTGTGCCAGTACCATACTGTTTTGATGACCCAGCAATCCCACTCCTGGGCATATATCTGGAGAAAACCATAATTCGAAAGGATACATTGCACCCAGATGTTCATTGCAGAACTATTTACAAGCGCCAGGACATAGAAGCAACTTAAATGTCCATCGACAGAGGAATAGATAAAGAAGATGTGGTACATATATACAATGGAATATTACTCATCCATAAAAAGGAACGAAATAATGCTATTTGCAGTGACATGGATGAAACTAGAGATTTTCATACAGAGTGAAGTAAGTCAGAAAGAGAAAGACAAATATCGTATAATACTGCTTATATGTGGAATCTAGAAAAATGGTGCAGGTGAACTTATTTGCAAAGCAGAGATAAGAGTCACAGATGTAGAAAACAAACTTACAGTTACCAAGGGGGAAGGGGTGGGTGGGATGAATTGGGAGTTTGGGATTGACATATATACACTACTATGTATAAAATAGATAACTAATGAGAATCTACTGTATAGCACAGGGAACTCTACTCAGTACTCTGTGGTGACCTAAATGGGAAGGAAATCTAAAAAAGAGTGGATATATGAATACGTATAACTGATTCACTTTGCTATACAGCAGAAACTAACACAACATTGTAAAGCAAATATACTCCAATCAATCAATAAATCAAAGCTATATAAATAAAATGATTCATAAATCATATATGTTAGAACCCACCTATTACATAAACTGCAACTATTGACATTTTTCAGTTATTAATAATTTTGTATAGTTTATTAAAATTAGGAAGACATCAATTATAGTTTAAATGTATCTATTACATCAGGCATTTGCTTATAAGGGCAATTATGTAACAAAAGTAAAATTATAATGAGATTTGTACCATAGGCATATGGTTGAAACCACTATGATAATTTAACTCATGTTTTAATTTTTAAAACTAGTTTTACTCTATCATAGGTACTTTGTAGGTGCCTTTTAAAATATTTTTAGAATAATCCAGAAGATGAATAAATAAAATTATTACAATCATTATCACTTATTGAATAACCAAATGGAAGTAACTGTATATTTTAAGTCGGTTTAAACACTTATGGTTTTTAAGAACATACAAAATGCAGAACAGAGTAGAATAAAATGCCATTAAATAATATTGAAAATTAGGGAATAGGATAATATTTGAGGGAAAGGTTGGATTGAAAAATAAACTGAGTTCTATTTGGATAAATTGAGCTTGAAATACTTGAATGGCATCTATACGATTTTTGAGAAAATGTTTAACAGGCTTTTAGAAATGTACGTCTGAGTTCAGGAATGGGCCAAGGGTTAGAGACATAGATTTTGGCATCAGCTACCTAAAATTAATATTTGAAGTCTTGGGATTAAAAGAGCTTGCAAAATAAGGGAAGCCTACGCTCAAAAGTTGGGAAGAGGAAAGTAGAGCAAGTACATAAAGTTGAAGAGGAATATCTGATAAATAAGAGAACCAAAGTAAACCAATGTCACAGAAACCCAAAGAAAAGAAGATTTCAGGAAGGATGAATTGCTTCTTAGTGTGGAAAGTAGTTTAAAAATGAAAATTTAAAAATTACCATGAAATTTCAACAAATGAAAAATTTTTTTAAAGAGGGAATTTTAGAGGTTAAGCCCAACATGAAACTAACAAATATACTGAAAGAAGAATAAGTAAATTATGTTACGTGCAGAGCAAAACTGACAAAGGAAGAAATCACCTTTTGTATAAAAACCATAGGGAAATCCACAAGTTGAGTGATATTTTATAGAAATCATTGAGGGAAGAAAAAGATAAATTGATAGAAGCTTACCTGAAAGAATGGTCCAAGAATAAGGAATAGCATGATATAAGGTGGTCAGCCTGTATTTTTGTATATCTACTGTGAATACACTGATACAATTATACTCTTTCCCAAGTAAAAATAATAGCTGATTTTCAGAAAGATTATTGTCTTTAGTAAGCATTCACTAAATCTTAGGTATTTTTATTATAGACAATTTTCTGGAAGCATTACGTGTAGTATCTCATTTAATCATCACAAAACTCTCTGGGAGACAGTATTAATGTCATCCCAGTTTCATCGTTGAAGAAATTGAGGCTTGAAAAGCTTAGTATGGTCCAACAGTTACTAACAGAGGCATTCAAGAATCAGGGCTTGAACTATTAATAGTTATTTCTCTGCTGCCTTCCTGATATATTCTCTGAGAAGTTTACTAAGCTTTTATTTTTAAAAATTAAAAAAAAATATTTTATATTGGAGTATAGTTGATTAACAATGTTGTGTTAGTTTCAGCTGTACAGCAGAGTGATTCAGTTATATATATACATGTGTATATTATTTTTCAAATTCTTTTCATGTTTAGGTTATTACAGTATATTAAGCAGTTTCCTGTGCTATACAGTAGGTTCTTGTTGGTTATCTATTTTAAGTAGCACTGTGTGCATGTCAATCCCAAACTACCAATCTACCCCTTCCGCCCACCCTTCCCACCTGGTAACTATAAGTTCACTCTCTATGTCTGTGAATCTATTTCTGTTTTGTAAAATAAGTTTGTGTCATTTTTTTATATTCTGAATATAAGTGATATCATATGATATTTGTCTTTATGTATCTGACTTAATTCACTTAGTATGATAATCTCCAGGTCCATACGTGTTGCTGCAAATGTCATTATTTCATTCTCTTTAATGGCTGCATATTCCATTGTTTATATGTACCACATCTTCTTTATCCATTCCTCTGTCAATGGACATTAAGGTTGCTTTCATGTCTTGGCTATTATAAACAGTGCTTCAGTGAACATTGGGGTACATGTATCCTTTCGAACCATGGTTTTCTCCAGATGTATGCCCAGGAATGGGAGTGCTGGATCACATGGTAGCTCTAGTTTTAGTTCTTTAAGGAACCTCCATACTGTTCTCCATAGTGGTTGTACCAATTCACATTCCCACCAACAGTGTAGGAGGGTTCACTTTTCTCCACACCATCTCCAGCATTTATTGTTTGTAGACTTTTTGATTATGGCCATTCTGACTGGTGTGAGGTGATACCTAACTGTAGTTTTGATTTGCATTTCTCTGATAATTAGTGATGTTGACCATCTTTTCATGTGCTTTATGGCCATCTGTATGCCTTCTTTGGAGAGATGTCTCTTTAGGTCTTCTGACCATTTTTTGATTGGATTGTTTGTTTTATTGATATGAGCTTCATGAGCTGTTTGTAAATTTTGGAGATTAATCCCTTGTTGGTCCCATTGTTTGCAAATATTTTCTCCCATTCTGTGGGTTTTCATTTTGTTTATGGTTTCCTTTTCTGTGCAAAAGCTTTTGAGTTTAATTAGGTCCCATTTGCTTATATTTGGTTTTATTTTCATTACTCTTGGCAGTGATTTTTGTCAAAGTTTGTTCTGCCTATGTTTTCCTCTAAGAGTTTTATAGTGTCCAGCCTTACATTCAGGTCTCTGATCCATTTTGAGTTTATTTTTTTGTATGGTGTTAGAGAGTGTTCTAACTTTATTCTTTTCCATGTAGCTGTCCATTTTTCGCAGCACCACTTATTGAAGGGACTGTCTTTTCTCCATTATTTATTCTTGCATCCTTTCCATAGATTAATTGACTGTAGGTGTGTAGGTTTATCTCTGGGCTTTCTATCCTGTTCTGTTGATCTACATATTTGTTTTTATTCCAGTACCATACTGTTTTGAAGATTGCAGCTTTGTAGTATAGTCTGAAGTCAGGGAGCCTGATTCCTCCAGCTCCATTTTTCTTTCTCAAGATTGCTTTGGCTATTTGGGGTCTTTTGTGTTCATCGTTGAAGAAATTGAGGCTTGAAAAGCTTAGTATGGTCCAACAGTTACTAACAGAGGCATTCAAGAATCAGGGCTTGAACTATTAATAGTTATTTCTCTGCTGCCTTCCTGATATATTCTCTGAGAAGTTTACTAAGCTTTTATTTTTAAAAATTAAAAAAAAATATTTTATATTGGAGTATAGTTGATTAACAATGTTGTGTTAGTTTCAGCTGTACAGCAGAGTGATTCAGTTATATATATACATGTGTATATTATTTTTCAAATTCTTTTCATGTTTAGGTTATTACAGTATATTAAGCAGTTTCCTGTGCTATACAGTAGGTTCTTGTTGGTTATCTATTTTAAGTAGCACTGTGTGCATGTCAATCCCAAACTACCAATCTACCCCTTCCGCCCACCCTTCCCACCTGGTAACTATAAGTTCACTCTCTATGTCTGTGAATCTATTTCTGTTTTGTAAAATAAGTTTGTGTCATTTTTTTATATTCTGAATATAAGTGATATCATATGATATTTGTCTTTATGTATCTGACTTAATTCACTTAGTATGATAATCTCCAGGTCCATACGTGTTGCTGCAAATGTCATTATTTCATTCTCTTTAATGGCTGCATATTCCATTGTTTATATGTACCACATCTTCTTTATCCATTCCTCTGTCAATGGACATTAAGGTTGCTTTCATGTCTTGGCTATTATAAACAGTGCTTCAGTGAACATTGGGGTACATGTATCCTTTCGAACCATGGTTTTCTCCAGATGTATGCCCAGGAATGGGAGTGCTGGATCACATGGTAGCTCTAGTTTTAGTTCTTTAAGGAACCTCCATACTGTTCTCCATAGTGGTTGTACCAATTCACATTCCCACCAACAGTGTAGGAGGGTTCACTTTTCTCCACACCATCTCCAGCATTTATTGTTTGTAGACTTTTTGATTATGGCCATTCTGACTGGTGTGAGGTGATACCTAACTGTAGTTTTGATTTGCATTTCTCTGATAATTAGTGATGTTGACCATCTTTTCATGTGCTTTATGGCCATCTGTATGCCTTCTTTGGAGAGATGTCTCTTTAGGTCTTCTGACCATTTTTTGATTGGGTTGTTTGTTTTATTGATATGAGCTTCATGAGCTGTTTGTAAATTTTGGAGATTAATCCCTTGTTGGTCCCATTGTTTGCAAATATTTTCTCCCATTCTGTGGGTTTTCATTTTGTTTATGGTTTCCTTTTCTGTGCAAAAGCTTTTGAGTTTAATTAGGTCCCATTTGCTTATATTTGGTTTTATTTTCATTACTCTTGGCAGTGATTTTTGTCAAAGTTTGTAGTTTGGTAGGGATTGCATTGAATCTGTAGATTGCTTTGGATAGTATAGTCAGTTTGACAATATTGATTCTTCCAATCCAAAAACATGGTATATCTTTCTGTCTGTGTCATGTTTGATTTTTTTCATCAGCATCTTATAGTTTTCAAAGTACAGGTGTTTTGTCTTCTTAGGTAGGTTTATTCCTAGGTATTTTTTTCTTTTTGATGCGATGGTAACTGGGATTGTTTCCTCAGGTTCTCTTTCTGATCTTTCGTTATTAGTCTATAGGAATGCAAGAGATTTCTGTGCATTAATTTTGTAACCTGCAGCTTTATCAAATTCATTGATGAGCTCTAGTTGTTTTCTGGTAGCATCTTTAGGGTTTTCTGTGTATAGTATCATGTCATCTGAAAACAGTGACCGTTTTACTTCTTCATTTCCTATTTGGATTCCCTTTATTTCTTTTTCTTCTCTGCTTGCCACCGCCAGTGTCCTTGTCCCCACAGTGAGCCACAGCTGCCCCCCCACCTCTGCAGGAGACCCTCCAATAGTAGCAGGTAAGTCTGGCCCACTCTCTTATGAGGTTACCGCTTTTTTCCCTGGGTCCTGGTGTGCACAAGACCCTGTGTGTGCCCTCCAAGAGTAGAGTTTCTGTTTCTTGAAGTCCTGTGGAATTCCTGACGTCAAATCCCACTGTTCTTCAAAGCCACATTCTGTTCCGGCCTCTCCTCCCATTGCCAGACCGTCAAGCTGGGGAGCCTGTGTGGACCTCAGAACTTTTACTCGTGTGGGAGAACTTCTGTGATACAATTGTTTTTCAGTTTCTGAGTTGCCTATGCAGCATATGTGGGATTTGATTTCATTGCAGTTGAGCCCCTCCTGCCATTTCATTGGATGTAGGATATCTTTTTTGGTAGGTTCCAGCATTTCTTTGTCAGTGGTTGTTCAGCAGTTAGTTGTGATTTTGGTGTTTCTATAAGAAGGGAGATAGGGGGCTTCCCTGGTGGCGCAGTGGTTGCGCGTCCGCCTGCCGATGCAGGGGAACCGGGTTCGCGCCCCGGTCTGGGAGGACCCCACATGCCACGGAGCAGCTGGGCCCGTGAGCCATGGCCGCTGAGCCTGCGCGTCCGGAGCCTGTGCTCCGCAGCGGGAGAGGCCACAACAGAGGGAGGCCCGCACACCACAAAAAAAAAAAAAAAAAAAAAAGAAGGGAGAGCTCACATCCTTCTGCTTCGTCATCTTGTCTCCTCCTTGCTTTTTATTTTTATACCTTATATCTGAGTACATTTAATTCATTATAATAGCATAATTTTTTTTGATCCCCTACTAGTAGTAGTCACTGTTTTAGGTGCCGGAGATACATCATTAAGAAGGTAGGCAGGGGGCTTCCCTGGTGGCGCAGTGGTTGAGAGTCCACCTGCCGATGCAGGAGACATGGGTTCTTGCCCCGGTCCGGAGGATCCCACATGCCGCGGAGCAGCTGGGCCCGTGAGCCATGGCCGCTGAGCCTGCGCGTCCGGAGCCTGTGCTCCGCAGCGGGAGAGGCCACAACAGAGGGAGGCCCGCACACCACAAAAAAAAAAAAAAAAAAAAAAGAAGGGAGAGCTCACATCCTTCTGCTTCGTCATCTTGTCTCCTCCTTGCTTTTTATTTTTATACCTTATATCTGAGTACATTTAATTCATTATAATAGCATAATTTTTTTTGATCCCCTACTAGTAGTAGTCACTGAAAAAAAAAAAAAAAAAAAAAAAAAAAAAAAAAAAAAAAAAAAGAAGGTAGGCAGGATCTCTGTGCCTTTGAAGTTTCCATTCACTTGAAGCAATAACCCAATGAGCATAGGAGTCAGGGAGAAAGCTTAGAGCCAGGTCAGGGGAAATGCTACTGAGCTTTTTTAAAAAAATGTCACAAAACTTTGGAGTTAAGGAGAATTAATACTTCTTAGTGTAATCCTTATTTTGTAAATGAAAAAAACAGTCTAGAGTGGCTTGAATTTACCCTGAGCAGCAAACACCTAGCCTGAGACACAGGTCTAGAGCTCCAAATTTGCTTTTCTTTAACTACTACTTGAACTTCTCATAAATGATTTCTGAACTTTGAATCTTACTTGAAGATTCCACTGTTTAACAGAAGGTGAAAAAACTCTATATGACTAATAATGCTGTAGTAATTATAGCTTGTAATTCTCCCTAATATTTCATTTTGCTGTTAGCAGTTACCCATTTTATTGCTTACTGTTTGCATCTGTTTTTCTCTAGTGTTTTTAGAGTTTGTGTATATGCTCTACCTAGATCAAGAATAGCATTGAGAACCTTAGATTTCAGTTTTCCAAAGGACAGGATTTAGACAGAGTAATGAATTTCGTGCTATTAATTTATTTAGATCCAAGTTTAAAGAGGCAACTAATATGCTTTGAATGTTTAAAACAAATGACCCAGATTCAACACTGTGTTCTAGTCCTGTTATTAACTGGGAAATTTTAAACAATTCACTTAACCACTTAATTGCCTTATCTCTATAAGAAGAATCATAAATAATAATGGTAACTAATCAAAATAACATACTACTAATCTTGCTATACATACTTTTGTAGATTTTGGTGTAAGAAAATAAGAAAATTCATACTAAAAATTCTATGGAATCGAAAACACATTTCAATTTAAATGTCAAAACAGAAGGATGAAAGATTGTGACAAGGGGCAGAAAATGTGAAGTATCTAAATATGGTGTTTTCTGTTCAAAAGACATATGAGCTATAAGTTTACAATTTTGTCTTAATGTCAGAGGTAAAGAAAACCACAGATTCTTAGAAATCAAAGGATTTCTGATTATTTTGTCACCTTCCTTCTTTTACAATTCAAAGAACTGAGAAATAAGGCCACTAGCCAAAGTCTCACAGTAGAACTAAAACTCTGGTATTCTGATTGCCTGTATGTGTGTGTGTGTTTGTGTGTGTGTGTGTGTGTGTTTATATATACATAATATACATATACACAGAGATATATATATATATTTTTTTTTTCCCAATGTACCCTTTTGTCTCACAGAGACAAACAACTAGCACACTTAGTCTCAGTGTGTAGAAGGAAAACAGATAAATGATCATTGTGTAGAAGGAAAACAGATAAATGATCATTGGTTGCATCCAATTCAGTCATCAATTCAAATGATTGACATGTTCAAAATCTACTCTAGGCAATATACTGACAATCTCAGAAAAAAGACACATCACCGAGTACTCACTGAAAATTGCTGAGGATTGTGGATTCCCTTAACACAATGTATAGTGATGTGAATCCTTGGTCAAAGTTCCAATAACCCAAAACACTACAATTCCATTCTGTGATTAATCAGTGTCTACCTTCCTAGTGCCTTCAGCAGCTTAAGAAGCATCAGATGGCACTTTGCCAGAGTTGACAGCCTCCTCTCATCTGACACAAAACAAAGAAAAATGTGTTTCCCATATGTATTAACATCAACATCTGGTCCTATCAATGCAGGAAAAAACATAATCCTCTAAAAAGCAAATTCATAATATGTACTTCAAGGCCGGTACGTATCTTGCATTTCAATATGATACAAGTTTCAGCTCTCTTCTGATTTGGCTTTAGTCTCTCATTTAAAGGTTGCCAGCTGCAACAAGAGTGTTTGGAGGAGTCAACCTAGGACCACAGATAAGTCATTCTAGGATGAATGTTTGCTCTTGCTGAACAGCAGGATCCTACAAGCCAATTCAAAATGAGTGAAAATGTCATTATGCTTAGAAAGTTCAATTATAGATTCAATTGCATCTGCTATCCATCACTTTTAATCATTGTCATTGTCTGATAAGAGAACCAAAGAAAGAAAGCTCAGTATAGTGCTGACGGGTCTGTCTACAAAAACATTCAATTTGCCAACTCTTTTTCAGAGGGGAGAAAATAGATCAAGTGGCAGCCTGTGTGTGTTTTAATGACTTAGGCTTGCCGGGAAACATATATTACACAATGCAAAATAAAAGAAATTCCCCCTTTTTAATTTTTAAAAAATATTTATGTATTTATTTTTGCTTTGCTAGAGGAATTCACAAGTCCTCAAAGTAATCACCTATGAATTTCATGTTAAAGTTCAACATAAGCATTATAATGTACTTGTTATATAAAATAAGGTAGTAATCTGAGAAGTCTCTCAGAAATGCAACACCCCATTAGTGAAAGATTCTTAAGTTAAAGGGACTGAAAATAATAAGATAAATCAGATAGTTTTTATGAAGAAGTTGCCCACAGATACTTTTCAGCAGCTTTATTAGATTTAAATTATTTCTTTTTTTAAAAAATGCATTCTCCTGTGTAGGAGAAGATTTAATATCTTAATGTATCTTACTGTAATCATTTATACAGGTTGCTGTCTTCTTTATGTCTACCTGGGATCATACAACAGAAATGATAATTTTAATTGGGGTAAAGAAGAAAGAAAAGTTTAGTATGTAGAATATCTGAAACTACAGCAAATCATTCTCCAAACAACTATAGGAACATATGTTAAAACAAAACAATCACTGAAACAAAAATGTTAAACATTTCACTTCTCATTTTTATTAGGTCATATGTCATTGATTAAGAACATGAAATTTGCACAAAACTTCATTGTTAAAACATGTTTAAATCAGCTTGATTTTTTTTTTTTTTTAGCTAGATACCAACAAAAAGAAATAAATTCCCAGAAGAACATTTGCCACCTCAGCAAATCATCAGATTCAACAGTTATGTACCCCAGGTTATTCATACACCCACCCTGAAAGCTCACACAATAAAAAGAGGGTGATCATTGTGAAAGATAGTTTTAAAAAAAAGCACAACTAATTTTTTCAGTAGTTTTTTCAGATTTGCAAAACCTGATCTATAAACCTATCTGTAAAATAGAGTACCTCATAATCCTGACAAAACATTGACTTATAGTTAAGATCATCATTTTGGAATAGAAATTACAAGTAAGATAAAATCACTAAATGACTTGCCTGAAGCAGTAGTGACCAGCATAATAATTTTGAATAGTTTGAGTCTATTTCAGTTATTAATGTGAAATCTAGGAAAAGACAAAGATCTTATAGTATAGTTCTATTGTAATACATTTCTACAATATCAATAGCTGCTGATTATTTGGTACATATTATATTTGAAGCACTGTGCTGGATCTTTTCCATTTATAGATAGGGAACTAGAATAAAATGTTTATTTCATCAATGTTATGTAGCTAATAATTACTATAACTAGGATTCAAATGACTATCAAAAATCTTAATCTCTCCTAAGCTTATTTATCCTCCCTAGGGATCATGTCTGAGTATAATCCATAAAGCAGTTTTTCTAGATATTTCACAGAGCATTGTTTTGACCATCAAGGTAATGTTCACACCAAAACTATTTCATTCTTTCATTCACAATTTGTCCCTGGGCTGAGTATTCAATACAATGGTAAAACCAAAACACATGGGTCTTGTCCATAGGGACCTTTTTCTGTTTCATTTGGTTTTTGTTTTTTAGTAAAAGAAATAGATTTAAACCAAATAGTTGAATAGATATGTAATTATAAGTGGTGTAAGTGATATAAAGGAAAAGAGCAGGTTTAATTTGAGGGGGGATAGCAAGAGAAACTTGATTCAATATTGAGAACACAGGGAAAGTCACTCTAAGGAAGTGATATTTAACCAAATACCTAGTGGAAGAGCAGGGAAAGCCAAGGGAAGAGTGGGTCAGAAAAGTCTACACAGAGGAAACAGTGGTTGTGAAAACCTTGAGTTTGAAAGAAGTGGGTAATGAAACACATTAAAACACAAAAAAACACCAAAAAAATGATACTAGATCATCTTGATGGAGGAGAGTTTATCATGATTAGGTTAAAGGGATTGGGCAGGAGCACAGGGTTATTATGACTATAGGTGAGAGACTTGGAGTAACTGTCCATGACACAGGTGTCAGAAGAGAGGGCAGTGCAGACTGAGAGGCTATACATGTGAATTTTTTACATTTAAACCATTTTGACAAAGCAAGACCATCAAGTTTTTAGTTAGCCGTCACACTGTTTCACAATATGCAGTTACAAAATTCAAAGGCCATTATCAAACTAAGTACTATCGATGTCAAGTATGTGCCACTGGTAAACACTTATAGTGGAAATTAATTTTAAATATGTCAATGTAGATTGGTTTGAAATATTGTTAATGGAGAATATAATTATTTAATGTTTTGTCTAAATATGTTGACTTAAAGCACTTACCTGTGGTCATATACACAGAATTAATAAAAAATGACTTAAAAGATCATAGCTTCCACCCAAAACCAATCCTAATAAAACAAATGCAGTTTTGGTAAGATCTGTACAATGTCAGTGATATATAATTATTCATACATATAAAGGAAAATACAGAAATAAAAGTTACATTATTTAAAGTCACTACAATATATTCAAAATGTATTGGCAAAAAAAGAAAAGGCACTCTACTACTTTGTGTGTCTGAAACAACAAAACAAAACTGCACTCAGGGGCTTCCCTGGTGGTGCAGTGGTTGAGAATCTGCCTGCTAATGCAGGGGACACGGGTTCGAGCCCTGGTCTGGGAAGATCCCACATGACGCGGAGCAACTAGGCCTGTTAGCCACAACTACTGAGCCTGCGCATCTGGAACCTGTGCTCTGCAACAAGAGAGTCCGCGATAAAGGCCCGCGCACCGCGATGAAGAGTGGCCCCTGCTTGCCACAACTAGAGAAAGCCCTCGCACAGAAACGAAGACCCAACACAGCCAAAAAATAAATAAATAAACAAATGTGGGGTTTAAAAAACAAAAAAAGAACAAACTGCACTCAGTAACAAGGATATTCTATTTAGTAGAAATGCCACAAAAAAGCTATGTGATTAACAGTGTATGATTCTGGCAGAGGAAATAAAGTAAATGTAAAGTTTAACAAAATCTATGAGTTAGTATCTTAATCACTGGAAGTAGAATTAAGACTTGAGACCTTTCTTTTGTGTCTGTATGAATTCAGAAAGCTATACCTTAAGGCAACTATCTTCTTTCTTAAAAAGGTATATTTTAGTATAGATCAATTACATAGGAATGTCAGCTAAAGCCCACACACATTTCATTGTGAAGAACAAAAATACCTCAGCTATAAATCATCACAAACCTTTTGATATTTGGCAGTCAGTTTTGGGAGAAGATTTTTGAAATAATGTTTTTCTTTCAAATCCTAGAAAAGTCTAATTAAATGAATATAATTTTTATATTTATTATAGTCATTAACAACATAGCATATATTTTTCAAATTTGTATTTGTAATGGGAATCACAAACTGCCATAACATGACTTCCTTAGTTTTACAGCCTTTAGCAATCTCACTTATAACACATTCATAGCCTGATTCTCCTTGAGCCCTCATGAATCTTGATTTTACGGCATAAGCACAAATGCAATAGACACGGTTCTCATTTAAATTATGTGAAATTGATATTGTGCTGCATTCAAATGCCATAAGAATGTATCCGCTCATGGCAGGGGTGTCAGAGTCAATGGAGACTAAGGCCCTTAAGAGAGAATGCCCTAGACTTTACATTTTTACGAACTTCAGAAACCTTTCCAAAGAGAATTCTGATACTGTCAGAGTACTTCTAACACTGGATTTTGTTACAAGACATAATGCAGCCTTCCTAATGAAAGTTCACATAACCCACTGAAAGTACAGATGTTTTTAAATAATCTATTGTTGCTAGAGATCAAGAGTTTGTTTTATTGAGTGGCATTAAACTACCTTCTTGTGGGTCTCCGAAAAACCTATTTGCTCCTACTTATTCCCCAATGACATGAATATATCTATCATTTCACAAGATAGACAATCGAACTGTGTATAAATGTGAACCGCTTTCCAGAGATTAACAATGTATGTAGTTAATTCAGGGGGAAAAATTGTCTTCTGAAGTTGTTCAGAATGCTGCAGAAGAGCTGAATTCTACACTGCTGTTTCTCTTCTGCTATCAGAAAGTGACAATTAATTAGAAATGCTGTTCACTTTGTCCTTCTAAGATTAAGGCCAAAAATGTACTCTTAAGTGTCTTCTAGTGATTTCTTCTTCAAACCCCTACCTAATTCTATTATGTCTGGTTGCTAATATATTAATCACTTGTTTTACTGATGTTTAACCTTAGTTGGGTATGTTTTCAGTTCTGCTTATAAGCAGAGTAATCCATCCAATTTGCTTTTTCTATTGAAGTATAGTTGATGTAAAATATATTATAGGTGTACATTATAGTAATTCATAATTTTAAAGGTTATACTCCATTTATAGTTATTATAAAATATTGGCTATATTCCCTGTGTTGTACAATATATCCTTGTAGCTTTTTTTATGTATAATAGTTGGTACCTCTTAATCCCCTAGCCTCATATTGTCCCTCCCTGCTTCCCTCTCCCCACTGGTAACCACTAGTTTGTTCTCTGTAACTGTGAGTCTACTTCTTATTTGTTATATTCACTAGTTTGTTGTACTTTTTAAATTCCACATATAGGTGATGTCATACAGTATTTGTCTTTCTCTGCCTGACTTATTTCACTTAGCATAATATTTCTTTGATCACCTTCACAATCATTACTCTGAACTCTTTCTCAGGTAGATTGCCTATCTCCTCACTTAGTACTTCTTCTGGGGTTTTATCTTGTTCCTTCATCTGGAACATGTCCCTCTGCTGCCTCATTTTGCCTAAGTTGCTGTTTGTATTTTTATGTATCTGGTTGGTTAGTTATGTTTCTCAACGTTGGCCTTCTGTAGGAGACATCCTATGCATCCCAGCAGTGTACCTTGTTACCAAGCTATAATGTCTAGAGGTTTTCCCTATGAAGGCCATGTGAGTCCTTTTGTTATAGCAGGCTGACTCTGTGAGTAGTCTGGTAGTATTGTTTAGCCCCTAGTCCAGTTGGTTGCCAGGCCCTGCCTTGTGCAGAGGCTGCCAACTGCTTGTTGGTGGGGCCTGGTCATGAGGTGGCTGACTGCAGAACCCCAGGGGGTCCTGGGGCTAGTGCTGGCTCACTGGTGGGTGGTGTCAGGGTCCATAAGACTCTGAATCTGTTGCCTGCTCACTGATGGGTGAAGCCAGCTTCTTGGGTTAGTGCCAGACTATTGACAGGCAGAGCCAGGTCCTGGAGTCTGGCTGCAGGGCCCAGGGTTCCCAGAGCTAGTGTCAGATTGCTGGTGGTGGGTGTCCAGTTTGTGACACAGTTGGGTATGGGGTCCAAGTTGTCCTGAAGCTTGTGTTATTCTGCTAGTGAACAGGGTCAAGACCCAGCTGGTCCAATGGCAAGGTCTGGCCTGCTGTGGGCAGACTGGGTCTGTAGGCTACGGGGTTATGATTTTCTTGTGTCTGATGTCTGCCCCCTGGTGGGTGAGGCTGGCCCAGAGGCTAGTGCAGGCTTTCTGAAGTGCAGGGCTGGTGCCTGCTCACTGGTGGGTGGAGCTGGGTCTTGGCCTTCTAGTGGGCAGGACCATGTATAGAGGCAGCTGTGGGCTCAGGAAGTCCTTAGGCATCATCCTGTCTGCTGATGGGTGGGGCTGTGTCCCCACCCAGTTAGATGCTTGGCCTGAGGTGTCCCAGCACTGACATCTACAGGCTGTTGGGTGGAGCCAGGCTTTGGAGCTCATGAACTAGAGAGAGTATAGCACAACGGTGCCTGCTAGCACTAGTGCCCATGTGGGTTAGAAGGAGCTCCCCCAAATGGCTTCTTCCAGTGTCTGTGTCCCCAGTGTGAGTCACAGTCACCCCCTGCCTCTCTGGGAGACTCTCTAAGAATAGCATGTAGGTCTGGCCCAGGCTTCTATCAAATTACTGCTTTTTCCCTGGGTCCCAGTGTGTGTGAGATTTTGTGTGCGCCCTTTAAGCATGAAGTCTCTATTTCTCCCAGTCCTTTGGGACTCCTGAAATTAAGCCCCCCTGGCTTTCAAAGGCAAATGCTCTGGGGTCTCTTCTTCCCAATACAGGACCACCAAGCTGGGGAGCCCAAGATGGGGCTCAGAACTCTCGCTCCTGGAGGAGAACCTCTGCAATATGTTTATCCTCCATTTTGTGGGTTGCCCATCTCGGGGTGTGGGACTTGATTATATCATGAGTCCACCCCTCCTACCTGTCTCATTGTGGTTTCTTCTTCATGTCTTTAGTTGTAGAATATCTTTTCTGGTAGATTCTGGTCTTCTTCATCAATGGTTGTTCTGCAAATAGTTTCGATTTTGGTGTGCTCATGAGAGGAGATGAGCTCAGGGTCTTTCTACTCCACCATCTTGGCCAGTCTCCCACCCAAAACTACTTTTTTTTTTTTTTTTTTTTTTGTGGTGGGCGGGCCTCTCACTGTTGTGGCCTCTCCCATTGCAGAGCACAGGCTCCGGACACACAGGCTCAGCGGCCATGGCTCACAGGCCCAGCCGCTCCGCGGCATGTGGGATCCTCCCGAACCGGGGCACAAACCCGTGTCCTCTGCACCAGCAGGCGGACTCTCAACCACTGCGCCACCAGGGAAGCCCCCAAAACTACTTTTAATGTGATGAAAATTTAGGAGTTCCGTGACTCCAACTAAGGTTTATCATTAGAATTAAAGCATGACCAAAATGTCAATTATAGTGTTATATGAAAAAAAATCATGTGATGATGTCTACAGAAAATATGTAAATAAATTTGGAGAGTATTTATCAGGTGTAAAAAATAGTACTCAGTGAAATAACTTGTTTCATCAAACACTGTTCCTAGTGAGGGCAAGTGGATTGTAAGGATTTAAGTTTTAAGCAGACAAGTGTCTGAATCCTAGTTATGGTACTTATTATCGATGTGACAGTGACCAAGTTACTGAACATATTTTATTTCAAATCCATCATCTATAAAATGAAGTTAAGAAATAATCAATAAAAAGGAATGTTGTGCCATAAAAGTGAAATAAGTTTATCAGGTTTATCAAATGCTGATCAGGTAAGGTATGACCTAACTATCTGGCAGAGATTAGTATGACTATACTAGAATAACTATCCTATGTTAGAGAATATTTTAATCAGGTTTCCCCATGACCTGGAAAAAATATCTCTCAAAACCAGTAGTTCTCAAACTGTATATCAGAATCACCTAAAGAATTTTTTCAAACTTCACATGCTGATTACAGTATATGAGTTCTTTAAAAAATTGTGTTTTTTTCCCCCCTGAATTTCTATGAAGTGTTAGGGTGAGAATGAAGTGAAGCAGATATATTATCTCCCCAGGTGTGTTGAAGATTGACTCACCGTCAGATCAGCTCCATTTGAGACCTTCTGCTCACAACCATGTGTATCCCTTTTTTGGGCTACTATGTTCCAACACATCTGACAGATTCTGATTATGAATTTGTTGCCCTGTGATCTTGATAACATAAAGCATTGCGGGTTAGGAGAACATGAATTTTCTGGGAAAGATATAACTTCCACAGTTAAGTAATGAATCATTATCTTGTTAATTAGCATGATTCAGCCTCTTCAGAACAGATCCAGTCTGGCTATATCCAAAAATAGAGTTTCAAATCTGGAAACATTGAGGACCACATCCTGGCTAATGATGATTCCACAGGGCCACCACACGTGTTGTTGCTTTGCCAAGTTGAGCTTTTTGCTTTCCCTTATCTTTCTGCTTTTTCTGCATTTAATAAAGTTAAGAATGAATATAGAGCTATAGGGAGGTTCAAAATCATTTATATGGTAACGTTATTTTATAGTAAAAACTAGACAACTGAGTCTTTATATCACCCAGCATAAGCATATAGGGCAAATATGTTTTCTGAGGGGCACAGATCCCTATTTAGATGGGTTAGATGGATTTTTAGATCTCAGTCATGCTGACCGACAGCTTTAGAAGACTAGTTATTTATTTGAAGCTTATTACAGTTTCCCCTTCAGTATTGACAAATAGTTTTTGCCTGAGTATGTGGTTTCTTAGATCTGTATTTTAAATCTAATTTTAAAGTGATCTCTGCTTTTAAAATAAGGCCAGTTAACACCTCTTTAAGAGATGATTCATTGTCAAATTTAGTCAAGACTCCATCAATCCATTTAACCAGAGATTTAGAATTTTTTTCTATATTTCACATTAAATTATATCACATTAAATTTATTTTCAATACTTAGAGTAATATAGAAAAAAATTAAGCTATAATAATACATGGCAAAATATTCCAAATCAATAATTCGAACAAACATGTATATTCTGATGCAAAATGTGCAGAATTGGTTTGGTATTGGACAGAGTGACATACATACAAAATCTCTCCTACCCTTGCAAATTTTTTTAGGACAATGTGTTTGGAACCAGCATTAAAACTAAATACTCTCATTTTTTGTTTTTTATTCCATTTCTGTTAATCCCTTCTTATATTTATGAACCATTTAAACACTGAAGATTCTAGCCATCTCCCTTATATTTGACTTAGTATAAGGCATAAGGAAAGTATCCAATTCTCCTCTTTCTACAATTTCCAGCTGAGAGCCACAATTAGATCTACCATTTCTCTGTCATACCTCCTGTCAGTAGAGAGTACTAAACATTAAAAGGGCAATATTTGAAAATGGCAAGTAGTGCACAAGACTGGGATTCAAGGTTCAACTTTACTGGTACTACCACTGAGTAAGTTTTGATATGTGATTTTTATTTCTCCCTACTTCCATTTCCTCATCTGGAAAAAGGCAGGTCATAACAAAGGACATTTACTGAGTATTTACTCATGCTAGCAATTCACATATGCACTTTTAATTCACTCTAATGAATACAGGAGATGGGTAATATCCTATTTTAAGGAGGGGGAAACAGGATCTGAGATACTAATAAACTTATCAGAGACTGTAGAACCAGAAAGTTTCAGTGCTGATTTCAACCAGGTCTGCTTCTATCCTAAATCCATACAGTTCTGCTACTATTAATAACTACCTCAGAGATATTATTAAATAGTGATTGTAAAAATTTTTGTATAAAATATAAAGTGACATAGAAATGGTAGCTATCATTGGAACTTATGGTGCTCTGACATTGTCTAGTCTCTCAAGGCTTCTGTATATGTATTGGACATTGATCAGCACCCAAGTTTAAAGATAAGATAAAAATTCATGCTCCAGAATTCACTTCCTTTGGAAGGTTTGAATTATTTATAGTAATAAGGAGAGAGTGTAAAATGTGGAAATCATTTAGACTAGGTTGGAAGATACTATGATCATTAAAATTATCTTTAAACATACAAAATTAAAGGATCATAATATTTATTTGCTGTTGCTTATCAAAACATTGAAATAACAGTTGTATGAACTGTATTTTGAGTACATATGTGTATACGTGTATTTTAAAAAAGCTAATTATAAAATATGCTGAGTGGTAGGTTTTGTGATCTGTGTTTATGCACATTATATATATATATATGTTTATGTATTACATAGTTTATACAGTTTAACTATCTTTATATGTCATAGACATGGGCAAAATTTTAGAAGGTTTCACTCCAAAGAGATGATTCTTCTGGTATATTGGTGTTTTAGGTCATTTTTTCTTAATTGAGCTTTTCTCAGTTTTCTTTGACTTCTGAATCAAGTAGAATTATTTCCTTAAATAGAAAAAATACATATTATTAATAAAAAATTCTATTAGCCAATTGCACAGAATTTTCCTTACAATTAAACAGGGAAACAGCTAGCAATTCATGAAAACAAGCCTTTTTGATCTAGCATCATAAAGTAATTTATAGCAACTTAAAAGACAAAAAAGTACAGTTCTTATTTATATTCAATTACTATTTTGTTTTTATACTGATCCTATGTTGACCTTTTGCAAATAGAGGATTTTAAGATTTACTTGTAAAGAGAGAGAAAGTGGTTGCATAGTTAGCTGTTAACCACAGCATTAGTTAAGTTAAATACAAGGTGGCCTTTAGAAAACATTTTCTAAAATGGTGTATTTTGATAGTACTTAGTATATCAGAATATTGAAATCACTCTTAGAGTGCAGAGAAATAACTTCTTTGTTCATCTACAGTAAGAGTTCTTAAAGTTGATACTGTGTATGTACTGGATGAGCAGAACCAGACAACACTTCAGAAGGTATTTTTATGCTATATACTGGAATAGAAGTTTCAGTACTATAGGGTATTTTTCTAACTGACTTCAAAAGAATTTTGGTAAACAGTCTTTTCTGTGCCTTTAACTTTATTTATATTTATGCTTTTGTTTGCATATGGTGAGATTATTGTTCTCATACTCAACATTGAACTGAAATTAACTATAAACACTAGGACGTAGGGCACAGCATTATATTATTTTCAACTAAAAGAGGGGAGGGAGGGCGTTGTTTACATTTTCTTAGTCACCCTGTGCACTCAATTAATCATTTCAGATATTCCACTTAGAGCCTAACTAAATCCTTATGGCTTTGATAGTTTGAAACAAATGCCTTTAATAAAAAAGCACATCATCCAGGATATGTGTTAATAATTATGTTTTGTATTCAAATAGGGAGAAAGAAACAAGATACTGGAGATTAATTTATTGATGAAGGGAGGAAAGTTCACTTAAGGAATCCTAAATATGAGGTCATGTTACTTCAAGGAGAGAATTTAGTTAAAATGGTAGTGCTCCCAGATGCTTTGTAAAGCAAAGCAAATACAATTATATATATTTATTTATTTATTTATTTATTTTTGGCTGTGTTGGTCTTCCTTGAGTGCAAGCTTTCTCTAGTTGTGGTGAGTGTGGGCTGCTCTTTGTTGCGGTGCGCAGTCTTCTCATTGTGGTGGCTTCCCTTGTTGCAGAGCATGGGCTCTAGGCACGCAAGCTTCAGTAGTTGTGGCACTTGGGCTCAGAAGTTGTGGCTTGCGGGCTCTAGAGTGCAGGCTCAGTAGTTGTGGCACACGGGCTTAGTTGCTCCACGACATGTGGGATCTTCCTGGACTAGGGCTCGAACCTGTGTCCCCTGCATTGGCAGGTGATTCTTAACCACTGCACCACCAGGGAAGTCCCGCAAATACAATTTTTTTTAAGATTCTCACCTTCAATGGCTACCTTCAGGAATTTCTAGAGATAGTGCTCCAAGAATAACAAAATCACAGTGGCAAAAACAAAGAAACAAAAATAATAACAACAAACACAAGCCATCATGAATGACAGAAAAAAAAAAGACAAAGCTGAGATGCACAACGATTTCAGATATTGAAATTATCAAGCATAATGTTAAAAATATGTTTAAGGCAATAAGTAGAAATTTAAAATATGAGTAAAGGGTAAGGGGTTAAAAATTTGCAAGCATATATGAATACAATGTAAATGCATGTAAAAATCCTACAAATTAAACAGCAATTTTATGTAAATAATATTAACAGTGGACTATAAGAAGCTGCAGGGAATTTATATCCTGAAAAATTGATGTAAAGAAATTATCAAAATTATAACAGGGAAACAGAGGTTAAAAACATGAAAACATTGAGTAGAGACATAGAGAGCAGAGAGAATGTGTAATATACATCCAGTTGGGGCTTTTGAAGGAAAAGAGAAAGAAAATGAAAGAGATAATATTCAAGAAAATGGATGAGAATTTTTCATAAATAATTAAGTGCAATATGCCAGTGATTCGACAAGGCTGCTGAATCCCCGCAAAAATATAAGGATAAATACACACCTAGATACAACAAAATAAAATATAGAACACCTAACACAAAAAGAAAATTCTAAAAGCAGCCAGAAAAAAAAAGACGATTAACTTCTGTGGAATTGATATTAAAGTGACTCCTGAACTTTCCAACAGAAATAGTGGAAGCCAGAATACAATGGAGTAACATCTTCAACACACTATGAGAAAATGAATGTCAACATCAGATATTGTATGAATGCAAAATACCTTTCAAAAGTTAGAATCAAATAACATTTTAAACAAAACATTTTAAAACTAACAGAAATTTACTGAGAAAATAAAAATTAAAGGATATACATAAAGATATAAGGGCAATTATCCTAAACAAAATGTCTGAAATGCATTAAAGTATACTTTGTAACAAAAGTTATAGATGTGACGTTTTAATCCAAGCTCTTAAATGTCTTGCTTTTTAAAATAAATAATGTTGCCATTAAGTACAACTCAAAACAATGAAAGAGAAAAAATAATGGGTGTGGAGAAGATCATGAATTTATTTTTTATTTTTGTTCAGCTTCAAGTGCCTTTGAGAGATCCATGCCAAAATGCCAAGTACAAAACTCATGAGAGATCCCTGGGCTGGAGATAAAATATGTGAATAATATGCTTACAAGTGGTCACTGTCAATAATGGGCATGGATGAGATCATTCTAGGAGAGGATGTAAAATGAAAAGGAAATAGACTAGGACTTGGCATTGAAGAACTGCAACATTTAATAAAGAATCTTGCTTGTGAATTGAACATTTGAATTAGTTTTTTAAAGTGATTTTTACTTCCTAGAGATTTAGTTCATATTAATATATTTCTCTATCCAATGTTAATCCCAATTTCTTCCCCTCAATATGATATTGAGCCAAACAATGCTCTAGAGTCCATAAAACTCCTAAAATTAGACGCAAATATAAAGTATTACATTATTGAAAATCATTAGTCAATTCAATGAGTCTTAATTGTATTAATAAAACACATTAAATAACTGATCCATGATTCATTTATCACTTCTCCAAGGAAAATTGCCAAGCCTACATTCCATGCAGCTATCAAAAGTCACTAATTAGCATTGCCACCCCTGTACTTCCCAAATTCCCATTCCAGGGAGGGGAGAGTAGTTCCTTGGCATTGAGATAACATCTGATAGCCTTGACCACCAAAGCTCAGTGGGTGTCAACTACGAGATGATCTAACTGAAAACTCTACACAGGATATCAAATTTGTAAACTATGTAGGTGTAAATTTTATTTTTTTCTTGTTAAATGGCACATTCTTGCTGTTTTCAAACCCAAGATCTTTAGTGCCTCTTTTCAAACGTAAGCTATGTTTCCTCTTAAGCTCCCTCATCTAATTATACTTACCTTTCATTACTATCTGTGCAAAAGTTCCCTTCCAGACCAGCTAACATGGTTTTTTTCCTGTTGATACATTTTGAGTGTTTGTTCTTGAACTTTGTGTAAGTCTTTGCTCTAGACTGGAATCAACTCCACCCTTTCCCCAACCATTTTCTCCTCCAAACTTTAAAATACCTATTTAAAAATCCCTGGTAGGTGCACTCATTTTAACAATTATTGGACTTTAGTCATCTCAATGACCAAAGATAGTAATCTCAATGATCTTAATGTCTCTTTCAGAACTTAAGTACATAATTTCTTCTATAGGCATTTGGCAAATTTTCTGTCCTACATTTTAACATGTATTTGCCCTGTATTTCCCCCTTCTGTATAAATTTTAGTTACTCAATATTTTTCATAGGACCTAATAAAATGTCATTCACAAATCAGGAAAGAGCAAAACACTCATTGTTATCTATTCTGGTTGATCATTGAATAGTAGCTTGTTTTTCTAACGAATCTATTCACTTTGAGAACCATCTGATTTCTAAAATTTGATAGCATTTTATGTATAGTCTTTTAGCTGTCCAGTGGGGAAAAGCTACATTTATACAATGTAAACTTTTATCTGTGATACTACAAAACAGGCACACTAAATATTTGCCATAATAAAGAGTCTTAAAATGTG
Source organism: Physeter macrocephalus (assembly GCF_002837175.3). Lineage (NCBI taxonomy): Eukaryota > Metazoa > Chordata > Mammalia > Artiodactyla > Physeteridae > Physeter > Physeter macrocephalus. The sequence continues at coordinate 44,990,248 of NC_041220.1, read as the reverse complement.
TAGCAATCCAGAAGCTAATCTGATTGAAAACACTTCAGCATCTTACTTCAGAGTGATAGGCTTGACTATGTGCAAATTGTTTAGGAAAAGTCCCTAGATAGTTAGTTGAGATCTCAATACTTGCCTTGGAAAGAGTCATCATAAATAAAGATATGCTTCCTTGATTTATCAATGAATATTTCTGCTCTTTCTTTTGAATAGTAAATCATGTTGAGAAAACACGCACATATAAATGTGTCAAGGCATATTATGGCATGACAATAGATTGTCAGCATATTTACAGATGCCATTATTATAGTAAATGGATGATTGATGAAAAGACGCACTGACCTAGAATTAAAAGAAAAAAACCTTAAAAAAGTTCCAAATTCCAAGCTACTACATTCAGTAATATTCATAGGGCCACAGTGGTTAGATGTTGTATCTGTTTGCAAAAAATATAATGGCATTTGACAGATGTCATAAGATTTTCAACACAATAGCATAGCTAATAGGGAACTTATAATAACTTTAAAAAAATGTTTTAGTGGCTGAATTTAAACTGTCATTACTTCCAACTCTCTAATAGTATTGAGGTGATACATGGTCACGTGAAAAGTACTTTATGCTATTTTAAAGGAAGTTATTATACATTTCTAAAAATCTCACATCAAAGACATTAAATATGTTGTATAAATATGCTCTATAACAAGCTGTACAGAGGTCAAATGAAATACAACTATAAAACAAATACATTAACCATCTCCTCTTATAAATTAACCATGTCCACTTATTATGATTGGTTAAATGTAAAATAATAACTTGGTATTAAACGGGAACTTACTTTAATTCATGTTCAAGACTGTTCAGGAACATAATTTATAAATATTCTTAACACAAATACAATGAAATCTACAAATATGTACTGCTAATGTACAGCAAAGAGACTTTGTGGTAGAGTACTATACTTTTGCAACTAATTAAGAGAAAAATATGGAAATGTAATTCCACTAGGGCTAGTAGCTACTGATATTGCCTATTTTCATATTCAATTTTCTTTGCTCCTGAATGGCATTTTTGATATTGTACTAAAAATAGATTTTCCCCTTGACAGGAAAAATCTTCCAAAATAAATAGGATGTTATTAAAAATGAAAACAAAATTATTAAATGTTAGATTGTATTTGTGTACAAATAAGGATTATTTCTAGGCCTATTCACATCTGTTTCATATTTTTCTTTCTCTTTTTGTTATTATTTTATTAGTATGTTCTGTGTCTTAGAGGGCACATATGCATGTGCATGCTTTAGTAAGAGGAAGGATGGATTCTGAGTGGCAGAAAAGTATCTTTTCTATAACATTGTCTTAGTGGTGAAAAACCAGTTGTGTTTCCCATGTATCACCCAATTATTTTCCATAAAATATTTCTAGAATTATTTTTATGCTCTAAATAATTGAATATGTAAAAATTTAGTCATTGCTCAGATCATTGTAATAGTATTTTAAGGCTGCTGATATTAAATGCATATTTTAAAGCTCTTATCATAGTCATTTTGATCTATATCCTAATTCATTCCATGTTGCCTTAATGAGTTGATTGTGCTCATGAAAAAGTGTCTGGAAGTTTGTTTAGAGTGCTTGAAAATGGTTTACTTCCTTTTCTTTTATCTGTTAAACGCATATTGCATTTTGAAGAATATCTAACAGCATGATTGACACAGTATTTCAACTTCAGGGTAAATTCATTTTATGCAAGAAAAAATAAGTTACATAACAACATATTTAAAATCATATGAGATAAGTAGGAAAAAAACCCAGGCTGAAAGAGGAGTTTAAATGATTATGATTCTATTGTACCTTTGGGGTTTTTATTAGCAAAGGGCAAAATACGAATTGAAAACCAAAATGTCCTACATCCAAAGATTTAGCGTAGTCTTATATACGCGTTAGTTATTTAATAAGTGTTTACTAAAACTGATGATGTCTAAATATTCTTCCAAATGTTTGTAATATTGAAAGATGTTTTCTATACCACCTAGAAAATTATTTTATTTTCAATATACTGTAGATAAAAAAATAATTATTTAGTGTTAGTACCTTGAAATTTATCTTCTGAAGGCCTTCCCATATAGAGGCAAATCTTTATTGATTTTGTGATTTAAGCATAGGCCAGTGTACTCAATACAATCTCCCACTGGCTTTGTTGAATTGTACAGCATATTATGTCTTTCACATTGTTACAATATATTACTTTTCCCAGAGGAATACATCAGCTTGTAGACTTTTACTTACTTTCTATTATCTATAAAATATCTGCATAAGATTTTTAAATTTTCTTTAAGAAAACTACCTAAAGTAGAGCTCAATAATTTTCCTCCAACTTTCTTAAAATTCTTTTTGCTGCCAACTTCCCTATCTTCATAGGTTACCTCCCCATGTTCCTGATCTCAAGAGTTCATAATTTTGTAATCCATTCTACACTTTTTCTTTTAGCCAAACAGCAACATCCACAGGTGTCAACAAAAGTTCTGTTTATAGGAGCAAATGCCACTGAAAGGAGAATATTATTCAGTATGTTTAAAAGTTCCATATGATAATTTATCTGAATTCCCTTTTCACTATTTTAATTAATTTTATTGAAAATCAGGACAGAAGCATATTTTATTGATATTGTTTTCCTAAATAAACTCAAGAATATTTTAAACATGCACATAATACCCATATCATTTTAATAATAAGTACATGGGTTTTAGAATGCTAAGACAAAAATTAAAAGAAGAAAATAATAATAAAACTTGTAAAGGCAGGAATAAATAAAGGTCATTAGTACTATAGTAACCTTACTAATGTATTTAATAGACTCTATCAAAAAATCACAAAAGCAATAAAATGATATTTAGAATATTACTGTAACAATATGAAGATACTCAAGAAAAAAGCTTACCACTTTGAAATACATTTAAATATATAAAAATAGGTAAAGAAGATACAAAAGTGTGCATTTTCAGAATAACTAGTGTTGGCTGCAATTCCAGGGAGTACTAGGAGCTAAAATTAGAAAGAGTTGCTTGTTTTATGGTCATAGAATATTCTCAGTTATACAATTGCCAATATCTTTAAAGAACTGAATGTGATAATAATATTACAAATAGTACTATTTTCAACAAATATCATACTTACAAATCTAGCCTAAACATTTTTTATTAGTAAGAAACAAATTATATCTAAATGTTCTTAATATCAGAGTTTCAGGCTTGTGTTCCCCCCAAATTTCTATGTTGAAATCCTAATTCCCCAATGTGATGGTATTTAGAGATGAGGCCTTTCAAAGGTGATTAGGTCATAAGTGTGGAACCCTTATGAATAGGATTAGCACCCCTATAAAAGCGACTCCAGAGAACTTTCTAGCCCCTTCTGCCATTTGAGGACACAGCAAAAAGATGGCCCATGATGTCTGGTGAGGAAGGAGACTTACAAGACACCATATCTGTCACCATCTTGATCTGGGACTTCCTTGCCTCCAGAATTGTGAGAAATAAATGTTTGTTTAAGCCATGCACTCGATGGTATTTTTGTTAAAGCAGCCCAAACTAACTAAGACAAGGCCGGAGCCCCTTCTCTTTCATCTGAATTGATTCATTTTTATACTTAGCATTCTTTCATTCAGTAGGTATTTATTGAGACCCCATTATATGTTGAAGGGAGAAGATGCACTGATTTCATCACTGTTCTCCCTGTTATGCTCTCTTTCTTGAAGACATTTAAATTCTGTTTTCTAGATTTTTATTCATTATTACACAGGCCTTGTTATTTTATTATTCATTCTGATTGTCCCAGCACCCTGGTCTTTTATTTTCTTGACTTCCTCACCTACAGTGATCTTATTCCTAACCTTTTCTCACCTCTCAACTCCTACATTCATATCTTAAACACTACCAATAATGTCACCACATTCAGGCCTCAACTGAAATCATCCTTCTCTGTGACTACCCCCTCTTTCTGGTCCATTTCTTTTAATACTACTCTTCTACAAAATTTGAACTCTACCAGGCACTATCACATTAACTTTTTTCATATCATCACTTAATTCTTAACTAGCATTTTAAATTATTATTGTGGTAAATTTTAACATGAGTCCTACTCTCTTAGCAAAGTGTTAAGTGTAAAATATGATATTGTTATCTATAGGCATAATGTTGTCCAGCGTATCTCTAGAATTTATTCATCTTGAATAACTGAAGTTTAAATCCATTGAAGAGCACCTCTCCATTTGCATCTCCCCCAAACCTTTGGCAACAACCATTATATTCTCTATTTCTATGAATTTGGCTATTTTAGGTACCTCATATAAGTGGAATCATGCAGTATTTGTCCTCCTGTGACATATTAGAATTTACATCCAGAAGTGGAACTTCTGAATCATGTGGTACTTCTACCATACTGTTTTCTATAGCAGCTGCACCATTTTATATTCTGACCCGTAGTACACAAGAGTTTGTTTTATAATGGCCATCCTAACATGTGTGAGGTGATATCTTGTACGGTTTATTTGCATTTCCCTGATAATTAGTGATATTGAGCATATTTTCATATACCTATTGGCCATTTGTATGTCTTCTTTGGAGAAATATTGCTTGAAGTCCTTTGCCCATTTAAAAAATCAGGTTGTTTTGTGGTTTTGTTCTTTTTTGCTATTAAGTTATAGGGGTCCCTTTATATAATTTGGATATTAACCTTTTATCAAATACAGGGCTTGAAATATTTTCTCCATTCTGTAGATTGTCTTTTCACTTTGTTGTTTCCTTTGCTATTCAGAAGCTTTTGAGTTTGATATAGTCTCACTTGTCTATTTGGCTTTTATTACTATATTTGTGTATTCTTTAATTTCTTTCATCAATATTTGTAGTTTTCAGTGTACAAGTCTTTTACCTCTTTAGATAAGTTTATTTTTAAGTATTTATTCTTTTCTATGATATTGTAAATACAATTGTTTTCATAATTTATTCTTTAGATAGTTCATTGTTAGTGTATAAAGATGCAACTGAGTTTTGTATGCTGATTTTGTATCCTGCAACTTTGCTGAATTTAGTTATTACTTCTAATTGTATGTGTGTGCAATCTTTAGTTTTGTACATACAAGATCATGTCATCTGCAAACAGAGATAATTTTTTTCTTTCCAATGTGGATGCCCTTTTGCTTTTTCTTGTCTAATTGCTCTGGCTAGAACTTCCAGTACCATACTGAATAAAAGTGGCTAGAGTGAGTACCCTTGCCTTGTTCCTCATCTTAGAAACTTTTGTTTCATGTGCTGTCATGGTAAGTCACCATTTTGTATGCCACCTCACCATCCTTGGCTTCTTTCTTCCTCCACTGTACTTTTATTTTTGAGGTGATTTGTTATATGACAAGAACTGTCTACTAAATCTCTCAGAGTCTATCACTTAGTAGCCACAGTGATGCTTTTTAATGATAATTCAGATCATAACACTTTATTCCTTAAAATATCTAATGAATTTAAATTATAAATACAAAATACAACATACAGACAATGGAACCTACATAATCTAGTCTTTAGTTTCCTCTTGTCTATACCACCTATGGCTCTATCCCTACTGGCCTTCCTATTCATCTTTGAAAATATAATACTAATTCTTTCTTCAGCATTTTTGCCATGCCATTCTCTATTCTTGGATCACTCTATTCCAGATTTTTACATGGCTCACTTTTTTGTGATTTAGGTTGCTGCTCAAATGTAACCTTCATAAGAAGGCCTTCTCTAACCACTCTATTTAAAATTGTACCTATTTCCATTCTATTTTCTATCTTGCTGTGTGTTTTTCTTCCCATAGCTCTTATCACTTTTTGGCATTCTATTCATACCAATGTATTCAATATATTGTTTCTGGTGTACTAGATTATAAGCTCTAGGTAGGCCTGGACTTTATCTTTTGTATTCACTACTGGATTACTAGTGACTAGAAGAGTGTCTGGCATTTAGTAAGCATTCACAACTATTTTCTGCATGAATAGCATGGGAACAATATGGCTGAGAACTGATACCAGGAGAAAAATGGGAGTAAAAACATTCCAGGTAATGTGAATAATACATGCTTAAAGTAGCAAGCATACTGGGAGTTTGAGTAACTGAAAGAACACCAGGTTAACAGGATATGTGATGAGTAGAAGTAAAGTACACATGGAAAGGAGTCCTTAGAGAGTCTATACTAGTTAAAATCTGGATTATGCTAATTGTCAAAGTCCATACTATGGGCTTTATCTATGAATTTTATCTTAAATGCATCAGGAAGCCATTGAAAGATTTTAAACAGTAGAATGACATGTACCCATTATGTTTTAAAAGTATTTCTGAAGAAATAGTTATTTGTATAGAAACACAAATCATTTTACAAATGAAACTCAAAAGAGAAATGGAAAATCTCTGCTGTAATATTTACCTGTTTTAAAAAACCGTATAAGAGACTATACATATATACCTGGGATTTCAGCTGAAAATTATATACCAGGGTGATAACACAGGTAAGACAATGAACAATAAAATTTGCTACATCATTAAAAAAAACATAGAATATTTATTGCAGTTTACTGTCCTCATGGTTCTGTATCCTAAAAATTTGTTCTCAGAGTAACATGCCCACATGGAATAATGATTGTTTATATGCGAGTTTATTTTAATCATTAAGATGGCATCTTTCATATCTCTTCTAAACGGAAAAGGCTATCTTGACAAAGGAAAAGAAAAAATAATTTCCCATAAAAACATTGATATATCAGAAAATCCCTGCTACCTCAGTGTTTGTATGTGATTATCATCCATTATTATATATTAACATGCTTTTTTATAGTGCCTGAACACTAATTAAAGACAATTAAATATTGTTTGTCTGAAAAAACAGCAGTTATTTCTTGAAATATATGTCCTCAATAAATCACAAAAAATGATTTAACAGATGGCACTAATATCAACACAGAACTTTCAGCAGCAGTATCAGAGTTTGACTTCTGGTTTCTAAAGAAAATACCAAAATCATTATTGAAAAAATTAAATGCTTTCTCCTTCTCTTTCCTCTCCACACTTTGGGCCGTATCAACATTTATAAACCATGAGTAGGTATGCAATTTAGAGTTAGAGATGTAGACATATATCAGTATGTCATAAACATAGACAATGATACATTCAGCTTATAAATCAACTCCTAACTGAAACAATTAATTCCTATGATAATTCCAGCATGCTAACCCTTTACCACACCTATTAAAGAATTTGTCCCTAAAGCACATTTATTTGACTAGAGTAGAAGAAATAGGCTTGAAAACAGTCAGGAATGTGGTAGCTCCAGAAGGTTACTGGAACAACTTGACATCAGGCTCTGAGTAACTATTTTTCCTTGCACCACTTTTTCTAGATTCTCAGTCCCTAGACTAGAGAGAAGAATTCTATTGCCTGAGCATTCCTTGGCATTGAGACTATGAGTCTAGTGGAGAAAATCTCAAAGTATTCAATAATTTTTGTAGTGAGAAAATAGAAAAATTTTTTCAAATTTTAAGAAATTTTTAAAATTTTTTGTTGTTGAGAATAATTGACATACAACATTATATTAGTTTCAGGTATACAACATAATGATTTGGTATTTCTATATGTATGAAATGATCACCACAATAAGTCTAGTTAACATCCATCACTACATATAGTAACACATTTTTTTCTTGTCATGAGAACTTTTAAGATCTACTTCCATAGCAATTTTCAAATATACAATACAGTATACATAGTCACTGTGCTGTCATTACATCCCTGTGACAATTATAACTGGAAGTTTGTACCTTTTGAAAACTTTCACCCATTTCACCTATCTCTTCATAAGGATAGGCACCTCTGGCAACCACCAATCTGTTCTCTATATCTCGGAGTTTGGAGTTTTGCTTTGTTTTTAGATTCCACATATAAGTCAGATTATAGGGTATTTGTCTATGTCTCTCTGATGTATTTCCCTTAGCATAATGCTCTCAAGGTCCATCCATATTGTGGCAAATGGCAAGATTTTCTTTTTTTTTATGGCTGAATAATATCCTGTTTTATATATATATATGCTACATCTTCTTTATCCATTCATCTTTTGGTGGACACTTAGGATGTTTCCATATCTTGGCCATTTTAAGTAATGTTGCAGTGAATGCTGGGGTGCAGATATCTTTTTGACAGATTGTTTTGTTCCCTTCACATATATTCCAGAAGTGGAATTGTTGTATTATATGGTAGTTCAATTTTTAACTTTTGGAGCAAACTCCATACTGTTTCCCATAATAGCTTCACCAATTTAATTTCCTATCAACAGTGCACAAGGGTTTCCTTTTCTTCACATCCTTGCCAACATTCATTATCTCTTGTCTTTTTGGTAACAGCCATTCTAACAGAAGTGTGGTGATATCCCATTGTGGTTTTGATTTATATTTCCCTGGTGATTAGTGATACTGTGCACATTTCATGTACTTGTTGGCCATTTGTATGTCTTCTTTGGAAAAATGTCTGTTCAGATCCTCTGCCACTTTAATCAGGTTTTGTTCATTTGCTACTGAGTTTTATGAAATCTTTACATATCTTGGATATTAACTTGTTATCAGATGATTTCCAAATATTTTCTCCATTTTGTTAAGTTACCTCTTTTAGATGATGGTTTCCTTTGCTCTGCAGAAAGCTTTGAGTTGATGTGGTTCTACTTTTTCTTTTAAGTTTTGTTGCCATTGCTTTTGGTATCAAATCCAAAAAATCATTGTCAAAACCAATGTCAAGGAGCTTACTGCCTATATTTTCTTCTAGGAGTTTTATGGTTTCAGGTCTTACCTTCAAGTTTTTAATGCATTTTGAGTTAACTTTTGTGTATGGTGTAAGATAGTCAGTTTCATTATTTTGCATAAAAACTGAGTTGTTCAGTTTTCCCAACACAATTTATTGAAGAGACTGTCTTTTCCCTGTTGCATATTCTTAGTTCCTTTGCCATAAATTAATTGACCATATATGGTTGAGTTTATATCTGGGCTCTCTAATGTTGTCCATTGATCGATCTGTCTGTGTTTGTCAATGCCATACTGTTTTGATGTCTATCGCTTTGTAATATAGTTTAAAATCAGGAAGCATGATGCCTCCAGCTTTGTTCTTCTTTCTCAAGGCTGCTTTGGTTATTTTAGTTTTTTGCAGTTTCATACAAATTTTGACATTGTTTGTTCTAGTTCTGTGAAAAATGCCATTGGAATTTTTATAGGGACTATGTTGAGTCTGTAGGTTGCCTTGGGTGATATGGACATTTTTGCAATATTATTTCTTCTGACACATGAGCATGGGATATCTTTCCATTTATATGTCTTTGACAATTTCTTTAATCACTGTCATGTAGTTTTCAGTGTAAAGGTCTTGTACAGGTTTTCATTTCCCTGGTTAAATTTATTCCTAGGTATTTTATTATTTTTTATGGAATTGTAATGGAATTGTTTTCTTAATTTCTCTTTCTGATAGTTATTAGTGTATAGAAACACAACAGATTTCTGTATATTGACTTTTATATCCAGCAACTTTACTTAATTCATTTATTAGTACAAACAGTTATTTTGGTGGAGTCTTTAGGATTTTCTCTACACAATAACATGTGTTTTGCAAGCAGTGAGAGTTGTACTTCTTCCTTTCCATTTTGGATGCCTTCTTTTTCCTTTTTCTTGCCTAATTCCTCTGGCTATGACTTCAGTACTATGTTGAATAAAAGTGGTAAAAGTAGGCATGCTTGTTGGTTCCTGATATTAGAGGAAGTTCTCTCAGCTTTTTACTGTTGAGTACAATGTTACAAGTAGGCTCGTCATACATAGCCTTTATTATGTTGATATATGTTCTTTCTATACCCACTTTGTTGAGAGTTTTTATCATAACTGGATGTTGAATTTAGTCAAATTTTTTTTTCTGTGTATATTAAGATAATCATATATTTCTCTATCATTTCCTAAATGTGTTGTGTCACATTGATATGCAGATGCTGTATCATCCTTGCATTCCTGGCGTAAATCCCCCTTGCTCATACTATATGATTCTTTTAATGTATTGTTGAATATGATTTGGTAGTATTTTGTTGAGGATTTTACATCTATACTTCATCAGGGATATGGGCCTGAAATTTTCTTGTGGTATCTTTCTCAGGTTTCTGCATCAGGGTAATGCTGTCCTCATAAAATGTTCAGAAGTGTTCCCTCCTTTTCTAGCTTTTGGAAGAATTTGTGAGGATTTGTATTAATTCCTTAGATATTTGGCAGAATTCACCAGTGAAGTCAACTCGTTCTGGAATTTTTGGTTTTGGGGAGGTTTATGATTATTAATTCAATCTCCCTACTAGTAATCAGTCTGTTCAGAGTTTCTATTTCTTCATGATTCAGTCTTGGAAGGTTGTATGTTTCTAGAAATTTCTCCATTTCATCTAGGGTATCAATTTTTGTCATATAATTTTTTATAGTAGTCTTTTATGATACTTTGTATTTCTTTAGTATCAGCAGTGACAGCTCTTTCATTTCTGGTTTCAATTGAATCCTCTTTAATTTTCTTCTTGGTGAGTCTACCTAAAGGTTTGTTAATTTTGTTTAACTTTTTAAAAAAGCAGCTCTTGTTTTCATTGGTCTTTTCTATTGTATTTTTTTCCCTCTATTTTACTTATATCTACTCTGATCTCTATTTTCTTCCTCCTACTAACTTTGGGGTTTATTTCTATAGTTTGTTGATGTATAAAGTTATACTGTTCATTTGATATTTCTCTTATTGATGTAAGCAATTATTGCTATGAAGCTCCCTTTTAGAACTGCTTTTACTGCATTCCAATTGTTTTGAAAAGTTGTATTACCATTTTCATTTGTTTCAAGGTATTTTTTAAATATCTTTATTGGAGTATAATTGCTTTACAATGCTGTGTTAGATTCTGCTTTATAACAAAGTGAATCAGTTATACATATACATATATTCCCATATCTCTTCCCTCTTGCGTCTCCCTCCCTCGCACCCTCTCTATCCTACCTCTCTAGGTGGTCATAAAGCACTGAGCTGATCTCCCTGTGCTATGCGGCTGCTTCCCACTAGCTATCTATTTTACATTTGGTAGTGTATATATGTCCATGCCACTCTCTCACTTTATGCCAGCTTACCCTTCTCCCACCCCGTATCCTCAAGTCCATTCTCTAGTAGGTCTGCATCTTTATTCCCATCTTGCCCCTAGGTTCTTAATGACCATTTTTTGTTGTTGTTGTTTTTTAGATTCCATATAACTGTATTAGCAAATGGTATTTCTTTTTCTCTTTCTGACTTACTTCACTCTGTGTGACAGACACTGGGTCCATCCACCTCACTAAAAATAACACAATTTCGTTTCTTTTTATGGCTGAGTAGTAGTCCACTGTATATATGTACCACATCTTCTTTATCTATTCATCAGTTGATGGACACTTAGGTTGCTTCCATGTCCTGGCTATTGTAAATAGAGTTGCAGTGAACATGTTGCTACATGACTCTTTTTGAATTATGGTTTTCTCAGGGTATTTGCCTAGTAGTGGGATTGCTGGGTCGTATGGTAGGTCTATTTTTAGTATTCTAAGGAACCTCCATACTGTTTTCCATAGTGGCTGTATCAAATTACATTCCCACCAACAGTGCAAGAGGGTTCCCTTTTCTCCACACCCTCTCCAGCATTCATTGTTTGTAGATTTTTTGATGATGGCCATTCTGACTAATATGAGATTATATCTCATTATCGTTTTGATGTGCATTTCTCTAATTATTAATGATGCTGAGCATGCTTTCATGTGTTTGTTAGCAGTCTGTATATCTTCTTTGGAGAAATGTCTATTTAGTTCTTCTGCCCATTTTAATATTGGGTTGTTTGTTGTTTTGATATTGAGCTGCATGAGCTACTTGAAAATTTTGGAGGTTAATCCTTTGTCATTGCTTCATTTGCAAATATTTTATCCCATTCTGAGGGTTGTCATTTGGTCTTGTTTATGGTTTCCTTTCCTGTGCAAAAGCTTTTAAGTTCCATTAGGACTCATTTGTTTATTTTTCTTTTTATTTCCATTTCTCTAGGGGGTGGGTCAAAAAGGATCTTGCTGTGATTTTTGTCATAGAGTGTTCTACCTGTGTTTTCCTATAAGAGTTTGATAGTGTCTGGCCTTAGATTTAGGTCTTTAATCCATTTTGAGTTTATTTTTGTGTATGGTGTTAGGGACTCTTTTAATTTCATTCTTTTATGTGTAGCTGTTGTGTTTTACCAGCACCACTTATTGAAGAGGCTGTCTTTTCTCCATATGTATTCTTGTCTCCTTTATCAAAGATAAGGTGACCATATGTGTGTAGGTTTATCTCTGGGCTTTCTACCCTGTTCCAATGATCTATGTTTCTGTTTTTGTGCCAGTACCATACTGTCTTGATTACTGTAGCTTTGTACTATAGTCTGAACTCAGGGAGCCTGATACCTCCAGCTCCATTTTTTATTCTCAAGATTGCTTTGGCTGTTTGGGGTTTTTTGTGTTTCCGTACAAATAGTGAATTTTTTTGTTCTAGTTCTGTAAAAAATGCCAGTGGTGGTTTGATGGGGATTGCATTGAATGTGTAGATTGCTTTGGGTAGTATAGTCATTTTCACAATGCTGTTTCTTCCAATCCAAAAACATGGTATTTCTCTCCATCTGTTTGTATCATCTTTAATTTCTTTCATCAGTGTCTTACAATTTTCTGCATACACATCTTTTGTCTCCTTAGGTAGGTTTATTCCTAGATATTTTATTCTTTTTGTGGCAATGGTAAATGGTAGTGTTTTCTTAATTTCAATTTCAGATTTTTCATCATGGGTGTTTGGGAATGCAAGAGATTTCCATGCATTAATTTTGTATCCTGCTACTTTACCAAATTTATTGATTAGCTCTGGTAGGTTTCTGGTAGCATCTTTAGGAATCTCTATGTATAGTATCATGTCATCTGCAAACAGTGACAGCTTTATTTCTTCTTTTCTTATTTGGATTCATTTTATTTCTTTTCCTTCTCTGATTGCTGTGGCTAAAACTTCCAAAACTATGTTGAATAAGAGTGGCGAGAGTGGTCAACCTTGTCTTGTTCCTGATCTTAGTGGAAATGGTTTCAGTTTTTCACCATTGAAGATGATGTTGGCTGTGGGTTTGTCATATGGCCTTTATTACGTTAAGGTACGTTCCCTCTATGCCTCCTTTTTGCAGGGTTTTTATCATAAATGGGTGTTAAGTTTTGTCGAAAGCTTTCTCTGCATCTATTAAGATGATCATATGGTTTTTCTCCTTCAATTTGTTAATGTGGTGTATCACATTGATTGATTTGCATATATTGAAGAGTCCTTGCATTCCTGGGATAAACCCCACTTGATCATGGTGTGTGATCCTTTTAATGTGCTGTTGGATTCTCTTTGCTAGTATTTTGTTGAGGATTTTTGCATCTATGTTCATCACTGATATTGGCCTATAGTTTTCTTTGTGACATCTTTGTCTGGTTTTGGTATCAGGGCGATGGTGGCTTCGTACAATGAGTTTGGGGGTGTTCCTCCCTCTGCTACATTTTGGAAGAGTTTAAGAATGATAGGTGTTAGCTCTTCTCTAAATGTTTGATAGAATTTGCCTGTGAAGCCATCTGTTCCTGGGCATAGGTGTTAGCTCTTCTCTAAATGTTTGATAGAATTTGCCTGTGAAGCCATCTGTTCCTGGGCTTTTGTTTGTTGGAATATTTTAAATCACAGTTTCAATTTCAGTGTGTGTGATTGGTCTGTTCATGTTTTCTATTTCTTCCTGGTTCAGTCTCGGAAGGTTGTGCATTTCTAAGAATTTGTCCATTTTTCCAGGTGGTCCATTTTATTGGCATATAGTTGTTTGTACTAATCTCTCATGATCCTTTGTATTTCTGCAGTGTCAGTTGTTACTTCTCCTTCTTCATTTCTAATTCTATTGATTTCAGTCTTCTCCCTTTTTTTTCTTGGGGGGTCTGGCTAATGATTTATCAATTTTGTTTTTCTTCTCAAAGAACCAGCTTTTAGTTTTATTCATCTTTGCTATTGATTCCTTTATTTCTTTCTCACTATTTCTGATCTGATCTTTATGATTTCTTTCCTTCTGCTAACTTTAGGGATTTTTTTTGTTCTTCTTTCTCTAATTGCTTTAAGTGTAAGGTTAGGTTGTTTATTTGACATGTTTCTTGTTTCTTATGGTAGGAATGTATTGCTATAAACTTCCCTCTTAGAATTGCTTTTGCTGCATCCCAAAGGTTTTGTGTAGTCGTGTTTTCATTCTCATTTGTTTGTAGGTATTTTTTGATTTCCTCTTTGATTTCATCAGTTATCTCTTGGTTATTAAGTAGTGTATTCTTTAGCCTCCATGTGTTCAATTTTTTTACAGATTTTTTCCCATAATTGATATCTAGTCTCATAGTGGTGTGGTCGGAAAGCATGCTTGATGCTATTTCAATTTTTAAAAATTTACCATGGCTTGATTTGTGACCCAAGATATGATCTATCCTGGAGAATGTTCCATGAGCTCTTGAAAAGAAAGTGTATTCTGTTGTTTTAGGATGGAATGTCCTATAAATATCAATTAAGTCCTTTTTGTTTATTGTATCATTTAAACCTTTTTTTTCCTCATTTATTTTCATTTTGGATGATCTATCCATTGGTGAAAGTGGGGTGTTAAAATCCCATACTATGATTGTGTTACTGTCGCTTTCCCCTTTTATGGCTGTTAGAATTTGCCGTAAGTATTGAAGTGCTCCTATGTTGGGTACATAAATATTTACAATTGTTATAACTTCTTCTAGGATTGATCACTTGATCATTTTGTAGTGTCTTTCTTTGTCTCTTATAATAGTCTTTGTTTTAAAGTCTATTTTGTCTGATATGAGAATTGCTACTCCAACTTTTTTTTTTATTTCCATTTGTATGGAATATCTTTTTCCATCCCGTCACTTTCAGTGTGTATGTGTCCCTAGGTCTGAAGTAGGTCTCTTGTAGACAGCATATATATGGGTCTTGTTTCTGTATCCATTCAGCCAGTCTATGTCTTTTGGTTGGAGCATTTAATCCATTTACATTTAAGGTAATTATCGATATGTGTTTTCCTATTACCATTTTCTTAATTGTTTTGGGTTTGTTACTGTATGTCTTTTTCTTCTCTTGTGTTTCCTACCTAGAGAAGATCCTTTAGCATTTGTTTTAAAGCTGGTTTGGTGGTGCTGAATTCTCTTAGTTTTTGCTTGTCTATAACTTTTAATTTCTCCATCTAATCTGAATGAGATCCTTGATGGGTAGAGTAATCTTGGTTGTAGGTTTTTCTCCTTCCTCACTTTAAATATGTCCTGCTACTCCCTTCTGGCTTGCAGAGTTTCTGCTGAACAATCAGCTGTTAACCTTATGGGGATTCCCTTGTGTGTTATTTGTTGTTTTTCCCTTGCTGCTTTTAATATGTTTTCTTTGTATTTAATTTTTGACAGTTTGATTAATATGTGTCTTGGCGTGTTTCTCCTTGGATTTCTCCTGCATGTGACTCACTGTGCTTCCTGGACTTGAGTACCTATTTCCTTTTCCATATTAGGGAAGTTTTCAACTATAATCTCTTCAAATATTTTCTCAGTCACTTTGTTTTTCTCTTCTTCTTCTCGAACCCCTATAATTTGAATGTTGGTGTGTTTAATGTTTTCACAGAGGTCTCTGAGAGTGTCCTCAATTCTTTTCATTCTTTTTTCTTCATTCTGCTCTGAAGTAGTTATTTCCACTCTTTTATCTTCCAAGTCACTTATCCGTTCTTTTGCCTCAGGTATTCTGTTATTGATTCCCTCTAGAGAATTTTAAATTTCATTTATTGTGTTGTTCATCATTTTTTGTTTGCTCTTTAGTTCTTCTTGGTCCTTGTTAAACATTTCTTGTATTTTCTCCTTTCTATTTCCACGATTTTGGATCATCTTTACTATCATTATTCTGAATTCTTTTTCAGGTAGACTGCCTATTTCCTCTTCATTTGTTAGGCCTGGTGGGTTTTTACCTTGCTCCTTCATCTGCTGTGTGTTTCTCTGTCTTCTCATTTTGCTTAATTTACTGTATTTGGGGTCTCCTTTTTGCAGGCTGTAGGTGTGGAGTTTCCGTTGTTTTTGGTCTCTGCCCCAGTGGCTATGGTTGGTTCAGTGGATTGTTTAGGCTTCCTGGTGGAGGGGTCTAGCGCCTGTGTTCAAAATTCTCTAGGAGAATTTTGCCGTTTGATATTACATGGAGCTGGGATGTCTCTTGTGGACCAGTGTCCTGAACTTGGCTCTCACACCTCAGAGGCTCAGCCCTGATGCCTGTCTGGAGCACCAAGATCCTGTCATCCACACGGCTCAGAACAAAAGGGAGACAAAGAAAGAAAGAAAGAAAGAGAGAGGGAGGGAGGGAGGGAGGGAGGGAGGGAGGGAGAAAGGAAGAAAGAGAGAAGAAAATAAAATTAAATAAAATTAAATGAAGGAAAAAGTTATTAAAATAAAAAATAAAAACTATTTATTAAAAAATTTTTTAAAAATTACAAAAGAAAGAAAGAAGGAAGAGAGCAATGAAACCAAAAAACAAATCCACCAATGATAACAAGTGCTAAAAACTATTCTAAAAGCAAAACAAAACAAAACAAACAAAGAAACAGATAGACAAAACCCAGGACAAATGGTAAAAGCAAAGCTATACAGCCAAAATCACACACAGAAGCATACACATACACACTCACAAAAACAGAAAAAGGGAAAAAAATATATATATCATTGCTCCCAAAGTCCAGCTCCTCAATTTGGGATGATTCATTGTCTATTCAGGTATTCCACAGATGCAGGGCACATCAGGTTGATTGTACAGATTTAATCCACTGCTCCTGAGGCTGCTGGGAGATATTTCCCTTTCTCTTCTTTGTTTGCACAGCTCCTGGGGTTAATCTTTGGATTTGGCCCTGCCTCTGCGTGTAGGTCACCTGAGGGCATCTGTTCTTCGCTGAGACAGGACAGGGTTAAAGGAGCAGCTGATTTGGGGATTCTGGCTCACTCAGGCTGGGGGGAGGGAGGGGTACGGAATGTGGGGCAGCCTGTGGCGGCAGAGCCTGATGTGATGTTTCAACAGCCTGACTCAGGCTGTGTGTTCTCCAGGGGAAGTTGTTCCTGGATCACGGGACCCTGGCAGTGGTGGGCTGCACAGGCTCCCAGGAGGGGAGGTGTGGATAGTGACCTGTGCTTGCACACAGACTTCTTGGTGGCTGCAGGAGCAGCCTTAGCATCTCATGCCCGTCTCTGGGGTCCAGGCTGATAGCCACGGCTCATGCCTGTCTCTTGAGCTCCTTTAAGAAGCGCTTTTAATCCCCTCTCCTCGCGCACCAGGAAATAAGGAGGCAAGAAAAAGTCTGTTGCCTCTTTGGCAGCTCCAGACTTTTTCCCGGACTCCCTCCCAGCTACCTGTGGCGCACTAGCCCTCTTCAGGCTGTGTTTACATAGCCAACCCCAGTCTTCTCCCTGGGATCTGGCCTCCAAAGCCGGAGCCTCAGCTCCCATCCCCCACCCACCTCGGCGGGTGAGCAGACAAGCCTCTGGGGCTTATGAGTGCTGGTTGGCACCAATCCTCTATGCGGGAATCTCTCTGCTTTGCCCTCAGCACCACTGTTGCTGCGCTCTCCTCTGTGGCTCCGAAGCTTCCCCCCTCCGTCACCCACAGTCTTTACCCGCGAAGGGCCTTCCTAGTGTGTGGAAACCTTTCCTCCTTCACAGCTCCCTCCCACTGGTGCAGGTCCCGTCCCTATTCTTTTGTCACTGTTTTTTTCTTTTTTCTTTTGCCCTACACAGGTACATAGTGTGGATAGTGACCTGTGCTTGCACACAGACTTCTTGGTGGCTGCAGGAGCAGCCTTAGCATCTCATGCCCGTCTCTGGGGTCCAGGCTGATAGCCACGGCTCATGCCTGTCTCTTGAGCTCCTTTAAGAAGCGCTTTTAATCCCCTCTCCTCGCGCACCAGGAAATAAGGAGGCAAGAAAAAGTCTGTTGCCTCTTTGGCAGCTCCAGACTTTTTCCCGGACTCCCTCCCAGCTACCTGTGGCGCACTAGCCCTCTTCAGGCTGTGTTTACATAGCCAACCCCAGTCTTCTCCCTGGGATCTGGCCTCCAAAGCCGGAGCCTCAGCTCCCATCCCCCACCCACCTCGGCGGGTGAGCAGACAAGCCTCTGGGGCTTATGAGTGCTGGTTGGCACCAATCCTCTATGCGGGAATCTCTCTGCTTTGCCCTCAGCACCACTGTTGCTGCGCTCTCCTCTGTGGCTCCGAAGCTTCCCCCCTCCGTCACCCACAGTCTTTACCCGCGAAGGGCCTTCCTAGTGTGTGGAAACCTTTCCTCCTTCACAGCTCCCTCCCACTGGTGCAGGTCCCGTCCCTATTCTTTTGTCACTGTTTTTTTCTTTTTTCTTTTGCCCTACACAGGTACATAGGGAGTTTCTTGCCTTTTGCGAAGTCTGAGGTCTTCTGCCAGCGTTCAGTAGGTGTTCTGTAAGAGTTGTTCCACATGTAGATATATTTCTGATGTATTTGTGGTGAGTAGGTGATCTCCACGTCTTACTCTTCCACCATCCTGAAGCTCCTCCTTCAAGATATTTTTAATTTTCTCTTTTGATTTCTTCTTTGACTCATTTGTTGTTCAGTAGCATGTTGGTAATTAATTGGTAAACATATCAAAGGAGAATGTCATAATCACTCATGAAATGTCTTTAATATGTAGAAGACTTTAATCTCAAGAAATAGCAGAATGAAGAAAGTTAGGAAGGGAAGACTGATCTGTTCATTTTGGGAAAAAAAAAACCCCAAAATGTAGTTGATACTAATATACACACATCACATTTTAAATAATTCTGTTCCAAATATTCTGTATTTTTCTGAATGTAGAACTGTATCTATGTAGTTAATTGAATTGAATTTCTAATGGAAATTATGTCTGTGGGTTCAACATTACTACAATATTTCTCCCCACTTCTGTTTTTTGTCTCCTCTATTCCATCCATTAAATCCAGAGCAGTAGTTTTGAAATACATATTTTCTAATGCCCCTGTCCCTAGTTAAAAGCCTATTTTTTCTTTCCAT
Organism: Physeter macrocephalus; assembly: GCF_002837175.3. Classification (NCBI taxonomy): domain Eukaryota; kingdom Metazoa; phylum Chordata; class Mammalia; order Artiodactyla; family Physeteridae; genus Physeter; species Physeter macrocephalus. Next base: position 44,971,102 of record NC_041220.1, on the reverse strand, counting down.
TATGCTAGGATAATGACTAAATTTATTAACATACACTGACAATGAATTCCCATGGGCTTCCATTCGTTGGCTCACTACCACACACCTTTATGTCCATGTCTTTTGTGTTTTCTTTTTTTTTTTTTCTCTGCATTGGGTCTTCATTGCTGTGTGCAGGCTTTCTCTAGTTGTGGCGAGCGGGGGCTACTCTTCATTGCGGTGCACAGGCTTCTCGTTGCGGTGGTTCTCTTGTTGTGGAGCATGGGCTCTAGGCACCCGGGCTTCAGTAGTTGCAGCACACGGGCTCAGTAGTTGCAGCATGTGGGCTCAGAAGTTGTGGTGCGCAGGCTCTAGGGCGTACGGGTTCTGTAGTTACGATACACAGGCTTAGTTGCCCCGCAGCATATGGGATCTTCCTGGGCAAGGGATAGAACCCGTGTCCTCTGCATTGGCAGGTGGATTCTTAAACACTGCGCCACCAGGGAAGTCCCCTTTTGTGTTTTCTGATACTCTCCTTCCATTATTCAATTGTCCCATCCTCCTCAAATCTTTACAACCATAATACCTCCCACCTGGATTATTTTACCTGCCTTCTTCCCCCTCACACACAATCTTTCTCTCTATCTGTTTAATATTCAGTTCTTTATTTTTTTCAACTTTTGAATTTTATTTTATTTCTTTTTTATACAGCAGGTTCTTATTAGTTATCTATTTTATACATATTAATGTATATATCAATCCCTATCTCCCAATTCATCCCGCCACCACCAACAACCCCCCCCGCCACTTTGCCCCCTTCGTGTCCATATGTTTATTCTCTACATCTGAGTCTGTTTCTGCTCTGCAAACAGGTTTAATATTCAGTTGTATTCTCAACTCAGACTCACCTCTTCAAGAAATCTTTTCCTTGTCTTCCTAAACAGATCAATTCTTCTAAATCTGTGCTCTCATATACCTTGTACCTTTCACTTATAGCACTTGTCACGTTTTGATTTTAATTTATTAATTTTTTGTGTGATTATTTCTTTAGTGTGTATCTCATCCACATGATAACATGCTTCCTGAAGCAGGTACATTATGCCGTTTTGTTCTAATATTGTGTTCCTCTTGCTATCTCACTACACAGCAAAGAGTAGATACTCAATAGATATTATTAAATAAATGAAAGACAGCATACAGCATTTCTACTTTAGTGGTTGCCCAGTTATTTTATTTTTATTTTGAACATCTTTATTGGAGTACAATTGCTTCACAATGGTGTGTTATCTAGGTCCATCCACCTCACTACAAATATCTCAATTCCATTTCTTTTTATGGCTGAGTAATATCCCATTGTATATAGGTGTCACATTTTCTTTATCCATTCATCTGATGATGGACACTTAGGTTGCTTCCATGTCCTGGCTATTGTAAGTAGAGCTGCAATGAACATTTTGGTACATGACTCTTTTTGAATTATGGTTTTCTCAGGGCATATGCCCAGTAGTGGGATTGCTGGGCCGTATGGTAGTTCTATTTGTAGTTTTTTAAGGAACCTCCATACTGTTCTCCATAGTGGCTGTATCAATTTACATTCCCACCAACAGTGCAAGAGGGTTCCCTTTTCTCCACACCCTCGCCAGCATTTATTGTTTGTAGATTTTTTGATGATGACCATTCTGACCAGTGTGAGGTGATATCTCATTGTAGTTTTGATTTGCATTTCTCTAATGATTAATGATGTTGAGCATTCTTTCATGTGTTTGCTGGCAATCTGTATTTCTTCTTTGGAGAAATATCTATTTAGGTCTTCTGCGCATTTTTGGATTGGGTTGTTTGTTTTTCTGATATTGAGCTGCATAAGCTGCTTGTAAATCTGGGAGATTAATCCTTTGTCAGTTGCTTCATTTGCAAATATTTTCTCCCATTCTGAGGGTTGTCTTTT